>NC_134358.1:206765955-207087344 GCF_048569485.1 Anomaloglossus baeobatrachus
TCACACGGAGCGGTGTGTGCTGCCTCGGGAATGATGAACAACCAGAGCACAGAAAGAGGACCGACATTTTGAAAATGAACGACGTATCAATGAGCAACGATCAGGTGAGTATCTTTGCTCGTTCACAGTCGTTCGGAGGTGTCAGACGATACGATATGTCAAACGATGCCGGATGTGCGTCACTAACGACTTGAATCCGACGACATATCGCCCGATATATCGTACCGTGTGACGCTGGCCTAAGTCAATGTGCACACTTTTTTTTTTTAGCAATAGTTTGAGCAGAAATGAAGCGAAAACTCTCCAAATCCACCTCCAAATCTCAAGACTCCTCAAAATTGAGTTTCCACTCAGTTACTGCTTAAAAAACGTAGCAAAAACCTAAGCAGATTTGTGCATGGTTGCCTTGTAGACCTAGAGGCCAACAGTACTGATTCAATGTGTTAACATCTACAGAATATGGAGCTGATATGCAGCCCATGTTTCACAGAAGAATATATTTAAAAAATAAAATGATCAGTTATGGTAGATTTTCATTGCAATTAGGATGCATCTACACAATCGTGTGACACATCTGTGTGATGTCAGTTTTTATTTCGAACAGTACACGAAACTATAGGGTTAGTAATAATAATAATACAATTTATTTATATACTGTAGCACCAGACATTTTCCACAGCACTTTACAATTCAGAGGGGACATATACAGACAATATCAGACAAAAGCTTACTGTATAATCTATGAGGAAATAGGGGAAGCACAAAAAGTAAATAGTAAAAAAAAATATCGCTTGTCGTATGTGTTCCAGCCATCAATATAATAATAAGGGGATTCAAGCACAGCTGCATGAAGCAGTCACCAGCCAGAATTTATACAAATACAGATACAGAGTGTAAAAAAGTACAGTGAGGGTATGCAACCAGGGGGACCAGAATTGGAAGAATATTTTGTAAAGGGCAGAATGGGAATAGTTACATGCATGAGATGAGGTTATAGTCTAGTCTAAAGAAATGCGTTTTTAGGGCCCGCTTAAAAGTGTGAATAGTGTAAAATTAATCGAATTGGTCTTGGTAGTACAGCCCAGAGAACTGGTGCAGCTGATGAGCCATCTTGGAGACTGGAGTGGGAGGTTCAAATTATTGAGGATGTCAGTCTTAGGTCATTAGCAGAGCGGAGGGCATAGGTATGGTGATAGATGGGGGAGAAGATATAATTGAGTGCAGATCTATGTAGAGCTTTGTGGGGGAGAGTGATAAGTTTATATTGAACTCTGATGGTTTAATTGATCTGTACACCCATGAGTTTTATAAGTAAATCTGTGACACCCTGGCCTATCAGGTCGTCACAGGGTATTGTGCAATCTGCCTTTCTGCACAGTATTCACATCCTCCTTGGTTACGAATCCCTGTTCTTGGGTGTTGATTAGATCAGAGCCAGTAAAAACCCTAGGAACACTTTGCACCACACCCACCAGACACACCAATGGGGGGCCTGAAGGGAATAGGGCCGCCCACTTGGGGGTTGGTTAGGGAAAAGTGAAAAGTGACAGGAGAAGCAAAAAATGAGTGGAAGGAGCAGAAGTGGTGACTCTCAGAGGGAGAGGTCTCGTGTTGGAACAGGGCTCCTCTAGACTACTAGGTGTCAGACGTTGGTCTGGGCCTGAAAACAACATAAAAACAAAAAAGTGAGCCAGAGTATGAGATGGTATACATGGAGCTTGTGAGACCATGTTCACACTGGCCATGAGACAAAGAGAAACCAAGGAAAAAATTGTGAAAACATACCCTGCTGTAACTAAATAAAAGCATAGTGCAAATAAACATAGGGTACTTAATAAACACTGTTTTTGATCAAAAAAAGCATAAAGCTATCCCACCAAACGTCAAGGTATACCCAGTTGGGATAGTACCTACACTCTCTAATATTAAAACTTTACCATGGGTCTAAAATAGGCCTCAATGTGGCTAAGGGGTGAGAGTGACCGTGTCCCAACAGGACACACAATGGGAAGATAAGGTATGCACACCAGTGACTATGTAAGGGGAATACATGGAATAGCAGAAACTGCTGTGTGAATACTGACATGAAAAATTCAATAGCTATATGTAAGCATGAAATGTGAAAAATGGAACCTGCATTACTGCCATGAATATATGAATAAAGAGAAATTTAGCTACTGAATTGATCAATGCAATAGAGCCCCAACACTACGCCAAAGTATTTCTCTACGTTGGGGTCCCTAGCTTGTGTGTGTCCTCTCATGCAGTTAAAAAACTTACCGTGTATGGGAAGCTGAGACCCAGGCTATATATACGATGTGGATTGGCAATAGGTGTGTGTGGGGAGGGTTCCCAAACGAAAAACAACTAACAAATAAGAAATAACGTTTGGAACTCCATTCTATGTCTGAACTGGGTGCAAAAACCTAAAAAACATCACTATGGGGAGATAAGGTATGCACACCAGTGACTATGTAAGGGGAATACATGGAATAGCAGAAACTGCTGTGTGAATACTGACATGAAAAATTCAATAGCTATATGTAAGCAACAGGACACACAGTCAGGGGATGCACAGAATGAAATGCATAGCTAACTGGTCTAGGCAGGGCCGGATTATAGGCAGGGCAGACGGGGCTCCAGCCCAGGGGCCCCCACCAAAAGAGCTTTTAAGGGGGCCCCCACCATACTTGGCACCTGTCAGCATTTTTTTTTCTTCACACCCTCTCCCCCTCCGTAAAGACAGTCTAATAAATCAGCTGTGTTTTCGGGGGGGGGGGAGGCGCGGGGTGTTGAAGCACCGCTATTTATTTGTATCTGCGTCTTGAAGACGCAAAAACAAACTGCGGGCACAGGACGCTGATTGACACCGGAAGTACCAGCGGCCGCTTGTACTTCCGGGGTCAGGTGTGCTAATGCTCCCTGCTATGTGCTGCGGCCGTACCCAGCGAGGGGCGGGAAGCTGCCCCCCCTCCCCTCTCTCCCCCTCCCTAGAAGCAGGGGCACGGTGTAGTGCGCTGCTGTATCTGCTGTCCCCGCTGCGCTCCTCTACACTGTGTGCATGCCAGGCACACTAGCAGGAGGCAGCGCGCTGTGCTCTGTCGGCTCTGCTGTGTGCTGTGCTCGGCATGCACCCAGTGTAGAGGAGCGCAGCAGAGCCGATGACCGCAGCTTCCTCTTTCCGTTCCTATTCAAATGTATTTGCATCTTTCAGACGTAAATACATTTGAACAGCGTGCCGGGACCCGGCCCCGCCCCCGACGTGCAGCAACGTGATGAGATCAGCACCTTGCTGACGTCATCACAGTGCTGCAGGCGCCACACAGGGGACAAGAGGAAGCGAGCGCTCCATGAAGGAGCTGAAGAGACAGGTGTAATTAATGGGGATGAGTGAGGAGGGGCTGAGGACACAACGGGGAACATTTGTGAAGGAACACAGCTCTGTGACAGGCAGAGGAGGAGTACTGTATTCCGAGGAAGGGGGGAGGAGTGTGTAGTGATGGGGCAGTGTAATTTGTGTGTGTAGGGGGAGGGGGGGTTGTATTGTGTGTGGGGGGAGGGGTAATGGAGGGTGCATTGTATCGTGTGTGTGGGGAAGGGTAATGGAGGGTGCATTGTATTCTGTGTGGGGAAGAGTAATGAGGGGTGTATTGTATTGTGTGTGGGGGAGGGTTAATGGGGGGGTGCATTGTATTGTGTGTGGGGGAGGGTTAATGGGGGGGTGCATTGTATTTTATGTGGGGGGAGGTGTAATGGGGGGTGCATTGTATTCTCTGTGTGTGTGTGAGGTGATGTGGGGTGCATTGTGTGTGTGTTTGTGAGGTGATGTGGGGTGCATTGTGTGTGTGTGTGAGGTGATGTGGGGTGCATTGTGTGTGTGTGTGTGTGTGAGATGATGTGGGGTGCATTGTGTGTGTGTGTATGTGTGTGGTGATGTGGGGTGCATTATGTGTGTGTGTGTGTGTGTGTGTGTGGTGATGTGGGGTGCATTGTGTGTGTGTGTGTGTGCGAGGTGATGTGGGGTGCATTGTGTGTGTGTGTGTGTGTAGGAGGTGATGTGGGGTGCAGTGTGTGTGTGTGGGGGGCTGCATTGTAGTGTGTGGTGATGTGGGGTGCATTGTGTGTGTGTAGGAGGTGATGTGGGGTGCATTGTGTGTGTGTGTAGAGGGTGCATTGTAGTGTGTGTGTGTCAGAGCTGTGTGTGTGTAAGAAGCAGTACTGTGTGTGTGTATATATGAATTAGAGCAGTCTGTGCGGCCCCCCCCAGAACTATATGGGTCCCCCAGAGCGCTATGTCACCCATCGCAGTAATGAGTACACCACCAGAGCTGTTTGCCACTCCAGTAACGTCAGTGTGCAGTCATGTCTGTTAGTGACAGCCATCGTGAAACACAGCCACATGTCCTGAAGGAGCTGGACGGAAACAAGCGGGAGAGGTGAGTGAGGCTGCTGGCGACTTCCCCATATTAATACCTGTAAAGGCTCATGCACACGTAACTGCTGAATATTCTGCAGCGATTTGACAGCACATGTGCGCGTCAAATCGCTGCAGAAACACTGCATAATGGATTCAGTTTTTCTGTACAGAAAATCCGATTTCATGCGCTATGGCTGCTGCCCCCACCATAGACAGAGCGGGAGCTGCATCCATAGCGCACGGAATAATTGACATGCTCATTTTATGAACGCACAGATTTGGGTCAACATTTTAGCACCCAAATCACTGCATTCATAAAAGCTACGTGCGCGCGTATCATGCACAATCTACATAGCTTGTATAGGGGACGCAGAACGCATGCATTTACACTGCAGTGCTATACGCAGTGTAAATGCATGGAATTACACAACGTGCGCACGACCCCTAATGCGTCTGTGTCTGCATATATGTCAGTGTATATGACTGTGCATATATTTGTCTGTTTATATGTATTTTTCTGAATTTGTCTTCAAATATGTATATGTATGCCTGTATGTGTGTGTGCGTGTCTGTGTGTGGATGGGGTCCACTGAGACTCTTTCACCCGGAGGCCACAAAAACCTGTAGCCGGCCCTGGCTGCCTTAACATTGGGATCAGTAAAAAATGTGAGTAAAGCTTTACACTCTACAATATATCTAACAATGTGTCACGTCGTAAGTGACGCACATCCGGCATCGTTAGTGATATTGTAGTGTGTGACAGCTACGTGCGACCCTGATTGTGCGTTAAAACGTTGATCGCTGACACGTCGTTCATTTTCTAAAAATTGAACGTCTGGTTGTTCATCGTTCTTGAGGCAGCACACATCGCTCCGTGTGATACCCCGGGAACAATGAACTGCAGCTTACCTGCGTACTGCCGGCAATGCGGAAGGAAGGAGGTGGGCGGGATGTTTACGCCCCGCTCATCTCCGCCCCTCCGCTTCTATTGGCCGGCCGCTGTCTGACGTTGCTGTAACGCCGAATGTCCCTCGCACTCCAGGAAGTGGATGTTCGCTGCCCACAGCGAGGTCGTTTGGAAGGTACGTGTGATGGGGGTAATCGTTTGTGCGACACGGGCAACAAATTGCCTGTTCCGCACATATGGTGTGATCGCATACGAGATCGAAATGTGTAAAGCAGCCTTAACTCTACTTTCCGTGTATAAGTGACGGCTGTGAGTGATCCTGGACTTTGTCTGTATTGTAGTACTGTAAATCTGAATGTGGCAGAACAGGATAAATGTTCATTGGATTTCTATCTAAATGCTACAGTTCGCGCTCTACTGTTATGGCTAAAAATGTTAACGTTATGGGGCCCCCACCAGATTTTCTGCCCAGGGGCCCCCACCAACCTTAATCCGGCCCTGGGTCTAGGCCTGGTAGGAGCCGGAACCCCGGTCGCAGGGGATCGTGTCAAGGGGCACAGACTTGCCGAGGAGGGCAGCCGGTGGCCTTGAGCCATCTCCGGGCAGGGGCCAGGGCACAGCTGGGTACGTGAACCCTAGGCCGGGAAGTAGCTTCAAGCATCCTGGTAATTTACCTGACGGGGGTGAAGTCTTCATGTTTCATCCCTCACCTGCTCCAAAATCCGGGTACTAGTGTAACGAGGGGATAGGACTTTTCCCAAAACACAGTCTATCAAATCCCAAGCATGAACCCTAAGAGCAAGCTCACTCCGTTAGCCATACGGGTGAGCGGGACCTGATTAGTTCCACACTATAGGGTCCAAACAGTGAAGAAGGTGCCATGGAAAAGGTCACAAGCTAATGTGGCACCCCTGACCTGGTCAGGCACCACTGAGTACTGCACCCATGCTGGGGACAGTACAATACAGGTAATCCAGAAGGCTGACCGAGGTGTGACTACACAGGCGCATAGTGATCAGGTCTCACATATGTACCTTTGAGAGGACCCCTGGGGATCCCAGGAGGGGGCGAAGCCGGTGCGAAGCCTCCATCTCCACTCAAGGGGTGTGGTAGAGAGCCTGGTTGCTAGGTGGCGTAGGCAGGCACAAGGGGAAAAGAGAAGGAGGAGTAAAGAGTCTGAAGCAGAGTGTGGAGGAGTGAGGAGCATGGAAGTGGAGCTCAGACAGGAGCAGCAGAGCAGGTCCCACGAGTGAGCCAGTTTAGTGTGCAGCTCAGGAAGAGCAGAAGCAGACCCTGGAGCTGTTACAGTCTAACAGCGTCCGCGCAGTGACTACCGACGGGGGAGAACGGTCACCTGGTAGTGCTGCCCGAACACCACACACAGCTGGAGAGAGAGCAGTGTAGTGGAAAGTAAGGAGACTGTCAGGGAGTACCAGGCCCAAACGGGCGGCAGATCCCGATGCGGGGATAGATCCACCTTTCCTTGCTAAACCTGCCGGTGTGGGGCCCTTAAAGCCCACGCCACAACACCACAAAAGCCGCAGCCACGCAGCCACAGTTAGGGCCCATAGTTCACAGGAGGCAAGCAGCTGGAGTGATCTGGTCCAGGCGACAAGCAAACGGCAAACAAACGAGGGGAGCAGCTACTTCCCTGGGTGACCCCCATAGGGACTAAAAGTCGGGGTTACCACAAACCACAGAAGGGCTAAGGAAGGCGAGTCGGTAGCCACCCTCATCAGTCAGCCTGAAGGATACCTGGTTCCAGCCTGGTTCATCCCAGCTACGCCCGGGTTACTCACCCTGCCATCAACAGTGAGTAAAACCCCTGAAAGACATTCTGCTTGTGTGGAGTTATTCTGCGCCTTGTGGTTCTACACATCTACACAGGGCCCTGGGGCTTGCCTCACTCTCAGGAGGCTATTACAACTGACTGCACCCACCATCAGCCCCAGGCGTCCCTCAATCTGCAGTGGCGGTCCCCACTGACCGCAATTCTGAGAGTGGCGTCACGACAATCCCAGATCGAAGATTTCCTACCTGTGACAGGATCCAGCTGCGTGGAGTCCCTGAAGGTAATGCACCGACACAGCACTTGTGGGGCTTCACACTAACAAGCAACACCAAGGGCACGGATCCAAGCGTGCTCCCTCCTTGCTGCAGCGGTGCTCAGAATTCTGGTTTACAAGCTCTCGGTGTTAGCATTCTTGGACTGAGTACGCAGAAACCCTTTCCTGCCCAACGGCACCCTTTCGGTACCATCACTGGGCCTCGGGGCACAACCCCCTACCCACGGAGGGGTTAAACACCTTGCTGCCATATCACCGCCACTGGGCGCCCCAACCGCAGTGGTGGTACTCCAACTTACCACGCACCGTGGGTGGCGTCACGAACTTCCAAATCCCCTGTACATATACTTCCTCTTCACTTTGTGTGTCCGCACGACCCCTCTCCCGGGTCCGGAGACCCCTCAAGCCACCGTGGTTCCGGATCTGAGCGGCTCGGCCGCTGACACGGGGGCAATACAAATCAGGGTCTAACTGTCCGTGAGACTCAGAGCTTATCCTACTTTCCATTTTGCAGATGAAACTCCACCATTAAAGTCTGTTGTGATCTGTATAAATGGGATGAAACACAAAATAATGTTCCATGTGAGTTTCATCTGTTTTTAGTTAATTAATTGCAAAGAGTCAATGGAAAAAAAAAGTTTATATAGTCTATATCCTTCAGTGAAAATAATGGGATGGGAAAAACTGATACAGCTAGGATGCACCTAGCATAATACATAAAGAAAAATTAGTTTCTTTCTGCTGGGTAGTAGCACTCACACGGGTTTGTGAATATAGCTTCACCCTTAGGGTGCAGTCACGTACGCATATAATCTGTCTGATGATTGCATAGTAATGTTCCCACTGGCCAGCAGCTCTTCTGACCTGAGCGTGATGTTGTGTATTTCTATGCAGATGACACGCTTGGGTCAGGGTAGCATTCCTTTGCGATCCTCTGTCAAATTATATGGCTGTGTGACTGTTCAAGACTGTGCCATAGTATACCGACTAACCACTCAATTAGCCTAGTTTGGGCCTCAAGGACTATCCAATTTTTATTTTTTTTTTCTTGCTGTATTCCAAAAGCAATAACTTAGTAACAGATTTTTCAATCAACAGTTGTATGAAGCTTTTTTTCAGCACCATTTTGGGCTTTATACAATATATTTCATAACTTTTAATATTTTTCTTATGACAGGCTACGAAAGAAAAATCACTTGACTCTTTTCTTTGGGAGAGGTGTGGGTTGTTTATACTCGGTTCACCTATGTGGTGTAATAGGTATTACTACAATACCAAAGTCATAACTTGTTGACTTTTTGATGTCTATTTTTCCACAAATAAAAAAAATCTATATATTTTGGATTTTTAGGCTGTGTGCATACAATGTCTTTTTCAGATAGATTCTGCCCAAAATCCACTTGATAGATCACAGTAAAAGTGCCCTATAAAATGAATGTTAAGGCCCCGTCACACTAAGCAACATCGCTAGCAGCATCGCTGCTAACAAACAACTTTTGTGACGTTGCTAGCGATGTTGCTGTGTGTGACATTCAGCAACAACCTGGCCCCTGCTGTGAGGTCGTTGGTTGTTGCTGAATGTCCTGGACCATTTTTTAGTTGTTGCTGTCCTGCTGTGATCGCTGTGTGTGACAGCGAGACAGCAACAACTAAATGTGCAGGCAGCAGGAGCCGGCTTCTGCAGAGGCTGGTAACCAATGTAAACATCGGGTAACCAAGAAGCCCTGTCCTTGGTTACCCGATATTTACCTTTGTTACCAGCCTCCGCCGCTCTCACTGTCAATGCCGGCTCCTGCTCTATGCACATGTAGCTGCAGGACACATCAGGTTAATTAACCCGATGTGTGCTGTAGCTAGGAGAGCAGGGAGCCAGCGCTAAGCAGTGTGCGCTGCTCCCTGCTCTGTGCACATTTAGCTGCAGTACACATCGGGTAATTAACCCAATGTGTGCTGTAAGTAGGAGAGCAGGGAGCCAGCGCTAAGCATTGTGCGCTGCTCCCTGTTCTCTGCATGTGTAGCTCCGTGCACTGGTAACCAAGGTAAATATCGGGTTGGTTACCCGATATTTACCTTAGTTACCAAGCGCAGCATCTTCCACGCGGCACTGGGGGCTGGTCACTGGTTGCTGGTGAGCTCACCAGCAACTCGTGTAGCGACGCTCCAGCGATCCCTGCCAGGTCAGGTTGCTGGTGGGATCGCTGGAGCGTCGCAGTGTGACATCTCACCAGCAACCTCCTAGCAACTTACCAGCGATCCCTATCGTTGTTGGGATCGCTGGTAAGTTGCTTAGTTTGACTGGACCTTTATGCACAGCAAAATCAAAATGCTAGAAGTTTAGGTAAAAGATTTGTTGTTCAGGTGGATCAAGATTAGAGTGACAAGAACAATGACAATAATCAGCAAGCAATAGTGTAATCAGCAGGATAGCCGAGATCATAACTGGGACAATGGAAAAAGACATAAAATTGTCAGGCAAGAGAAAGGTTAGTGGAAACACTATAAATGAAGATAAGATGGTTCTAAATAAAGGATACAGAAGAAAGAGAGAAGGAAATAGATATGATGATCATAGAAAGGGAAAGATTTTCAGACTTCAACAAGCCACAATGTATATTTTCGCAAAATTATTTATTGAAGGTAAAAAAAAAAATTGGATGATCTCTGTGGATCTGACCTAGGAGATAAATATTCTGTATACTAAACAAAGCTCTCATGGCATAATACATGGCTACATTCACTCGTTGAGTATTTGGAGAGTTTTTTTTACCTCAGTAAAACAAAACCAGGAGTGGAGAAATAGAAGAAAAGTGTAATAGAAACATGGCACCACCTCTACATTTATTACCCACTCCTGGTTTGGCTTACATATACTGAAGTGAAAAACTCACTAAATGTTCAACATATGGACATAGCTTATCAGAATAGCACTTATTACTTTCAAATAGTGATTGACAAAGGCTCTATATAATATATCTTTTTCTCCAGGCAAAGATTTATGAACACTAATCTATAGACATACATATTATCTTTTATCTCTTGTTTATGAGGGTGTGCATGTAAGGGAATTTCCTCATTGTTGGATCATTTAACGTGGAATTATCCATACCTGGTGGCTGTTACCTATTATACTAAGAAAAGGGTTAATTAATTCAAGTTCAAGGAAAAGTTCAGGTATATCATAAGTCAGGTCACATATGAAAAAAAGACTACGAGAAAATAGCATCAAAGTCAATATATTACTTAAAACATGCACTGACCAGGACCAGTACGATAATGATTTGACTATGGACTTACCCAACCATTGGCAGAGCAGCAAAATCTAATATACGTATCACTAAAATATTACAGTTGGGGTGCAATATGTGCTGCCTTGCAGGAGGCACACAGAATTACTGTTACTTTGATTTTACTGGGCAGAGTGTGCTTCTTACAGAGGCAGGTTCTACCTTCTCAAAATGATAGAGTGGCAATCAGATCTTCCATGGATCATGCTGGCGCTGCCAATTCAGCTGTCAGAGCTGCTCGATAAAACAGTTCTGACTGGTGAGGAAGACGGTACAGGACTGTGCTCTGGTAAGTATGTATCAATCCTCACTGGTTTTAATACTGTAGGGACCATCATAGTGAGACAAAATGGGGTCACTAAGGGGCCATGTGGGCTAAATATATGCTAGACTAACACCCCTTGGATGATTTTCCCTCCTGAACATGTGCCACCTACTGTACATATTGTAAATTGACCCTCATTAAGGCCTCCGTCACGCATCCGCTTTAAAATAACACATGTATGGCACATTCCATTTTAACCATCCATGTGGCCAGACAGCTGTGGGTTAATATTATCAGGCTGTCAAGGTACATGGTTATTGGGCCCTTCACACTCTAAAAATAGCGTCCCGCATTCACCCTAAGGGCTCGTGTGCACGTTGCGTACTGATATGCATTTATGCTGCATATTGCACTGCAGTGTAAATGCATGCGTCCTGGGTCCCCTACACAATCTATGAAGATTGTGCATGAGACGTGCGCACATTGCTTTTATGAACGCAGCGATTTGAGGGCTGAAATTTTGACCCAAATCCATGTGCTCATAAAAGCAGCATGTCAATTATTTGTGCGTTCTGGATGCAGCTCCCACTCTGTCTATGGTGGGAGCAGCAGCCATAGCGCATGAAATCACCTTTTTTTAACAAAAATACTGCATTCATTCTGCAGCGATGTGATGCGCACATGTGCTGTTAAATCACTGCAGAATAATCAGCAGTTAGTCAGGGCCAGAAATATTTGGACAGTGACACAAGTTTTGTTATTTTAGCTGTTTACAAAAACATGTTCAGAAATACAATTATATATATAATATGGGCTGAAAGTGCCCACTCCCAGCTGCAATATGAGAGTTTTCACATCCAAATCGGAGAAAGGGTTTAGGAATCATAGCTCTGTAATGCATAGCCTCCTCTTTTTCAAGGGACCAAAAGTAATTGGATAAGGGACTCTAAGGGCTGCAATTAACTCTGAAGGCATCTCCCTCATTAACCTGTAATCAATGAAGTAGTTAAAAGGTCTGGGGTTGATTACAGGTGTGTGGTTTTGCATTTGGAAGCTGTTGCTGTGACCAGACAACATGCGGTCTAAGGAACTCTCAATTGAGGTGAAGCAGAACATCCTGAGGCTGAAAAAAAAGAAAAAATCCATCAGAGAGATAGCAGACATGCTTGGAGTAGCAAAATCAACAGTCGGGTACATTCTGAGAAAAAAGGAATTAACTGGTGAGCTTGGGAACTCAAAAAGGCCTGGGCGTCCACGGATGACAACAGTGGTGGATGATCGCCGCATACTTTCTTTGGGGAAGAAGAACCTGTTCACAACATCAACTGAAGTCCAGAACACTCTCAGTGAAGTAGGTGTATCTGTCTCTAAGTCAACAGTAAAGAGAAGACTCCATGAAAGTAAATACAAAGGGTTCACATCTAGATGCAAACCATTCATCAATTCCAAAAATAGACAGGCCAGAGTTAAATTTCCTGAAAAACACCTCATGAAGCCAGCTCAGTTCTGGAAAAGTATTCTATGGACAGATGAGACAAAGATCAACCTGTACCAGAATGATGGGAAGAAAAAAGTTTGGAGAAGAAAGGGAACGGCACATGATCCAAGGCACACCACATCCTGTGTAAAACATGGTGGAGGCAACGTGATGGCATGGGCATGCATGGCTTTCAATGGCACTGGGTCACTTGTGTTTATTGATGACATAACAGCAGACAAGAGTAGCCGGATGAATTCTGAAGTGTACAGGGATATACTTTCAGCCCAGATTCTGCCAAATGCCGCAAAGTTGATCGGACGGCGCTTCATAGTACAGATGGACAATGACCCCAAGCATACAGCCAAAGCTACCCAGGAGTTCATGAGTGCAAAAAAGTGGAACATTCTGCAATGGCCAAGTCAATCACCAGATCTTAACCCAATTGAGCATGCATTTCACTTGCTCAAATCCAGACTTAAGACGGAAAGACCCACAAACAAGCAAGACCTGAAGGCTGCGGCTGTAAAGGCCTGGCAAAGCATTAAGAAGGAGGAAACCCAGCGTTTGGTGATGTCCATGGGTTCCAGACTTAAGGCAGTGATTGCCTCCAAAGGATTCGCAACAAAATATTGAAAATAAAAATATTTTGTTTGGGTTTGGTTTATTTGTCCAATTACTTTTGACCTCCTAAAATGTGGAGTGTTTGTAAAGAAATGTGTACAATTCCTACAATTTCTATCAGATATTTTTGTTCAAACCTTCAAATTAAACGTTACAATCTGCACTTGAATTCTGTTGTAGAGGTTTCATTTCAAATCCAATGTGGTGGCATGCAGAGCCCAACTCGCGAAAATTGTGTCACTGTCCAAATATTTCTGGACCTAACTGTACGTGCGCATGAGCCCTAAAAGTGGCACATCACATTAGATACCTTAATTCTGACACTTCACCTCAACTTTTCCTGATTGCCCTGGTGCTTTGGCAATCAGGGTAATGGTTTATGGGGTTGATGTCAGCTGTATAATATCAGCTAACATCAAACCCTGGTGTTAGTATTGGAGAGACGTCTATAAGATACCCCAATTACTAACCCAGTAATCCAAAAATAAGAGACACAAGAGAAGATAATTTATTTTAATAAACACTCCACAAAACCTTCCCAAGCAAGTCACAGTATAAGACAGACTTAACAGGTAAACCAAAAAGAAAGTTTATTTATAGGGGGAACAAATGTAAGTGGCAGAGCAGCTGTGGGATGGGGGCTAAAAGTAAACAAACGCTAAAAGAGACAACTCCAGATACAACAGTGCATTCTTTAGCTGAGGTGGACAGCCCAGGTCGCTATACTAGTTCAGTAATCAATACAAGTTCAAATAGCAATACAACGACATGCACATATACAACATTAGGCAAGCCTACTCTGTCCATTAACCTGGCTGGTCTCCTCTTAAGGAACTGTGCATCAGACTCTTACTATGGAGGCCTATACTGGTTCCCTCACCGCCGTACCCGGGCACTCACTCATGGCTCCGTCCGCAGGACCGGTCTGCTCTGGGGGCTTGTCGGTATGGTGTTGCACACTTCATTGCAGGAGGGCGATGCAGGACTTCTTTTCCCAATTTGCTGGACAGCTAGGCTCGTCAGGCACGGAAATCTGGCAGCCCGGATGCTGACACTCCTATCCCTCTGCACGTCCTGGAATCCACACTATTCCACTTTCTGCTTCTCTCTTCATTTTTCTCCAATCAGACCAAATCAACTACCAGCAGGAGGGGGAGATCTGGGCCATACCATTATGCTCTGCTAGTGAGCCAGTCTCTTAAAGCCACAGTACAACACAATCTGAAAGTCACAGTGAAGCAACATCCTTAGCAGGGGCTGCAATCCCTTACATTAGTACTGGAGAGACGTCTATAAGATACCCCAATTACTAACCCAGTAATCCAAAAATAAAAGACAAAAGAAAAAAAATAATTTATTTCAATAAACACTCCACAAAACTTTCCCTTTTTTACTATTTTATTTTAAAAAAAATCTAATGTTATGCGCCACATTAGGGGCGGCTTCAGACTTCGATTTTTAGGCTTGGAAGAGCCGAATAACCATGGACCTTTCCTAACTGATAATATCAGCCGCCAGCAATCTGCTTTGCCTTTGCAGGTTATCAAAAATTGTTGGACACCATCTTTTTTCCAATTGAATATTTATTTATTTGTCTAATAGCTGTATAATCTATCATATCGTGCTCTCTCTCTCTATCTATCATCATTGCACGTCTTTAACACATAAAAACTTTAATCTCTTGAATGCATTTAATTCTGGAAACAGGAATGTGTGAAGGAGGTCTAATGTATTTTATTTTCATTCTATGAATCTATAAATACTCTACTTGTTCACTAACAGGCAGTTTATTTATGAAAATTCACATTTTTCTAAGATAATCTATCGTGTTTGCTCACAGTTGCAGGAATTGCAAACCAAATGATATATTTATGGATGATTTTTTTCTATATTGGTTTCATAGTCATCCACATGAGTCACTTATTATGTTTTGGACATCACTGGGTAATTATATATAACACAGGTCATTAGATTGTCAGGTTTAATGACGCTTTGTAAAAAGCAGAACAGTATTATCTCCAACTGCTAAACAGTACATTTTAGCTGATAAATATTGAAAATGATACAAACACTAGTAAATCAAAGGCGAAGATTTATTTATTGAACCCGGACATTCCTGCTCATGTCCAATGGATAATATGGACATAAATGTTGTTTTGGTACTGATTGTTGTGCTTTACACGGTGTAAATAGATGGAAGGTGCCGTACGTGCGGTGCTGACCTATGAATATTCAGATCTCTTGGGCACCAGCCTATGCATTCACATATATCAATGTACCAGCATTGCACCATTGGGAACAATAACAGCATGCATGTGCCTGAGTCTTTTTGTTTATTACTCGGATTTTTTTTCCTCTCTACTACCACATCATTGTTTCTGCAGCTGCAATAATATAAAAAAATATCACGCAAGGGATCAAAAAGGGAGAATTTTCTTATTTTCTTATTTATTGGAAATTTGTTCTTTTTAGAGCAGAGTACATTTGAAGTTATATATTTTTAATCATAGGCCAGTAATGACAAAGGTCAATGGTTACAGTTAAGCAGATTAGTAACCCCTTCCTGACTGTGCCTTAAGCTGGTGTCACACTAAGCGACAGCGACAACGACGTCGCTGTTACGTCACCATTTTCGGTGACGTAACAGCGACCTTGTAAGTCGCTGTTATGATCGCTGCTTAGCTGTCAAACACAGCAGAAGCAGCGATCATAACGTCGCTGTGCTACATGTGCAGAGAGCAGGGAGCCGCGCTTAGCGCTGGCTCCTTGCTCTCCTAGGTACAGTACACATCGGGTTAATTAACCCGATGTGTGCTGCAGCTACATGTCACAGTTCAGAGAGCAGGGAGCCGCACGCACTGCTTAGCGCTGGCTCCTTGCTCTCCTTGCTACAGTATACATCGGGTTAATTACCCGATGCATACTGCAGCCACATGTCACAGTGCAGGAGCCGACACTAGCAGCAAGAGGGGAGGCTGGTAACCAGCGTAAACATCGGGTAACCAGGGAAAGGTCTTCCCTTGGTTACCCGATGTTTACGCTGGTTACAGCTTACCGCAGCTGCCAGTGCCGGCTCCTGATCGCTTCATTTCGTCGCTCTCTCGCTGTCACACACAGCGATGTGTGTGTCACAGCGGGAGAGTGACGACCAAAAAATGAAGCTGGACATTCAGCAACGACCGGCGACCTCACAGCAGGGGCCAGGTCGTTGCTGGATGTCACACACAGCGACAGCAGAAAATGGTGACGTAGCAGCGACGTCGTTGTCGTTGTCGCTGTGTGTGACACCAGCTTTAGGGCCTGTTCAGACAAGCGTATTATCCAGATGTGCCTTGTCTATGTTAGTCTGATAGCACACTTATCAATGTAATTCGATTGGGATTGTTCAGGTGACAATTCTTCACACAGATGGAATGTACCGTACTTTCTGGATTGCAAGACGCACTTTTTCACAAAACTGGGGATAAAATGGAAGTGCGGCTTACAAAAAAGGATATGGCTTATCGGAGCAGCGGTGGTGGATTGGGGTCATAGGAGACAAAGTCACAGGAGTCGTTCGGGAGTGTTGCAGCGGGTGCCATTGATTTGCTGGTGGACGGGCAGACTGCGGGAGTGTCAAAGGACAGGGTGTCTCAGTGGAAGGTGCATTGAGCTGACTGTTGGCTCCAGAGAATTGCCTGCAGTTGACGCTATGAACTTCAATAAAATGGCCGTGGAGGCAGCGAGTGTGGAGATTGACCTGATGGACTTCAAGAAAATGGCCGTGGAGTCCTATCTAACACCCCTAACACCGACACCCCTAAGTCCGCAGTATTGCCGACCCTCCTGAGCCGCAACACCCACTTCTCTGAGCCCACAGCATCGCCCTGCCTTCTGTGACCTTCCTGAGCAGCTCCACCACCGCCGCTTCCCCCTGGTGAGCATTAGTAGAAAAACACACTAGGATTATAAAATGGACCCTCATTTTAACATTAAAAATTATTTGTTCCTATTTTCCTCCTTTAATTTTAGGGTGCGTCTTATAATCCGATGCATCTTATAGAACGAAAAATACAGTAACTATGAAAAAAATAGCGCTATGTATTATTTTCGTCTGTAGTTCAGGTGATATTCACCTATATAAAGCTATAAGGGTGCAAAAATAATTGTATCCTTTACAGAATATTCATATTGCATCCTATTTTTATGGGTACATTACCATTATTAACCCATGAAAATGTATTTGATCATTCACATTTTAAACTGATGAAGTATTAATATGAATATTTATATATCTATACCATAAAGATATCACACACGTTAAAAATGGACACATGGATGGTACAAAGAAGGCAAAGAAAGTAGTCCAATTTTTCTGAATAAAAATTGAACGATATATCATATGACCGTCTGAACCGTGCCTTAAAAGGAAATAACTACTCACAAATTGTAGTTATATGAGGCTCTATGACATGCATTGAGAATTTGTTTTAGCATTTTTCAGTGCTTTTCTAAGTTTACATAAATTAATGTGATGTAATTTATTTTGACATAACTTAATGTGATATACAGTACTTTTTTCTGTAACATGAATATAACAAAAGTTAAGGATTAGTGTTTTTTGTTTTGCTCATTTTTATTCTGTTGACATTTCATTCTAAATAACTTTAGGAATTAAAGCTGTTCTATTTATGTGTATACCTAATTTGTATAGTTTTTTATATTGTGAGTGTTTTTTGTTATGTGTATACAATAAAACATGTTTTACACTAAAAAAATGATGTTTTTTTTCCATGTTTTTTTTAAAGGGTCCATAGCTTTTAAAATACATTTTTGTTACAATTTTTTATATATCTTATATTTTACATGTATTTGGTGAACAATACATCACCCACAAGGTTTAATAAAAACGTTATTGACAATTTTACACTGTAATTGGGACATCTATTGGAACCCAAGTTATAGGAAAGAAAACTTCTCCCTGCTGTGCCTCAAGTCTCTGACAGAACTGGTCAGCACCTGCCAAGTCCCAGCAGACAATTGTCTGTACCCAAGCAGACATCGGTTGATTACGTGATAGGCGAGTCCAGTACTATGTCATGCTCATTAAGCATTATGAATAGGGATGAGCTTTTATAAAAATTATTTAAATAATTTAAAAAAAAGGGTGTGGTCCCCGACAATTTTGATACTCAGCCAAGATAAAGCCGACAGTTAGGGCTGCTATTTTCAGCCTGCGGAGGCCCATAGTTATTGGTCCTCCCAGCCTAAAAATAGCAGCCAACATCAGGCCAGAATTGTCACATCCATTAGATGCTACAATTCCGGCGCTTGACCAGGCTCATCCCGATTGCCCTAGTGCGGTGTCAATCGGGGTAATACAGGGATTAATGACAGCTGTGATTTGTCAAAAATCACAGCTTCTACTAAGTCCCGGATTAGTAATGGATAGACCTCACCATTACTAATCCTGTAAGTAAAAAGAAATAAGCACAAATCACAAAAACCTTTTATTTTTACAAAATAAAACCCAAAAAACAAACACCATCTTTCTCCACTTTATTAACCCCAAAAACACCCAGGTTTGATGTAATCCACACCACAACATCCCACAACAATCCTGGCTCTGCTACATACTCAAGTTGCTACGCATGGGCACATTAGAGAACATGACCCCTGCTGCAGCTTCAGGCAGACACTGACTAAGCTGCAGCTATGAGTGGTGATGTCACTGAGTTTACCTGCGGTCACAGCTGAGGGTTCCCACTATACCCCACCTGTGACCACAGGTAAAATCACCCCAGGTGAACTCATTCAACTCAATGAGACCTGTTATGTATTTGTAAAAGAACATCATTTGTAATGAAAAGTGATCAAAAGATTGTATGCACTCTAATATGGTCACAATAAAAATAACAACTTAGTACACAAAAACAAGCTCTCAGAAAGGTCCA
The DNA here is from genome assembly GCF_048569485.1 of Anomaloglossus baeobatrachus. Lineage (NCBI taxonomy): Eukaryota > Metazoa > Chordata > Amphibia > Anura > Aromobatidae > Anomaloglossus > Anomaloglossus baeobatrachus. The sequence continues at coordinate 206,784,929 of NC_134358.1, forward strand.
TCAATATAAAATGAAAAATGTTAAACATCTCAAAAAATGGGAACACAAACCAAATAAATTTTTAGAAATTTCTGACTTTTTTCACTACTAAAAGCACCACTATGCCTTTTTTTTAATTGAACCCTTACATCGGTGCTTTAAATCTAAAGGGCCATTTACACACTGCGACATCGCTAACGATATATTGTTGGGGTCACGGTGTCGCACATCTGGCATCGTTAGCGACATCGCAGCGTGTGACACCTAGGAGCGACCTTAAATGATTGCAAAAGAGTTAAAAATCGTTGGTCTGTAACATGTCGTTCATGTACCAAAAATCGTTGTCTGGTCAGTAGCGAGGTTGTTCGTCGTTCCTGTGGCACCACACATCGCAGGAACGACGAACATCTCCTTACCTGCCGTCCACCGGCAATGAGGAAGGAAGGAGGTGGGCGGCATGTTCCGGACGCTCATCTCCACCCCTCCTCTGCTATTGGGCAGCCGCTTAGTGACGCCGCAGTGACATTGCTATGACGCCTAACGCACCTCTCCCTTGAAGGAGGGATTGTTCGGCGGTAACAGCGACGTCGCTGAAAAGGTATGTGCATGTGACGCTGCCATAGCAATAATGTTCGCTACGGCAGCGATCACCAAATGACGCACAAACGACAGGGACGGGTGCTATCATGCACGACATCGCTACCTATCACTGGCGATGTCGCAGCGTGTAAAGCACCCTTTAGTCTCCTGACCCTTGTTATACACTAACCTTCCAGCAGCTTCATCTTCTATCACCACTGCTTCTGTCGATCTAAGCAATTTGTGACCTGCCAATGCACTCAGGTGTTTAATGAGCCATGCAGGAGATCACAAATCAATGCAATTCTATGAGAGCCTCATTCTGGCTCTCAGAGATACATTGAGCACTTGGGATGTAACTTCTGACTTCCAGCCAGTCAAAAGATTGTGCAATGGAAGCGACATTGGTTAAAGGTGAAAACACTGAAATGTGAATATGGGACACAGGGCGCCACTTCAGCACTGAAAAAATCCCGCTGGAGTGGTGCTTGAAAAAAAAAAAAAGAAAGAAATTTAGTATAATGATAATCATAGTTACCTGGAAAATCATGCTGCTAGATAGTTTTACCACACAATGAACACTTTAAAAAAATAAATAGGATAAAAAAAGGATACGCGTGAATGATCCTTGGAAAAACGAGATAGAAAACAAAAGTGCAAAAATGAAAAATCAGTGAGTTGGAAGAGTGATAAAGGAAACCTGTCAGAAGCTTTAATGCCACCAAACTACAGTATTTTTCGCTTTATAAGACGCACCTGATTATAAGACGCACCCCCAAATTTGGTGAAGGAAAAGAGAATTTTTTTTAATGTTAAATGGGGTCCATCTTATAATGCCAGTGTCCGTCTAACAAATCATATAGGGTATATGTCCCTTATAGCCCCCCATCCTAAAATTATCCCCCCTTAATCTGGATATGGCCCCCTTATATTGAATATAGCCCCCTTGTGCTGGGACATGTCCCCCTGTGCTGCCCATGGCCCCTATAGATGGCACATCTCCCCTGTGTTTGATATGGCCCCCATACAGCTGCCCATGGCCACTATAGATGGCACATCTCCCCTGTGTTTGATATGGCCCCCATGCAGCTGCCCATGGCCCCTATAGATGGGACATCTCCCCTGTGTTTGATATGGCCCCCATACAGCTGCCCATGGCCCCTATAGATGGCACATCTCCCCTGTTAGATATGGCCCCCATACAGCTGCCCATGGCCCCTATAGATGGCACATCTCCCCTTTGTTAGATATGCCCCCATGCTGCTGCCCATAATAAAATAAAACACTCTTTCCTTACCTCCTCAGCGCTGTCCCTCCTCTGTCTCCCTCCTCGCAGTTGAGCTCCGGCTTCCTTACTTCCTGGTTCTTGCAGCCGGTCATGTGATCGGCACGGCAGAGTGATATCATCTTTGCGTGTCTTATTACAGACAACAGCAGCAGGAGACCGGACATCAGCAATGGAAGTAAGTAAAGCTTTTTTATTTTACTATGGGCAGCAGCACGGGGGCCATATCTAACACAGAGGGGATCATGTGCGATCAAAGGGAGCACAGGCAGATATAATATGCCCCGCTGCCCCAGCCCCTCAGCGTGATGCAATTTCAGCGCCACACTGCTGGACAGCGGCTGTGCATATTATATGAGCGGGAGCAGGAGATCTAACGCTGCCGCTCTCAGCTTTCCCTGCCCCCAGCAGTGCTCCAGAGCGGACCCTGCAGTGTATATATATATATATATATATATATATATATATATATATATATATATATATATATATATGTACACCCCCCCCCCCCGTATATTCGGTTTAGAAGACTCTACTTTCCCCCAAAATTTGGGGGAACAAAAGTGCGTCTTATAAAGCGGAAAAATACGGTAGTTACATGGTGATAGACAGTTTTCAACTTGTCTTCCTGGCCACAAATGGATTTTTGATCACTAAAAAAATCTACTTTGAACATTTTTGTAAGTGAGACTGAAAAAGGCACTGATTCTTTGCATTATTTTCTCAAGATTGCCACCCCTATGAACTTGATTGAAAAATCTTGTCCACTGCTACATATGCGCACTGCCAAAGAGACAAACTGTAATGCATACTAGATATATATATATATATATATATATATATATAATATACAGTATATATATATATATATATATATATACATATATATATATATATATATATATATATATATTATATTGAATTTCTCCAATCGATTAACATATTATTGGCTTTTACTTTTCGAGGAACTTATTTTGTCCTTGAAAATTAACTCCAATTAAGCTTTACGCCTGTGAGAGAAACACTGGGTCACTTCTGGCATATAAGGCCCTTTTGGTAAACTTTAAGGCCCCCATATAAATTAGATGGCTGTTGCCTGAATGATATCTCAGCCGACAGTAGGGTCCTTGGAGTGACACATTCTGCTCCTGCAGATTGGCCTGTAGGAAGTTTTTCCTGTTCGTGGTGAGATATAGGTCGAGGTACAGTTGTCTTGCTCCATACATTGTCACACCTTCTACATTCCCTTGGGTTGATGTTCATATCATTTTGAAGTTAAGCATTTTTTTCCTTAATTATTATCAAACCTATTCTTAAGATTGAGCAAAACACTACAAACATATGCCTGCCGATGTTACAGTTCTGTGATTCACTTTACTGCCAATCAGATTAACCTACTGTATGAGCATAAACATGGAAGTCCGTAAGATAAGGATTGTTGTTACTTTGCATGCCTATTAGCTATAAAGTATTACCGTGTTAAAGTGGTCTCATTCATCTCTCCTTAAGGTTTGACTTTCGGTCATGATTGAATCCAGATTGCGAAATTAACAAATGCTTTATGACTGGTGTTTCCATTGTTTATTTTTCCATGGAAAAAATATTGGACAGAGTTATCTTCCATATTGCTGTAGGGGAGCAAAATGAACCCAGCCACAGGGCCTTAGGCTCAAAATAACAGCTGACTGAATACAGTGTCATAAATGCAACATGTCATATTTAGATTTATGTTGGAAGTAAACATAGCTCTGTTCCAACTGAGAGAACAGAGAACACTATGTTAAGAAACTGTACAGTCAATAAAGAAAGACTCTATACAACGTTTTCACCAACAACGTGCAGAATTAAAAACTAAAATATAAAATTATGACTTTTAGTGTTCCAGTTAATCCAAAACTGACCATATTCACATATACAGTACTAGGTCTTAGGAGGTGGCAGGCATACCCAGTGCCTGATCTCTTAAAGTCCCCCCAGCCTTAAAAGAATATATTAATATTGTTAATTCCACATGGTAGCTGTGAGACCTTGTCACAGATTTTGCCTTGAGGCATAGAAGTTTAGTCATCCTTCTTTCAATTGGTATAGGTATAATGATTATAATACAAATTCACTGGATATTGTTTATATTTTACATTTCCAACACACCATGTCCATACAGCCGATGTTCTCAAGAGGTCCACACCTCTATAAAATAGTGGCAGATGGCCTGCACCATTTGAAGATCTCCTATAATTGACTCAGTGCTGAAATATATTATATAGGTTGTAACCCTCATATCAACCATAGAAACATGGCTGCACTATGAATGGTAAATCAGGGCCATGGGAAAGAACCACTGATACTATCTTCCTCCCACTTGCTCTACGACCCCCACTGAGATGCAGCCACCTTCTGTGAAGTAATCATTACAAATAGTAAACAACAGACTGGTGTGGTAAAGCTATGCTCACACACTGCATCTTGTCTTAACCACAAAGATGCAGGTCCCAAAAAACGCACCTGTAGCAAAAACGCATGCATTTTTTACGCATTTTGCCCAATGTGTTTTTTAAGGGCGGCTTTGCACATTGCGACATCGCAAGCCGATGCTGCGATGTCGCACACGATAGTCCCCGCCCCCGTTGCAGGTACGATATAGTGTGATAGCTGGCGTAGCGAAAATGATCGCTACGCCAGCTTCACATGCACTCACCTGCCCTGCGACCGTCGCTCAGGCCGGCGACCCGCCTCCTTCCTAAGGAGGTGGGTTGTGCGGCGTCATAGCGACGTCACACGGCAGGCGGCCAATAGCGGCGGAGGGGCGGAGATGAGCAGGATGTAAACATCCCGCCCACCTCCTTCCTTCCGCATATCCTACGGAAGCAGTGGTGACGCCAGTAGGAGATGTTCCTCGCTCCTGCGGCTTCACACATAGCGATGTGTGCTGCCGCAGGAGCGAGGAACAACATCGGACCGTCGCGTCAGCGTAATTATGGATTACGCCGACGCTGCACCGATGATACGATTACGACGATTTTGCGCTCGTTAATCGTATCATCTAGGCTTTACACACTACAATGTCGCATGCGATGCCGGATGTGCGTCACTTTCTATTTGACCCCACCGACATTGCACCTGCGATGTCATAGTGTGCAAAGCCTGCCTTAGTCAAATCTATTGAATGAAAGGGCTCAAAAACACAGTTAAAAAAAACCACAAAAAAACTTGGCATGCTTTATTTTGGCTGCATCTTCAAAAATGCAGCCAAAAAAAGATGCATTGTGCAGACAGCAAAATAGAAATCTCATAGACTTTGAATGCATGCATTTAGGTGAATCCTTGTGACCCTAAAAATGCACCAAAAATGCAGTAAAAGATGCAGTGTGTGAACGTACAGTGGGGGAAAAGTATTTAGTCAGCCACCAATTGTGCAAGTTCTCCCACTTAAAAAGATGAGAGGGGGCCTGTAATTGACATAATAGGTAGACACCGCAACTATGAGAGACAAAAGAAGAAAACAAATCCAGAAAATCAGCTTCTTTCATTTGTCAAGATTTTGTTTGCAAATTATGATGGAAAATAAGTATTTAGTCATCTAAAAGAGTTGAAAGTCTGTGTTGCCCAGCGACAGGCCCAAAACATCACTGCTCTAGAGGAGATATGCATGGAGGAATGGGCCAACATACCACCAACAGTGTGTGCCAACCTTGTGAAGACTTACAGAAAATGTTTGACCTCTGTCATTGTCAACAAACGACATAAAACAAAATATTGAGATTAACTTTTATTATTGACCTAATACTTATTATCCACCATAATTTGCAAAAGAAATATCTTGCCAAATCAGAGAAGATGATTTTCTGGATTTGTTTTCTCATTTTGTGTCTCATTGTTGTGGTCTTTTCTGTCCTTGTGTAGACTTCCTGACTTCAAAGTAACCCAGAGTAATGTCTCAGACTTTCTGCATCAACAGATCTAGGTTCTCTAGATATGGGAAATGTATTTTCCATCATCGTGGCGCAGTACCAATTGCAAAGATGGACCCCAAACCCTTAGGAGGGAATCACATTATCAGTTTGCTTGTGTTCCCTCCCATAAGGAGTTAATTGTCAGAAGGTAAGTTTCTCACAATTAAGGTCCAGCACATATGTGTGTAATGATTGGTGGTCAGTGTGGCCAGGTAGCTGACCATCACAGGGGAAAGTTAAATTTTCTTACCCAATGATGGCCAGTGATTGGTGAAAGTAATAATAAAAAAATGGGCAGCTGATTTGTTCTCTCTCTTTCTCTCTCTCTTTCTCTCTCTCTCTCTCGTCCCGGATCCGCTCCCCATTGACATACATGGGTCAGGATCGGATCCGGACTTCCTTTCCAACCCGCGACGGATCCGCTGGACCCGGATTATTAGAAGTCCGCTCAACTCTAGTCATTGGTTATATACTGTATTATACTGGGTAATAATTCGTATTAATAAGTAATGCACTGTGTAATTCCAAGCATTCACCTGCAATGCTGTCCGGCCTGTCTATTTGTCCAGAATTTATATCGGCCAGGTGTATAAAGTTGTATATGTCATGTCTCATACGTTTAGAAAGCTAAAAGTGTTATAGGAAATATGGCATTAATATTTCCCACCTGGGACTTTCAGAGGGGCAGATATCCTTAAAATCAGGGATCTAATAATTTTTGCTCCTTGACCAGCACCTCATTTACCGACCCCCATCTGAAATCACGCAGGGAGGTATTTGAGAGTGGCTGGTACCTGGTAAAAGCAGGTTCTGACTGAGAATCCATGTTCAGTACTAGGAAATACAGCATGCTGTGCAATTTTTCTCTTTGCTATATCTGCGCTATTCCTATGATAGATAACAGGTCTTGTAACTTTCTTTTGTTTATGCCTTTTATTTTTATGTGACTGTATATATTGTATTGTCTTGTCGTTTATAGCATCTTTTTTTCTATTGTTAAAAGCACTGCCTAACTGTAGAATTAAGTAAAAATCAATACCTTTATTTCTCTTGTTCTATAAACTGTACTCCTGAAGCCTCAACATTACTAGTAATGGGTGACCTATCAGCCTATAATAAAGGATTGGTGAGGGTAGCTAGTTTTCTTTGGTTATTGCAGAGCTTGGTAGTGGCCACACAAAAGTATGTATGTGTGTATATATATATATATATATGTATGTATATATATATATATATATATATATATACACTAGAAGGTGGCCCGATTCTACGCATCGGGTATTCTAGAATTTACGTATTGTGTAGTTCATGTATGATTTTTGTTATAGATATAGATATAGATATAGATATATATATATATATATATATATATATATATATAGATGTTGTTGTGTGTAGTTACCAAGTGTTTGTATAGGGCGCTGTACATGTTCTGGGTGTTGTCTGGGTGTGGCGGGGGGTGAGAGCGGTGTTGTATGTGTGTTGCGTTGTTTGTGGAGCGCTGTGTGTCTATCGCGTTGTGTGTGTGTGTGTTGCGCGGTTTGTGTGGGTGTGGTGTGTTTTGGGGGGAGGTATGTTTTGTGCAATGTGTGTGTTGTGCGGTATGTGCGTATATTTATGTATGCCGCGGTGTTTGTGTGTTCGGTGTTGTGTGTGTGCAGCGTTGTCTGTGTGTGTGGGTGTCTGTGTATGGCGGTGTTTGTGGTTCCCTGTGTGTGTGTGTGTGTGTGTGTTGGGGGGAGGTGTGCACCTCCCATCGTGCTCCATCCCCCATGCTGCGCACCCCCCATCATGCCCCATCCCCTATGCTGTGCATTCCCCATCGTGCTCCATCCCCCATGCTGCGCACCCCCCATCGTGCTCCATCCCCCATGCTGCGCACTCCCCATCGTGCTCCATCCTCCATGCTGCGCACTCCCCATCGTGCTCCATCCTCCATGCTGCGCACTCCCCATCATGCTCCATCCCCCATGCTGCGCACCCCCCATCGTGCTACATCCCCCATGCTGCGCACCCCCCATCGTGCTACATCCCCCATGCTGCGCACTCCCCATCGTGCTACATCCCCCATGCTGTGCACTCCCCATCGTGCTACATCCCCCATGCTGCACACCCCCCATCGTGCTACATCCCCCATCGTGCTACATCCCCCATCGTGCTACATCCCCCATGCTGCGCACTCCCCATCGTGCTACATCCCCCATGCTGCGCACCCGCCATCGTGCTCCATCCGCCATGCTGCGCACTCCCCATCGTGCTACATCCCCCATGCTGCGCACTCCCCATCGTGCTACATCCCCCATGCTGCGCACTCCCCATCGTGCTACATCCCCCATGCTGCGCACTCCCCATCGTGCTACATCCCCCATGCTGCGCCCCCCCATCGTGCTACATCCCCCATCGTGCTACATCCCCCATCGTGCTACATCCCCCATGCTGCGCACTCCCCATCGTGCTACATCCCCCATGCTGCGCACCCGCCATCGTGCTCCATCCGCCATTCTGCGCACTCCCCATCGTGCTACATCCCCCATGCTGCGCACTCCCCATCGTGCTACATCCCCCATGCTGCGCACCTCCCCATCGTGCTACATCCCCCATGCTGCGCACTCCCAATCGTGCTACATCCCCCATGCTGCGCACTCCCCATCGTGCTACATCCCCCATGCTGCACACTTCCCATCGTGCTACATCCCCCATGCTGCGCACTCCCCATCGTGCTACATCCCCCATGCTGCGCACTCTCCATCGTGCTACATCCCCCATGCTGCGCACTCCCCATCGTACTACATCCCCCATGCTGCGCACTCCCCATCATGCTACATCCCCCATGCTGCGCACCCCATCGTGCTACATCCCCCATGCTGCGCACCCCCCATCGTGCTACATCCCCCATGCTATAATAGTTCTCCTATTATACTCAGAGAGGAGTATAATAGGAGGACTGTAATAGGAGGAGTAGTCCTGGGGGGAGAGGAGTATAATGCCGGCTCCCTGCACATGTGTACCGGGAGCCGGTGTACACTGGTAACTATGATACACATCTGGTAACTAAGGGACCTTAGTTACTCGATGTGTGTAATGGTTACCAGCGTTCACGGGCTCCGTCAAGATCCCAGCATCGCAAGGTTATGTCTGGCGCTGCTGGGATCGTGACGGAGCCGGTGTACACTGGTATCTATGATACACATCGGGTAACCAAGGGACCTTAGTTACCCGATGTGTATAATGGTTACCAGCGTTCACGGGCTCCGTCAAGATCCCAGCATCGCAAGGTTATGTCTGGCGCTGCTGGGATCATGACGGAGCCGGTGTACACTGGTAGCTATGATACACATCGGGTAACCAAGGGACCTTAGTTACCCGATGTGTATAATGGTTACCAGCGTTCACGGGCTCCGTCACGATCCCAGCAGCGCAAAGTTATGTCTGGCGCTGCTGGGATCGTGACGGAGCCGGTTTAGAAGCAAGCGATATCCCAGGATGTTGTGAGTGTGTGGATGTGATGTGTGAGGTGTGTGTGAGAGTGAGTGTGATCTGATGTGTGTGTGTGTACTCACCTGGGAGTCGGAGCTCCGTGTCAGTTAGGCCAGAGTGAGCGTGCATTGCGTGAGGGGGGCGGGGCCTGCAGAGAGCCGGGGCGAGAGGCCAATCTGTGGGGGGGGCGGGGCCATGGCGAGCCCAGCGGCCAATCAGCTTTGTGTCACCGTAAGGACACAATTTTGGAGCATGACAGACAGACAGACAGACAGACAGACAGAATAAGGCAATTATATATATATATAGATATATATATATATATATACATACCCATGTGCGCAATTTTATCTGAAATGTTTCTGGTCAAGGGTGGACTAATATATCTATAAACTATGATTTCACAGCCTTGCCGAACAAATGGTTCATGCAACATTTAGAATGTGGCCTGGCATTTACGTTTTTAAAAATAAATAGTGGGATGAGTGACAGGATTAAGTCTCTTGCTCCCACACCTCTGCCAGTACAGACAAGATACAATTTGGAGACCCATCTTCGAGTTTTGCGATTTAAAAACCTTTCAAGCAGACAGCAGGACAGATGTATCAATTGTTCCCCATTTTCCCTGAGTGTCTTTGCACAGCAGGGAATCAGGGTCCATACAACTCACAGGATGTGGCCTGGCATTTTCACTTTAAAAATCAAGAGATGCATGAGTGATAGGTGTAGGCCACTTGCTCCCAGAACATTGGCACTACAGACATAATTAGAAGACTTTATTTGGAGTCTCCACATTTGCAAAAATTAAGGTCAGGCCACAAGGAAAGTGGCAATAATTAGCACAGACTAAAAATAGTGGAATGCCTCAACATGGATGCTTGGGACTGGCCCTGTAACAAGGCCTAAACCAGCATTTCTACCTTCACCAGAGATAACAAGGAGACAGACAAGCATAGGCCTCTTGCTCCCATAACCATGACACTACAGTCAAGACACAACATGGAGACCAATTTCGTAGTCTTGAGATTTATAAAAACCTTTCATGGCAGACAGGAAGGCAGTAGGACAGTGGCATTCATTGCCCCTCCCCCATTTTTCCATAGTGTGTTTGCACATCAGGGAAGTTTGTACCATGCAACACACAGGATATGGCCTGGCATTTAAATTCATAAAAATAAAAAGTGGGATGTGTGACAGGATTAGGCCTCTTGCTCCCACACCTCTGCCAGTACAGACAAGCCACAACTTATAGACCCCTCTTGGTGTCTTAATATTTAAAAAAAATGCAGGCAGCCAGCAGGACAGAGGTATATCCCCCCCCCCATTTTTCCATATACAGCATGTGGCCTTGGTGTCTCACATGGGTCAAAAACACCAGGCATGGTCACTTTTGTAACAGCCGATGGGCTCTCATTCACCCAGACTGTAGGAGGTTCTGCAGTCAGAGACCTATGTGAGAATAGTTTGGATGGTGATGAAAGAGGAAGAAGACGTTGGGTTGGCCCGGTACTCTACATTTTAGCTTAGTAAAATTCCCACAATAATGCATGTTGCTTGTGCATGTGCCAGTTCATGCATGTCGTAGTCAAATTATTTACATTTTTGCCTCAACTGAGTTGTTTACAATGGTGGCAGATAACAAAAGTTGGGCTATCCTTTGCAGTCTTAACTGCAGAACCACGAACGCTGCTGGCCACAGTAAAAGTTGTGGCTGATGATGCAGTGCTTCTCATGGTTGCATCACTACATGTTTGTGTGGGAATTGCCAATATAACATCATCTTCCTCCTCCTATTCCTCTTCATCTGTTGAGCTACTCAGCTGCGTGCCTCTGGGTTCACACCAAGTGGGATTTACAACCTCATTGTCATGCTTTATGTTGTCCCACTCCTCCTCTGCCTGACCTGACATCACAGGACAGTACGCGTGCACCTCAGGTATTTGAGTCTCATCATCATCACTTCCACCCTGAGGGTTAATGTCAGTTGACAAGGGTCGGATCCTGCTCAGAGCCTACTGCGTCAGGGCATGTATACAACTGAGAAAGATTTTGGGAATCAGTGCAGATGCTTTTCTTCTCTTGAGTCTGGGATTCTTTGGAGCAGACCTCTGATGCCCATGGGATAGAATGCATGAACAGCTCTTGAGACTCACCCACATGTGGTTCTGCACAGTCAGTTTGCCAGTTGGAGATTTGTGGGTGGAAACAAATGCAATTGAGGATGGCATCTCTGAGGAATGAACTGTATGTGATGTACAGGAAGAGTAGAAGCCACTTGATGCAGCGCTAATCTAGTGGAGTGGTCTATCCAGTAATGGAAGTTGCTCTCATTTCTCATGGGATAAGATGAGTCGGGATTTGCTCAGTAGACCTTTGACTAACAGAACTTTCCACTTACACCTCGAACACCCCGCTTATTCACCCTGCAACACAACCTCATTGTGACTTACCGCTAATGGTTGATGTACCATTCCCCATTCAAACAGGTGTTTTGCAACCCTATACACACATCTTTCAAACACCTGGCAAAAAAGGTAAATTATTTATTTCCTGCCTGAGTTGGCAATTTTGTGAAGGGGCACTAAAAAGTACCAATAACTAGAAATGTGATTTCACTGTTTAATTTGAAGCAGAGACTGAATAGTGCCAAGACCTATTTAGCTTGTTCACTAGCAAATTTACAAGAGGTGTGACGCCCTGGCTGGGCCAGGTAGTCACAAATAGGGCCCCGCGTTACACCTGTCCCTCATAGGTAAAATACAGTCAAATATTAAAACCCTAGTCACCCCCCTCAGGGCTTGATGGACACACCAGGGGGCGGAACCAGGCGGTTGGAAGACACCCACCAAGGAGTTCAGATAGCCTGGGGCAGGAAAGAAAGCAGTAGAGAGAGAACAAGTCTAGAGTTCAAGTTGGAGAGGTGTGTGGGCTGGAGCTGTGTGCAGCTCCAGCAGAGGAGAGAAACCAATTTGGAGCAGGTGCCAGGGTAGAAGCCCTGGTAACTTTGGCTAGGAGGCAGACGGCGGTCTCCGTCTGCAGGAGCCGGGAAGACGGCTCGGTGGAACCGAGGTAGACCGGGACAGGGTAGTGGCCCGCCGGTACCGACCTGGGGAACCGACTCGGAAACCGGAGCACAAAGGGGGGTACTCAGACCCTGACGCTAGGTCCAGAAGCTACTGGGGGCTAGCTAATTAACTGATTGCGGCCAGGACTAGAGGTCCTGTCCCACCCAAAGTCCCGACTGAAGGCAACAGCCCAACGAGGGGGATAAACGGCCACCGCCATGGCTCAGAGATCCCACTGGCTAGTGTCTGCGGGCAAAGGGCTCCTTAGGCAACAACAAGCCGGGAGCGGACTCCTGAAGTTGCAAGCACAGGCAGTCCACCATCCAACACAGGTGCGGGAGAAAGACAGAGACCACCAGCTGGGTGGGGGACCAGACTGCAACCGTCTGCGGGCACTGACCACCATCACCTTGGTTTACCAGAGACTCGTGTGTTTACTAATAGTGAGTACAACAGCACCCTCCGGTCGCCCATCACCCTGCACCGCCAAACCAAACACCCCAAACGGGTCCCGGGGCCACCATCCCTGCCCACGGAGGGGTTAACAACTTGCTGCGCAACATCTCCCCTGGGTGCCCCCTAACTGCAGCGGTGGTGTCCACCTTCACCACATCCTGTGGGTGGCGTCACGAACTTAACACGGCTCCGGCCGTACATCTACGTCCCCAAACAACAACCCCCCTTTTAGTTGAAGTGACCTCGAGACCCCCGGGTCCGGAGACCCTTGAGCCACCTACTGAAGGTCCGGATCCGAGCGGCTCGGCTGCCGAGCACGAGGCGGTACACAGGCAGTACTAACTAACAATACCAAGAAATGTGGGTGAATGTGTAAGTTGTATCAGGCACTCAAAAGTGCCAAGACGTATTTAGCTAGTTCACTAGCAAATTTATAGCAGGCACTGCTAAGTAACAATACCTAGAAATGTGGATGAATGCGTAATTTGCATCAAACACTCAATAGTACCAAGACGTACCGTATTTTTTGGTTTATAAAACGACCCAGATTTTAAGACGCACCCCAAATTTAGAGGAGAAAAATAGGAAAAAATAATTTTTAATATTAAAATGAGAGTCCATCTCTAGGGAGTCTTAATCCAAATGCTTAGCAGGAGGGAGCAGCAGTGGTGGAGCGACTCAGGAAGGTCACATGAGGAATGGTTAGTGATGCTGCTGGCTCAGAGGAAGGGGTGTTGCAGCTCAAGAGGGTCAGTGGATGGAGGGTCAGCACTACTGTGGCCTCAGGGGTGTTGCGGCGGTGGGTGACATTGATCTGCCAGCATGCTGCGGGGATGTCACTGCAGTGGAGCGACTCAGGAGGGTCACAGGACATGGTGTCACGGTGTCGCTGCGGCAGCAAGCACCTGATCTGACTACAGGTTCCATTGAATCGCCCACAGTTGACTTAATGGACTTCAAGACAATGGCCGCCATTTTTTAAATACATCAAGTCAATCTGTGCACATTCCGCCTCCGCAGCCATGTTCTTGAAGTTCATTGTGTCAACCATAGTCGATTGGTCAGATCAGGCGCCTGCCACCATGACACTGCAGTGACACTCTCAGTATCGCTGACCCTGCCTCTTATGACTCCTATTTGCATGTTTTTTTAATGTCGGGTTGTTCCACACATGGCAATATCAAATATGTGTACTTCATCTTTGGTTATTTTTGTTTTTACATAAATATATGTAATGATTGACATCATATTTGTTCTTTATTTTATAATTACATTTTTATGTTTGTACAGTTACTTTTTTAACTTTTTTTTCTTAGTCCTTGTCTTAGTCTATGGAACTTTAACTTTATTACTCTTATTGCTGATATAATGCATTTCAATGTAACATCATTGCAATACATTATACCTGTCAGTGCTGCACTCAAAAAAGGGTCTCAGATCATGCTTCTGGTATGGTTTAACAGGCTGACCCGGAGGTTATCATGATGACCTCCAGCAATCTCAACAATCGGGCCTTCATGATAATTTAGCGGGGGGCACTGATCCAATAAAGGGAGAGCTCCCTATCTCAGCGTCCTAAATGTTGCGATCAATAGCGATGAAAGCATTTCGGGGGTTAAACTCCTGTGCCTTGCATGATCATCATCATACACCTATACAACATTGGTTGGGAACCTCCATTGCACAACGGCGTACAGATATGTCAAATGTCGCGAAAGGATTAAAAATTAAACAAAAATGAAAATACACATTTAGTTTTGTTGCATTCATAAACGTTCAACCTATTAAAATTTAAAATAAATTAATCCAATCGGTAAAAATAGTAAGAAAAAAATCGGAACATCAGAATTACCAATGCAGCATTGCAATAAAATGTAATAAGAAGCAATCAAAACATCACATCAACCTCAAAATAGTGTCACTAAATATGTCAATTAGGGCACAAAAAATAAGCCCTTACACAGCCCCAATCCCCAAAATTTACAGTATTAAGGGTCTTGGAAATTGGACACAAATTTTTATTTATTTAATTATTTATTTATTTATTTTTTTTTACAAATGTTCAAGTTTTTTGTACACCACTTAAATAAATAAAAAAACTATACATGTCTGGTATCTGCATGATCATACTGTAAAAGAAAAAAAAAATAAACTTTGTGGAAATTCACTTTTTTTGCAATTTCGAAACACTGATTTTTTTCCACTTTCCAGTGCAGCACATGATCAAATACTGTAAATGGTGTCATTCAAAAGTGCAAATCATCCAGCAAAAAAAGTCCTCATATGGCTATGTGAATGGAAAAACCAAAACATCATAAATCTAGGAAGAAAGGGAGAAAAAACTAAAGCGCAAAAACAGAAAATCACCGGTTTTGAAGAGGGTAAACAAAATATAATGGATACGGAATAAAAAAAAGTAATTATATTTGCTTTTGAGTTTTGGAGACTATAAATGGAGACTACATGCCTTTAATATGGGGATGTTACAGTGCCTTAAAAATGTTTAAAAGTTTTCTAAATATGGGTTTCTAAATATTTTAAAGACATAAATCTGAATGCTGTGATGAGGCCATCTACTGAGGCCCCCCCCTATGTTCGCTATTTGGCTGCACCACCGTGGGTATAATCAGGGTTACCCAGGGTTACCCTATGCCTCTGGTGACCACTTTTTACTGCAATTCATTAGGCAATCATGTCCGATGTCGTTAATTGTAGACATGTAATAAACTGTTCATTTATACAATTTATTACAAAAGGAATGCTTTATTCCTATTAACACTTTGGTGACATCTGCTGTTCTTATAAGCAGCTGTTAAAAAAGTGCTAAAAATGTAACACAGAGGGAAAATGTGAGCATGGAGCCGTCCCCACACCATCTGCAGAACATATTAGCTGCATATTAAAGTGGACTCTGCTACAATTGTTAGGATCAGAGAAAATGCTTTTTTTTGTGCTGTTAAAGTGAACCTGTGAGGTGCAATATGCACCCAGCGCCACGAATGTTGTGGGAACGCTGGACTGTGTCAGAGCTGGGAACTTTGCTTTCTAATAAATTGGTGAATAAGGAACAGTGTCTTGTTTTTATTTCTCTTTTTTTATATGTCTTTCAGATTTTCATTTATGGGCTACGTCAGAATCCCTGGACTACGCCAGATCTGAATTTTTTTACAAAATGGTGAACCGAGAAAAATGTGGGGAAGTGTTTCCTCAAATAAACTATTTGTGTGTGTGTTTTCTTTTCACTTACTGGGTTAGTAGTGGTAGTGTCAAACAGACACCTCTCCATTACTAACATCGGGTCTTGACACCAGCAGACATTGCAAGAGCAATTGGGAAGGGCCAACGCGAAGCACCAGAATTGGCATATACAATGTTATAAGCCACTTCTGGGGCAGATTCGGGCTGATATTTTTATGCTGCGAAGGGCCCAATAACGATGGACCTTCCCAGCTGTCTGCTTTACCTTTGCTGGTTATCAAAAATAGAAGGGACCTCACTCATTTTTTAAAATTAATTACGGTATTTATTAGGTTAAACAAGGTTAAAGCCCCTGTAGTACCCTATGAAAAGCTCTAAAGAGTGCAGATATATAATACGTATTGCGGTTGTGAAATTATATAGCTACAGTACGTCTATCTCTTTATCTTGTCTTTATAATATACTTCTACCATCTATCCAGCTATATCTTTATATTTTTAGTGTGTCTGTATGTGTGTTTGTTTGTGTGTTTGCTTATATTGAGACGTGGGTGAAAATAGTGTTTCTTATGAGTTGGTGAATATATAATTATATATATATATATATATATATATATATATATATATATATATATATATATATATATATATATATATATATAAAATTATGTATAATTTTCTACCACTATAATATTTAATAATAAACATTTCTTTTCTCAACTTCCTGCTTGCTCTGCTGCCTCTATTTCAACCAACTTTATTGAAACAAAAACAAATTTGACAAAAACAAAGATAAATGCATGCGTAAAAAAGCATACAGAAATTCATAACAAAATGCAAGGAACAACGTTCATATACCCCAGTTCTTAATACCATGTATTGCCCCCTCTAACATCAATGACTACTTGAAGTATTTTGTGGTAGTTGTGGATGAGAATCTTTATTTTCTCAGATGGTAAAGATGCCCATTCTTCTTGGCAAAAAGTCTCCAGTTCCTTTAAATTACTGGGCTTTCATGCATGAACTGCGTGCTTGAATTCTCCCCAGAGTTGCTCAATGAGGTCAAGAGACTGAGATGGCTACTCCAGAACCTTCAATTTGCTCTGCTCTAGTCAATAATAGGTCGACTTGGCCTTTTGTTTTGGATCATTGTCATGTTGAAACGTCCAAGTACATCCCATATGCAGCTTTTCGTCTGATGAGTGGCAATCTCCCTCCAGTATTTGCTGATAACGTGGTGCGTTCATCTTTCCTTTAACTTTGACCAAGTTTCCTGTGCCTTTGTAGCTCACACATCCCCACATCATTATCGATCCATCTCCATGCTTTATAGTAGGAATGGTGTTCCTTTCATCATAGACCTTGTTGACACCTCTCCAAATGTAACTTTTATGGTTGTGGCCAAAAAGTTTGATTTTGGGGTCATCATTCCAAATTACCTTGCTCCAGAAGTTTGGATGCTTGTCTTTGTGCTGCTTGGCGTATTGTAGCTGAGATACTTTGTGGCATTTGCTTTCTTCTGGCGACTCGACCATGCAGCCCATTTTTCTTCAAGTGCCACCTTATTGTGCATCTTGAAACAGCCACACTGCTAGTTTTCAGTGAGTCCTGTATTTCAGCAGATGTTTGTGTTTTTCTTTGCATCCTGAAAAATGTTCCTGGCAGTTGTAGCCAAAATTTTTGTTGGTCTACCTGGTTGTAGTTTGGATTTTTCAGAGCCCCTGATTTTCCATTTGTTTATTACAGTTTGAACACTGCTGACTGGCATTATCAATTCCTTGGATATCTTTTTGTATCCCTGTTTTATACAGTTCAACTATCTTTGCCCGTAGATCCATCGACAATTATTTTACTTTCCCCATGACTCACAGAAATGTCAATGGCTGGATGAAAGATGCAAAAGTCTGTCTGGATACCAGAAATTAATTCAGCTTTTATACAC
Organism: Anomaloglossus baeobatrachus; assembly: GCF_048569485.1. Lineage (NCBI taxonomy): Eukaryota > Metazoa > Chordata > Amphibia > Anura > Aromobatidae > Anomaloglossus > Anomaloglossus baeobatrachus. Next base: position 206,802,859 of record NC_134358.1, read on the forward strand.
TCACACTGATTACATGCAAACATGTCACAGGTGAAGATGTTACCTTGATTAGCCATTAAACTCATTTGTGTCAACTTCTGTGCATGTTATTGTACCGCCCCGTGGCTCGGCCAGCTGTCGAGCCGCTCGGATCCGTACTCGTCGGTGGGTGGCTCAAGCTCCTCACGGACCCGGGGCTCACGTCACTCTGAAAGGGAATTGCTGGCTCTATGTAAGGGGTGGTGTTCGGTGGAGAGGTCCACGGCCGGGGCCGAGGTTGTTTGGGGATTAAGTTTGTGACGCCACCCACGGGTTGTGGTGAATGGATGGACACCACCGCTGCCGTTGACTAGGCTCCCGGGGACGGTGTTGCGCAGCTTGGTGTTGACCCCTCCTTGAGTAGGGGGATGATGGTCCCGGGGGCCCAAGGGAGGTGCTGAGGCGGGGGGAATGATGCGTGCTGGCGTGTCGGTGCGGTGCGCGGCCCGAAGACACTGTTGTACTCACTATTACAAACACGCTGGAGTCTCTGGTAAACCAAACAAGATGGTGGATGGTGCCCGCAGCCAGCTGCGCTTTTCCCCCTTTTCAGGTTGGTGGTTTCCGCCTTTCTCTTCCACCTCACTTTTGTAGACATGATGACTCCTATGCCTGAGCAACGGTAGTCTGCTCCCCAGCCTGATGTGTGCTGAAAGAGCCTGTTTGCCCGCAGACACTGGCCCATGGGGTCTCGATGCCTGGGCGGTGGCTTTCTACCCCTATCGTTGGGCTGTTGTCTTCAGTCGGGTGTTAGGTGGGAAAGGGCCTAAAGTCCAGTCCTCAATCAGTGGATTCGACTCAGTCCAGTAGTTTCTGGGCCTCGTACTGGGTCTGAGTACCCCTCCTGGTGCTCCGGTTTCCAATCGGTTCCCCGGTTCGGTACCGGCGGGCCACTACCCGGTCCCAGTCCCTTACGGTTCCACAGGCTGTAATCCCAGCTCCTGCAGGCGGCCACCACCATCTGCCTCCTTGCCAGAGGTGACTGAGCTCCAACCCAGACACCTGGTGTTAGACTATGGCAGACCTGGACAAAGGTCTGCACTTGAACTCCACTCCACTGTCACAACTAAACTACTGTTTTTCCTGCCTCAGGGCTTGTAAACTCCTCGGTGGGCATGGCCAACCACCTGGCTCTGCCCCCTGGTGTGTACATCAAACCCTGAGGGAGGTGACAAGGGTTTTGTAGGTTGGCTGCTGTCACCTTATTAAGCAGGGGAGGTGTTTGTGTAAGGGCCTACCTGTGACTATCTGGCTAGTCCAGGGCGTCACATTATCAGGCCAAAATCACCAGAGTATGTGAACTTTTGATCAGGGCCATTTGGATGTTTTTTGTTGTCATTATGATTTACAAAGAGAAAATATATATATATATATATATATATATATATATATATATACACAGTACAGACCAAAAGTTTGGACTCACCTTCTCATTCAAAGAGTTTTCTTTATTTTCAGGACTCTGAAAATTGTAGATTCACATTGAAGGCATCAAAGCTATGAATTAAAATATAATGGAATGAAATACTTAAAAAAGTGTGAAACAACTGAAAATATGTCTTATATTCTAGGTTCTTCAAAGTAGCCACCTTTTGCTTTGATTACTAATTTGCACACTCTTGGCATTCTCTTGATGAGCTTCAAGAGGTAGTCACCGGAGATGGTCTTCCAACAGTCTTGAAGGAGTTCCCAGAGATGCTTAGCACTTGTTGGCCCTTTTTCCTTCACTCTGCGGTCCAGCTCACTTCAAACCATCTCGATTGGGTTCAGGTCTGGTGACTGTGGAGACCAGGTCATCTGGCGTAGCACCCCATCACTCTCCTTCTTAGTCAAATAGCCCTTACACAGCCTGGAGGTGTGTTTGGGGTCATTGTCATGTTGAAAAATAAATGATGGTCCAACTAAACGCAAACTGGATGGAATAGCACGCCGCTACAAGATGCTGTGGTAACCATGCTGGTTCAGTATGCCTTCAATTTTGAATAAATCCCCAACAGTGTCACCAGCAAAGCACCCCCACACCATCACACCTCCTCCTCCATGCTTCACAGTTGGAACCAGCCATGTAGAGTCCATCAGTTCACCTTTTCTACAAAGACACGGTGGTTGGATCCAAAGATCTCAAATTTGGACTCATCAGACCAAAGCACAGATTTCCACCGGTCTAATGTCCATTCCTTGTGTTCTTTAGTCCAAACAAACTATCTTCTGCTTGTTGCCTGTCCTTAGCAGTGGTTTCCTAGCAGCTATTTTACCATGAAGGCCTGCTGCACAAAGTCTCCTCTTAACAGTTGTTCTAGAGATGAGAAGGTGTGTCCAAACTTTTGGTCTGTACTGTATATATATTATATATATATAAATATATATATATATTTATATATATATATATATATATATATATATATATATACATACTATTGGCACCCCTGCAATTCTGTCAGATAATACTCAGTTTCTTCTTGAGAATGATTGCAATCACAAATTCTTTGGTATTATTATCTTCATTTCATTTGTCTTCAATGAAAAAAAAATAAAAAAATTGTCATAAAGCCAAAATGGATTTAATTCCACACCAAACATAAAAAAGGGGGTGGACAAAAGTATTGGCACTGTTTGAAAAATCATGTGGTGCTTCTCTAATTTGTGTAATTAACAGCACCTGTAACTTACCTGTGGCACCTAACAGGTGTTGGCAATAACTAAATCACACTTGCAGCCAGTTGACATGGATTAAAGTTGACTCAACCTCTTTCCTGTGTCCTTGTGTGTACCACATTGAGCATGGAGAAAAGAAAGAAGACCAAAGAACTCTCTGAGGATTTGAGAATACAAATTGTGAGGAAGCATGAGCAATCTAAAGGCTACAAGTCCATCTCCAAAGACCTGAAAGTTCCTGTGTCTACGGTGCGCAGTGTCATCAAGAAGTTTAAAGTCCATGGCACTGTGGCTAACTTCCCCACATGTGGAAGGAAAAGAAAAATTGATGAGATTTCAACGCAAGATTATGCGGATGGTGGATAAAGAATCTCGACTAACATCCAAACAAGTTCAAGCTGCCCTGCAGTCCGAGGGTACAACAGTGTCAACCCGTACTATCCGTCGGCGTCTGAATGAAAAGGGACTGTTTGGTAGATTACCTAGGAAGACCCCACTTCTTACCCCAAGACATAAAAAAGTCAGGCTGGAGTTTGCCAAAACTTACCTGAGAAAGCCTAAAACGCTTTGGAAGAAGGTTCTCTGGTCAGATGAGACAAAAGTAGAGCTTTTTGGGAAAAGCCATCAACAGAGTTTACAGGAAAAAAAAAAGAAGCATTCAAAGAAAAGAACACAGTCCCTACAGTCAAACATAGCGGAGGTTCCCTGATGTTTTGGGGTTGCTTTGCTGCCTCTGGCACTTGATTGCTTGACCATGTGCATGGCATTATGAAGTCTGAAGACTCACAACAAATTTTGCAGCTTAATGTAGGGCCCAGTGTGAGAAAGCTGGGTCTCCCTCAAAGGTCATGGGTCTTCCAGCAGGACAATGACCCAAAACACACTTCAAAAAGCACTAGAAAATGCTAGAGAAAGCACTGGAGACTACTAAAGTGGCCAGCAATGAGTCCAGACCTGAATCCCATAGAACACCTGTGGAGAGATCTCAAAATGGCAGTTTGGAGAAGGCACCCTTCAAATCTCAGGGACCTGGAGCAATTTGCCAAAGAAGAATGGTCTATAATTCAAGGAGAGCATTGTAAGAAACTCATTGATGGTTACCGGAAGCGGTTTTTCGCAGTTATTTTGGCTAAAGGTTGTGCAACCAAGTATTAGGCTAAGGGTGCCAATACTTTTGTCTGGCCCATTTTTGGAGTTTTGTGTGAAATGATCAATGATTTTATTTTTGTCTCATTCTCTTTTGTGTTTTTTCATTGCAAGCAAAATAAATGAAGTTAATAATACCAAAAAATTTGTGATTGCAATCATTTTCAAGAAGAAACTGAGTATCATCTGACAGAATTTCAGGGGTGCCAATACTTTTGGCCAGCACTGTATATATATGAAGCTTTTCCAAGCTTTTCATAGCAAGGAGTAGAAAAACGTACACAGATGATATCCATGTGCTGTTCGATTATATATTGGTTAGTTTGATCTGTGAATCAGGTGAAAATTGGATACATTTCCATGATCTGTAGCCGACCACTCACTCTGCAAAAAGACATGTTCATGTGAATTATAGTGGTTACAAGTTCTTACTGTGAAAAACTCAGAACTTGTTCATAAAGAACTGATGTGTGAATCAGTGAGCGAAGCACGTGTGAAACCCTCGCTTCCAATCTAATTTCCTTAACTAAAATCACCTTTTGCCATATAGCTGTTAGACAAGTAAATAAAGATGACCTGTCATTTGCTAAAAAAAAAAAAGTAGTTAAATACTTAGAAAAAATCCACGATGCTCTCTTTATTTTATAGCTGCAAAATTTATTCATATTTATTTATTTTAGAGCACAACTGGGCGTTTCTACAGAGTCTTCTCAGGGGGCATGTGCTTCCACCTCTCCCTTCCAGATGCTATCACAGCTAGGCACCGTCTGAGACTCTGAGAATGCTAGATCAACTACTGTGATTATCAGCATGTGAGAGGGAGGCTTGAAATCATAGAAAACTCTGAAGTAACACCCAATCAAGGCTAGCAGTGATTACTCATACTGCGTTCCAAAAGTAACAAATATGAATATCTATAAGGCCTCTGTCACACGTTCTTGCCTCCGGTACGTGTTTGACAGTTTTCTCATGTACTGGAGACACGTACACACATTGACCTATGTATTACTAATGGTTTGAACACACGTAAGTATTTTGGAACGGAACGTGTGTCCATTCTATACTTACGTGTGTCCGTGTGTTTCTCACGCTGACATGTCCGTTTTTCTCCAGCATCATGGGTGTCACACGGCCTGCTCCTGTACCACAAGGATGTAGTGTGGATGCGGTCCCGTGTGACACGCGCCGGAGAAAACACACGTGTCAGAGAAAAAAAATAACCAATCTTTACTCACCTTCTTTAGCCCTCCTGTCTCTGCCGCTGCTGTCACTTGCTGCCGACCGCCGCTCATTATGCTCATTTAATATTCACTTCACTGTGGCCGGCAGCAGCAGCAGCCGGGAGTCGGCAGGACCGGAGACCGAAGATCAGTACCCTGGACAGCAGCAAGGACCACGTGAGTATGCAAATTACCGGTTCTCCGTGTGTTATCGCGGATAGCACACGTAGAACACACGTGGCCCGCACATATCGGAAACACGTACTTACCAAACGCAACAAGCAGGGAAAATACGTGTCTCGCGGCACGTGCGTGATTTTCATGTGTGTGTGGCAGAGGCCTAATGGCGTGATGCAGCACAAAACAGAAACGTGTAGAAGAACTGATTTTTCTAAGGTTTTTTTGAATTTTTTTTTGAGCAAGTGACACAGAGGTTATTAGTTTATTAAGCTTGTATTTGTTTATAATTGGGACTTAAAGGGGTGGTCTACTACTCATTCAACCTCTTCTGAATCACCATGTTTACCATCATTAAAATAATAACACTTATACTCTCTTTCAGCGGTGTCGGCACTCGCTCACCCTGGGCTCACATGATATTGTTTCGTCATGCTAACCCTGCGCCCAATTACAGTTGGCTTCACTGTTTCCGCCTTCAGGCAATTGAAACATCAAAAAGAAGCCAGAGCTGCGGCTGGCTGCTCATTTCTCCTTAATGATTGACATGCTTGAAGGTGGGGACAGTGAAGCCAGTACTAATTGGGCTCAGGCCTGGTATGAAACCACATGTGAGCCCCGGATGAGCGAGTGCCGACAGAAGAACAGTGCCGGCACTGAAGTTGAGTATAAGCGTTACAATAACAGGGGCAAATGGTGATTGGGAAGGGGACAACCCTTTTACATTACAATCAGGTCACAAAGTAAATAATGCAGAAATCCAAAAGTTTTACTTAGATGTTTTTGTAACTGTAAATACATTGATAAATGTTGTAATATTGCTCAGATGACAGTTAAAGCGGGCTGTCTTTTTTTTTTTTTTGGAATTGAAATGAGGTTTATTGTACTAACAGAAAATGTGCAATCTGCCTTTAAACTGAATTTCTGAAATAGGAAAAAGGTAGCGCATATGAGAAGCACCCGTGAGCTGGGATTAATAATAAAAATTTGTATTTGCTCACCTGGGGAGGTTGTGCGCCCCCGCACAACCCCGGTGGTGGGTGGATAGATAATCCCTCCGGAGTGGGGGCTGTCTCCGCTGGCGTTGCCGTTAATGCACTGAATGGATCCGGGTTAGGTATCGCTGCTGGCTCCTAGGATTCTCTGGCACCTTAGATCCTGGAGCACCTGTGTGATCCTCCGTCCTTCAGATTGAATGGTTCAAATTTTACCTGGCAGGTCCTGTTCCTCAGAGCAGCTCTGGCCGAATTCCCTTAGTGGGAGGGGGGATATAGTGAGTTGAAATTTCGGTCTGGTTGAGCGCTAGTGAATGGGCTGCCAGTCTTATAAATGATTTGTTTTATTATTAATATTAATAAAAAGGATAAACTCCTGTTTTATACAACGCGTTTCAGCAAAGTCTCTGTTGCTTTCCTCAGGTACCTGAGGAAAACAACAGAGACTTTGCTGAAACGCGTTGTATAAAACAGGAGTTTATCCTTTTTATTAATATTAATAATAAAACAAATCATTTATAAGACTGGCAGCCCATTCACTAGCGCTCAACCAGATCGAAATTTCAACTCACTTTAAACTGAGTTTGACAGGTGCATAAGTATGGGCACCTCAACATAAAAGTGACATTAATATTTTGTAGATCCTCCTTTTGCAAAAATAACAGCCTCTAGTCACTTTCTGTAGCTTTTAATGAGTTCCTGGATCCTGGATGAAGGTTTTTTTTTTTTTTTTTGTTTTTTTTTGCTTTTGGCTTTCATTCCACTTTTCTTTTAAATGTTTTTATTAATTTAACACAAAGTAATATGAATATAACCAGACATGTTATGAAAATATACATTGCTGATTTTAGTAAACCACACATCAATATTCTAGGTTATAGAATGTTACTTTTAAATTTAGCCACTACATACTAAACTACTACAACAATAAAATACATTAACTTTTAATCTGTCTTCTTTACTCATTGGAGTGGAAATCAAATTACAATATATCAATCAATCAATCATAACCACAAGGATATTTTAGAAACGTAAATGATTAAATATATAACTGGGAGAGGGGGAAAAAACAAAACAAAACAAAAAAAACCCACAGGTTTAAATAGAGTTATTTATCATTAGATTATTCCATCTTTACCAAATTTTTTGGTATTTTGTGTATCGGTTATTAAAAGAAACTTCTCTCATAATTATTATGAAGCATTATCATTTCTTTAATTTCTGTAATCGATAGTATATCTGTCTTTTTCCATTTAGCCGCTATGAATTTTGACAATTAAAAAAAGTGAATAACTAGGTATTTGTCTTTGGTAATGCTATCTAAATCTAATGATAGAAGAGCCATTTGAGGTGTAATAGTGATACTATTTCCAAGAATTTGATTTATTAAAAGGTTAACCTCCCTCCAAAGACATCTCAATTTGGGACAAAATATGTGAGGAATATGTCCCTTTAAATTACATCCTCTCCAGCATAAATGGGAATTATTACTTGAAAAGAGGGATAGCTTATGAGGAGTGAAGTACCACCTAGAAAGCAATTTATAATAAGCTTCATGAAGTGTTAAAACATATATTAGAGGAGTATGTATCTCCAATACATCTATTCCACTTTTCCAAGGAAAAGGTGTTTTTTAACTTTTTCCCATTTTATCATAAATGGCCTTTTTTCAAAGAGAATGTCTTTGTTTCTTACCTCATATATATACAGTTAGGTCCAGAAATATTTGGACAGTGACACAATTTTCGCGAGTTGGGCTCTGCATGCCACCACATTGGATTTGAAATGAAACCTCTACAACAGAATTCAAGTGCAGATTGTAACGTTTAATTTGAAGGTTTGAATAAAAATATCTGATAGAAATTGTAGGAATTGTACACATTTCTTTACAAACACTCCACATTTTAGGAGGTCAAAAGTAATTGGACAAATAAACCAAACAAAATATTTTTATTTTCAATATTTTGTTGCGAATCCTTTGGAGGCAATCACTGCCTTAAGTGTGGAACCCATGGACATCACCAAACGCTGGGTTTCCTCCTTCTTAATGCTTTGCCAGGCCTTTACAGCCGCAGCCTTCAGGTCTTGCTTGTTTGTGGGTCTTTCTGTCTTAAGTCTCGATTTGAGCAAGTGAAATGCATGCTCAATTGGGTTAAGATCTGGTGATTGACTTGGCCATTGCAGAATGTTCCACTTTTTTGCACTCATGAACTCCTGGGTAGCTTTGGCTGTATGCTTGGGGTCATTGTCCATCTGTACTATGAAGCGCCGTCCGATCAACTTTGCGGCATTTGGCTGAATCTGGGCTGAAAGTATATCCCGGTACACTTCAGAATTCATCTGGCTACTCTTGTCTGCTGTTATGTCATCAATAAACACAAGTGACCCAGTGCCATTGAAAGCCATGCATGCCCATGCCATCACGTTGCCTCCACCATGTTTTACAGAGGATGTGGTGTGCCTTGGATCATGTGCCGTTCCCTTTCTTCTCCAAACTTTTTTCTTCCCATCATTCTGGTACAGGTTGATCTTTGTCTCATCTGTCCATAGAATACTTTTCCAGAACTGAGCTGGCTTCATGAGGTGTTTTTCAGCAAATTTAACTCTGGCCTGTCTATTTTTGGAATTGATGAATGGTTTGCATCTAGATGTGAACCCTTTGTATTTACTTTCATGGAGTCTTCTCTTTACTGTTGACTTAGAGACAGATACACCTACTTCACTGAGAGTGTTCTGGACTTCAGTTGATGTTGTGAACGGGTTCTTCTTCACCAAAGAAAGTATGCGGCGATCATCCACCACTGTTGTCATCCGTGGACGCCCAGGCCTTTTTGAGTTCCCAAGCTCACCAGTCAATTCCTTTTTTCTCAGAATGTACCTGACTGTTGATTTTGCTACTCCAAGCATGTCTGCTATCTCTCTGATGGATTTTTTCTTTTTTTTCAGCCTCAGGATGTTCTGCTTCACCTCAATTGAGAGTTCCTTAGACCGCATGTTGTCTGGTCACAGCAACAGCTTCCAAATGCAAAACCACACACCTGTAATCAACCCCAGACCTTTTAAATACTTCATTGATTACAGGTTAACGAGGGAGACGCCTTCAGAGTTAATTGCAGCCCTTAGAGTCCCTTGTCCAATTACTTTTGGTCCCTTGAAAAAGAGGAGGCTATGCATTACAGAGCTATGATTCCTAAACCCTTTCTCCGATTTGGATGTGAAAACTCTCATATTGTAGCTGGGAGTGTGCACTTTCAGCCCATATTATATATATAATTGTATTTCTGAACATGTTTTTGTAAACAGCTAAAATAACAAAACTTGTGTCACTGTCCAAATATTTCTGGACCTAGTTCATCTAGTTTGCCAAATAATATTATTATTGGGATTACAGATAAGATTACGGGTTGTCTTTTTGATAAAGTAATAAGCGTTATTCATGAATATTTTAGTATTTTCAGTTGTTCCCCCTCTTTTTTTGATGAATGATCTCGGTGTACGGACCTATCCTCTTTTCAAATGAGTAATGATGTTTGACATATTTCAGGCCCAGAATACTTTAAAGAGGAATTGCTTGAGCCGCCCATAAGCACTTTTGATCTGCAGACAAATGAGAATCAGTGATGCCTAGAAATATCCAAGCTCCAAGTTAAATAAACAGAACACAGCTAGCCCTGTAAGACGGACACTGTGCTGAGGGCTGTAAACAAAATCTGTTTCTATTCTAAATCAAATGCAAAATTCAATGAAAAGTCTCTACAGAGACTTGACTTTAAACTCAATATTGTCATGTGAATGGAAAAAAAGGACAAGGACCAAAAAATCTTAGTATCAGGAGAAAAGACATTGCAATAAATACAAATATTCATTTGAAATATAAAGGTCAGTGTTTTCCAATTGGCCCAACTATTTATATTGTTAATTTATGCACATCTGCTTTATAATGGGAATTTGGCAATTTCATGTTAGCATAGGTTTATCAAAAGTAGAGATGAGCAAACCAATTTGTTGTAGATCAAATTCCTGTTTTAAGTTTTTGGAAGATACTACGTCTGGTGAATTTTAAGAATTTGCGATTCACTCTTAGCAAATTGCAAAAAATAACTGCTACCAGCTATACATGGTAGAAGATTACATCAGTAACAGAAGGCTCACAGGACCTTCATCGCAGCCATTAGTGCCTCGTCATATGGCCGGAGTCACACTTGCGAGTGATTCACGCATACTTGCAAGTCTCCCATTGCATCACCCGGCCCGGCCTGCTGCTCTCCGAACAGGACCGCCTCGGCTGCATTGAAATACCTGCAGCAGACCCGCTCCTGTCAATGGAGTGTGCGGCTGTGCAGGGCGATGGGATGCGAGACTCGTGCGTATTACACGTGAGTGTAAGTGTGATCCCGGCTTAATGCTTTGCAGCTTTGACAGGAAATGCAGGAAATGCAGCAGCCATTTTATGGTAAATCTGGAGAGCTTGAGAACGTAACAACTCATAGCTTAAGGCCGCTTTACACACTGCGACATCGCTAGCGATCGCACCCTCCCCTGTCGTGCGTGCATCACGGGCAAATCGCTGCCCATGGCGAACAATATTGCTAGCACGTGTCACACGCACATACCTTCCTAACGACGTCGCTGTGGCCGGCGATTAAACTCTTTTTTAAGGGGGCGGTTCGTGCAGTGTCACAGCGACGTTACACAGTGAGCCACCAAAAAAAGCGAAGGGGCGGAGAGCAGCCGCATTAACGTCACTCCCACCTTGTTGCCGGAGGACGCAGGAATGCTGTTGTTAGTCGTTCCTGGGGTGTCACAAGTAGCGATGTGTGCTGCATCAGGAACGACGAACAACCTGCATCTAAAATGAGCAACGATATTTGGGAAAGGAACGACATGTCAACAATCAACGATTTTTGTCGTTTTTGGGATCGTTAGCGGTCACTCGTAGGTGTCACACGCAACAACGTCACTAATGATGCCGGATGTGCGTCACTAATTCCGTGACCCCAGCGATATCTCGTTAGCGATGTCATGGCGTGTAACGGGGCCTTTAGTCATAGAGATTGAGAGAGAAAGCCTTAAAACACTTAAGAAACTTTAAGTTTGTAATCTCACAATGCATTATTTACTGAATCTGAGCAAAAACGCATTGTTTTGGTACAATTTTCTTAAATATCAACAAAAACATTGCAGTTAAAACATGAATTGCAAAAAATATACAACATGTCGGTTCCGTCTACAGATAGTGAGTGTGACAGCACAGCAATATATTATAAGAAGATTAGTGTGTGAAGAAAAGAAAATAGTGTTTTATATGTTTTACAGGGCAATTCAAGGCTTTGGAGTGCTTTTCTACTTTCAATGCAATTAGAATTTCCAGAAAAAATGTAAGTTTGGGAAATTACAATTTTACAAGATTTGGTTATCTCTAATATTGACCACTTCACCCCCAAACCTGATTTTAACTTTCATGACCAGGCCAATTTTTTACAATTCTGACCAGTGTCAATTTTTGAAGGTATAACTCTGAAACGCTTCAATAGATCCCAGTGATTCTTTGATTTTTTTTGTGATATAATGTCATTCATGTTAGTGGTAAACTTATGACAACATTTTTTGCTTTTATTTGTTTAAAATGTCGGAATTTTGTTCAAAAATTTGAAAATTTTGCAATTTTTAAACTTTGAACTTTTATGCTCTTAGGTCAGAAAGTTATGTCATACAAAATCTAATATATAAAGCTGAATGTGTGTATGTATGTATGTATGTATGTATGTTCGGGATTGGCATCTGCACCGTTGCAGCTACAGCCACAAAATTTTGCACACTCACACGTCTGGACCCCGAGAGTGTCATAGGCTAAGTTTTGAGAGGAAATTTTAACCCTGCGCTTTACAGTTATTCGCCAAAAAACCTGCCTCCATTAAAGCGACTGGAGCTGGGAGCCACAGTGCATCCAGAACTTCAGAAGAATGCACAGCCATGCCCTTATATGGAAAGTTGGCATGTCACAATGCAGCCAGGGAAAGAGACAGACATAGACAGGGTAAGAGACAGACACAAAGAGACAGACACAGACAAAGAGACTGACAGGGAAAGAGAGGGAAAGAGAGAGACAGGTTAAGAGACAAACACAGACAGGTAAAGAGACAGACACAGACAAAGATACAGAGAGACACAGGGAAACAGACAGACAGGGAAAGAGAGGGAAAGAGACAGACAGGGTAAGAGACAAAGACAGGTAAAGAGACAGATAAAGAGACAGACACAGGGAAAGAGACAGAGGGAAAGAGAGGGAAAGAGACAGACAGGGTAAGAGGGGGACAGAGACAGACAGGGAAAGAAACAGACAGCGAAAGTGACAGAGATAGATACACAGACAGGGAAAGAGATTGAGACAGATGGAAAAAGAGACAGAGTCAGAGACAGACAGGGAAAGAGACAGACAGACAAAGAGATAGAGAGAGAGACAGAGAGATATATACAGAGAAGGAGACAGACAGAGAATGGGAGAGAAACAGAGAGACAGTTACTATCCTGGACAGCGGATATTGTGTGCAGAATACATTTTTGTTAATACATTCTAATTTGTTAACAACAGTTATTCACCCGGGCGAAGCCGGGTAGTACAGCTAGTAGTTAATAAATACCATTTACCACATACCTACTTTACATCAGCACAATTTTTGAATTTTTGAAACATAATTTGTTTTGGTTTAGGAAGTTAGAAGCGTGAAAAGATTATCAGCAATTTACAATTTTTACAACAAAATTTTAAAAATCATTTTTTAGGGATCACATCAGATAAAAAAGGACTTTAAGAAGCCTATGTGACAAAAAAATATCCAAAAGTAACACCATTATAAAAATTGTAATTTTCAAACTGCTCAACAACACATCCAAGAAATGCATTAACTCTTCAGGCGTTTCACAGGAACTAAAGCAATGTAGAAGAAAAAAAAATACTTTTTCCATCAAAAATGATACTTCAGCCCTAAATTTTGCATTTTCACAAGGGCAACAAGAGAAAATGAACCCCTAAAATTTGTTTGCAAATTCTCCTGAGTAAGCGGATTCCACATAGGTGGTGAAAAGCTACTGTTTTGGCGCACGGGAGGGCTTGAAAGGGAGGGAGCACCATTTGATTTTCAAATGCAAAACTGGCAGGATTTGTTAGCAGACACCATGCTAACATGATAAAGAGCCCCTGATGTGCTTAAACAGTAAACCCCCTCCACAAGTAATCCCCTTTTGGAAACTAGACTCCTCATGAAATTTATCTACAGTTAGGTCCACAAATATTTGGACAGTGACACAAGTTTTGTTATTTTAGCTGTTTACAAAAACATGTTCAGAAATACAATTATATATATAATATGGGCTGAAAGTGCACACTCCCAGCTGCAATATGACAGTTTTCACATCCAAATCGGAGAAAGGGTTTAGGAATCATAGCTCTGTAATGCATAGCCTCCTCTTTTTCAAGGGACCAAAAGTAATTGGACAAGGGACTCTAAGGGCTGCAATTAACTCTGAAGGCGTCTCCCTCGTTAACCTGTAATCAATGAAGTAGTTAAAAGGTTTGGGGGAGATTACAGGCCAGAGTTAAATTTGCTGAAAAACACCTCATGAAGCCAGCTCAGTTCTGGAAAAGTATTCTATGGACAGATGAGACAAAGATCAACCTGTACCAGAATGATGGGAAGAAAAAAGTTTGGAGAAGAAAGGGAACGGCACACGATCCAAGGCACACCACATCCTCTGTAAAACATGGTGGAGACAACGTGATGACATGGGCATGCATGGCTTTCAATGGCACTGGGTCACTTGTGTTTATTGATGACATAACAGCAGACAAGAGTAGCCGGATGAATTCTGAAGTGTACCGGGATATACTTTCAGCCCAGATTCAGCCAAATGCCGCAAAGTTGATCGGACGGCGCTTCATAGTACAGATGGACAATGACCCCAAGCATACAGCCAAAGCTACCCAGGAGTTCATGAGTGCAAAAAAGTGGAACATTCTGCAATGGCTAAGTCAATCACCAGATCTTAACCCAATTGAGCATGCATTTCACTTGCTCAAATACAGACTTAAGACGGAAAGACCCACAAACAAGCAAGACCTGAAGCCTGCGGCTGTAAAGGCCTGGCAAAGCATTAAAAAGGAGGAAACCCTGCGTTTGGTGATGTCCATGGGTTCCAGACTTAAGGCAGTGATTGCCTCCAAAGGATTCGCAACAAAATATTGAAAATAAAAATATTTTGTTTGGGTTTGGTTTATTTGTCCAATTACTTTTGACCTCCTAAAATGTGGAGTGTTTGTAAAGAAATGTGTACAATTCCTACAATTTCCAATTTCTATCAGATATTTTTATTCAAACCTTCAAATTAAACGTTACAATCTGCACTTGAATTCTGTTGTAGAGATTTCATTTCAAATCCAATGTGGTGGCATGCAGAGCCCAACTCGCGAAAATTGTGTCACTGTCCAAATATTTCTGATGAGCACTTTGAACCCCTAGGTGTATCACCGAATTTTATAATGATGAGGCGTAAAATTTAAAAATCTAATGTTTCCCACAAAATGTTATTTTTACATTTGTTTATTTAACAGCAAAACTATAACAGGTACAAATTAGAGACATATATACACAAGGATACAATAACAAGGAACCAAAATGTATTTGTGAAGAGCCCAATGGAGTCCAACAGCAGATCAATGTAAAGTGCTATTGCTCATACTCAGCATGAGCAGGCTGTGCATTTGAAGTACATGAGATATATAAAACCAACTATACGGAGAACTAAAATAAATGAATAACTACTTCTGCCATCCGATAACAACCTCAAAATATTTTAAAAAGACATCTCAGATCATAATTAACAGATTACACCTCATAAGTGAAAACTCCCTATAACGTTATACTCAGGTGAATACTGTCGAGGGAGAGGAGTGCCACATCTCCCAGACCTTAGCAAACTTTTTAGGGCATCCTCTGTTTTGACATATAGTCCGCTCAAATGGAATTATTGCATTGACTAACTCCATGCAAGCTCGTATGGTTGGGCAAGAATTGCCCATCCAGCATAGGGCTATAAGTTTCCTAGCTATAAAAAGAGTCTCCTGTAGGAACATTTTGATATGATGGGTCCAAGACACTTCATCCAGAATTCCAAAAAGACAGAGCAGTGGGTCAAGGGATATGGGGAAGGAAGCTAGGAAGGATAGGGTCGAGACAAACTCTTGCCAAAAGGAAGCAACCATCAGTCAGCTTCAAATTATATGGGTAAAGTCTGCATTTTCCATATGACACCTTAGACATTCCGAGGTAGTCAGATAGCGCATCCAAAACAATCTCAATGGAGTTAAATATGCCTGATGTACTATATGCAGTTTTATTATTAATTGAGGGGGAAACATTAGTTGGGTATTCCAAAGTCTCTTCCCAGTCCTCCTCCTGGATATCAGAGATTAACAGCCGTCACTTCTCTGTGACCATTACTGGTTGGGTAAATTCCCCACAGATAGCAAGTAAGTGTAAAGAGAGGCTATTAAACCCTTAGGCTAGGTGCGCACACTGCGTCTTTTTGACGCTGCGTTTTTGTGCGTTTTTGGCCGCTAAAAACGCACAAAAACGCACCTGCGTCGAAAAAACGCATTAAAAAACGCATGCGTTTTTGCCGCGAT
This sequence comes from Anomaloglossus baeobatrachus, assembly GCF_048569485.1. Lineage (NCBI taxonomy): Eukaryota > Metazoa > Chordata > Amphibia > Anura > Aromobatidae > Anomaloglossus > Anomaloglossus baeobatrachus. The sequence goes on from NC_134358.1 coordinate 206,818,752, forward strand.
TTGGTGCGTTTTTGGCTGCGTTTTGCTGCGTTCTTGATCTCTGCGTTTTGCTGCGTTTTTCAAATGCATTGCATGGGCGAAAAACGCAGGAAAGAACTGACATGTCCATTTTTTTTTTTAACTCAAAAACGCAGGTAAAAAAAACAGATGTGTGCGGACTAGAGTTGAGCGCGGTTCGTGGTTCGAGGTTCTCCAGTTCTAAGCTCGAGTGATTTTTGGGGCTGTTCGAGATCGAACTAGAACTCGAGCTTTTTGCAAAAGCTCGATAGTTCTAGATACGTTCGAGAACGGTTCTAGCAGCAAAAAGCAGGGCTTTTTACAGCTACAGTGTGCAGGAGCCATCGCTGGCAGCCTGCCACAAGCTGGTAACCAAGATAAACATCGGGTATCCAAGCAAAGCGCTTTGGTTAGTAACCCGATGTTTATCTTAGTTACGTGCAGGAAGCCCACACTTCCCGCTCAGCTCACTCCGCCCCCTCCTGCCCGCGGCATTTACACATATACACACACACACGTACACATACATACACACACACACACACACACATCCACATCCCACCCCCCCCCCCGCTCGGCTTACCTGCGGTGATGAAGTCCCGCCATCCCGACCTCAGCGCTGTCACTGTCCTCCATGGCCGCCGCTTGTCACATCACCTCTCGCTTCCGACCCGAGACTGACTAGCGGTGACGTCACGGACCTCTCGCGATATTTGGCTGTGAAGGCGCCGGTCACTGAACTCAGTGACAGGGGCTGTCAGTGTGCTGGAGATCAGCGCAGGTAATGTACCTCGCTGACAGCAGCACTTGTCATCCCCTGCAGTGACCTGGGCTGACCCATTGATGCTAGCTCAGGTCACTGCACTGCTCTCCCAGCCAATGGGGAACATCCTGCTCTTCATTGACTGGGACAGTGTGGATCGTCATGGCAACCCCTTGGATTACAGCAGACCTGGATTTGTTTTTCATTCTAATAAATTGGTTAAAGAGGGAATGTTTTGGGGAGTGTTTTTTCAAATAAAAATGTGTTTGTCGTCTATTTTTTTTTATTACTGACTGGGTTGGTGATGTCGGGTATCTGATAGACGCCTGACCTCACCAACCCCGGGGCTTGATGCCAGGTGACATTACACATCTGGTATTAACCCCATATATTACCCCGTTTGCCACCGCACCAGGGCGCGGGATGAGCTGGGGCGAAGCACCAGGATTGGCGCATCTAATGGATGCGCCACTTCTGGGGCGGCTGCGGCCTGCTATTTTTAGGCTTGGGAGAGTCCAATAACCATGGACCTCCCTAGTCTGAGAATATCAGGCCCCAGCTGTCTGCTTTACCTTGGCTGGTGATCCAATTTTGGGGGACCCCTACGTGTTTTTTTTTTTAAATTATTTATTTAATTTAAAATAACAGCGTGGGGTGCCCTCAGTTTTGGATTACCAGCCAAGGTGAGGTTGCCAGCTGTGGTCTGCAGGCTGCAGCCGTCTGCTTTACCCTAGCTGGCTACAAAACTAGGGGGAACCCTACGTCATTTTTTTTTTCATTTTTTTGGCAAAATACAAAGCTAAGCACCCCTTAGTGCCACATGAAAGGCACCAAAGGGTGCTCCACTTTTTCTCCACTTTTTCTTCATTTTTTCTCCACTTTTTCTCCACTTTTTCTCCACTTTTTCTCCACTTTTTCTCCACTTATTCTCCATTTCTCCACTTTTTCTCCATTTTTTTCACCACTTTTTCTCCATTTATTCTCCACTTTTTCTCCACTTTTTCTCCACTTTTTCTCCACTTTTTCTCCATTTATTCTCCACTTTTTCTCCACTTTTTCTCCACTTTTTTCTCCACTTTTTCTCCATTTATTCTCCACTTTTTCTCCACTTTTTCTCCATTTTTTTCTCCACTTTTTCTCCATTTTTTCTCCACTTTTTCTCCATTTATTCTCCACTTTTTCTCCACTTTTTCTCCACTTTTTCTCCATTTTTTTCTCCACTTTTTCTCCATTTTTTCTCCACTTTTTCTCCACTTTTTCTCCATTTTTTTCTCCACTTTTTCTCCACTTTTTCTCCACTTTTTCTCCACTTTTTCTCCACTTTTTCTCCACTTTTTCTCCATTTTTTTCTCCACTTTTTCTCCATTTTTTTCTCCACTTTTTCTCCACTTTTTCTCCACTTTTTCTCCACTTTTTCTCCATTTATTCTCCACTTTTTCTCCACTTTTTCTCCACTTTTTCTCCACTTTTTCTCCATTTTTTTCTCCACTTTTTCTCCATTTATTCTCCACTTTTTCTCCACTTTTTCTCCACTTTTTCTCCACTTTTTCTCCACTTTTTCTCCATTTTTTTCTCCACTTTTTCTCCATTTATTCTCCACTTTTTCTCCATTTATTCTCCACTTTTTCTCCACTTTTTCTCCATTTTTTTCTCCACTTTTTCTCCATTTTTTCTCCACTTTTTCTCCATTTATTCTCCACTTTTTCTCCACTTTTTCTCCATTTTTTTCTCCACTTTTTCTCCATTTTTTCTCCACTTTTTCTCCACTTATTCTCCACTTTTTCTCCGCTTTTTCTCCATTTTTTTCTCCACTTTTTCTCCACTTTTTCTCCATTTATTCTCCACTTTTTCTCCACTTTTTCTCCATTTTTTTCTCCACTTTTTCTCCACTTTTTCTCCACTTTTTCTCCACTTTTCCTCCACTTTTTCTCCACTTTTTCTCCATTTATTCTCCACTTTTTCTCCACTTTTTCTCCATTTTTTTCTCCACTTTTTCTCCATTTATTCTCCACTTTTTCTCCACTTTTTCTCCATTTTTTTCTCCACTTTTTCTCCACTTTTTCTCCACTTTTTCTCCACTTTTTCTCCACTTTTTCTCCGTTCTTTTTCTCCGTTCTTTTTCGATGGTCGGTCTACCCATTAGCTCTGCCATGCATACTGTAGCTCTACACCTACTGCACATGTTTCTTTATGATTGACATCTCTTTCGTACCAGAGCTGTCTAAGCCTACTCTGACCCCATATTTGTCATTACTATATTGTCCTTGTACTGTATTATGACATTTGTATCATGTGTTTCATTTCTTGCTGTGTTGCAATTTTTTTGCTGCATCCCAATTGTACCTCTACATTGTTCGAGTTTATGTTATTGTTCTCTCACTCTTATGTGATACTGATTATTGTCATTTTTCATGATTACATGCAGATAAGTCCAATCTGACGAAGGCTCAGGCCGAAACGTCATTTGTAACTTGTTTTGGACAAAAACATATATGCTTATGAAAAAAAAAAATTCTTAATACGGACCAATAAAGAGTGATTTTGCATTACTATCCGTTGTGACTTACTGACTTAGTCTGGGAGATTTAGAGTGCCGAGGTTACTCACTAATTTTATCTATTATTACCTCTGAGCACCTATATACCAGTGAGCAGAGCTTCCTCTACAGTAGTTCTCCTGATTAGGCATGCCCTTACCTCATGAACAGGGCATTGCAGCTTTGGTAGCAACCATTACGACATGGACTCTGCTGCTGTGGACCCGGGGAGAGTGAGTGCAGATTCATTGCACCCACACTCCTCACATGAAGGGTCCGCACTCCTAGAAAATGGGGGATACGTTCCCTGAGTGTCTCCCCCCCATATTCTAGACGGTCCAGAGTCGTCGTGGGACCCCTTTATTTTTTTTCTTACAATAAATTGGTGAAAGAGGAAATGTTTTGGGGACTGTTTTTTCAAATAAATTTCTTTTGTCGATTTTTTGTTTTTGTTAGTACTGACAGTTTATGATGTTGGGTATCTAATAGACGCCATGACATCACAAACTGCTGGGCTTGATCTCAGGTGACTTTACAGCTAGTATCAACCCGATTTATTACCCCGTTTGCCACTGCACCAGGGCACGGGATGAGCTTGGGTGAAGCGCCAGGATTGGCGCATCTAGTGGATGCTCCACGTCTGGGGTGCCTGCGGCCTGCTATTTTTAGGCTGTGAAGGCCCAATAACTATGGACCTTCCCACCCTGAGAATACCAGACCACAGCTGTCCGCTTTACCTTGGCTGGTGATCCAATTTGGGGGGGACCCTACTTTTATTGTGTAATTATTAATATTTATAAAATAATTATAAAAAAGAGCCTGAGGGGACCAAAACATTGGATCCCCAACCACGGTAAAGCTGCCAGCTGTGGTTTTCAGGCTACAGCCGTCTGCTTTACCCTAGCTGGCTATCAAAAATGGGGGGACCCAACGTAATTTTTTTTTTTTAACTATTTTTTAAATAGAAAAAGTTAATGGGCTTCCCTGTATTTTGATTGCCAACCAAGGTAACGGCAGGCAGATGGGGGTGGCAACCCATAGCTGTCTGCTTTATCTGCGCTGAGAATCAAAAATACCGCGGAGCGCTACATCATTTTTTTAAAGATTTATTTTTACAGCACTGTGATGTCCAGCAATCAAAATACAGGGAAGCCCATTTTATTTTTAGTTATTTAAATAAATAATTAAAAAAAATATATATGGGCTCCCGCTGCATTTTTTGTATTGCTAGCTAAGGGTAATCCAAGCAGCTACTGGCTGCTAACCCCCACTGCTTGGTGTTACCTTCACTGGCAATGGAAAATCCAGGGAAGCATTTTTTATTTTTTTTGCCAAAAAACTACAAAAAAAGGACGTGAGCTTCACCATATTTTTGTATGCTAGCCAGGTATAGCAGGCAGGTGCTGGAAGAGTTGGATACAGCGCCAGAAGATGGCGCTTCTATGAAAATGCCATTTACTGAGGCGGCTGCAGACTGCAATTCGCAGCAGTGGGGCCCAGAAAGCTCAGGCCAACATGTGGTGCGGATTCCAATCCCCAGCTGCCTAGTTGTACCTGGCTGGACACAAAAATGGGGCAAAGCCTACGTCATTTGTTTTCTAATTATTTCATGAAATTCATGAAATAATAAAAAAAGGGCTTCCCTTTATTTTTGGTTCCCAGCCGGGTACAAATAGGCAACTGGGGGTTGGGGGCAGCCGTACCTGCCTGCTGTACCTGGCTAGCATACAAAAATATGGCGAAGCCCACATAATTTTTTCAGGGGGCAAAAAACTTCTGCATACAGTCCTGGATGGAGTATGCTGAGCCTTGTAGTTCTGCAGCTGCTGTCTGTCTGTATGGAGAAGAGCAGACACCAGCTGCAGAACTACAAGGCTCAGCATACTCCATCCAGGACTGTATGCAGAAGTTTTTTGCCCACCAAAAAAATGACGTGGGCTTCGCCATATTTTTGTATGCTAGCCAGGTACAGCTGGCAGCCACGGGCTGCCTCCAACTCTCAGTTGCGTATTTGTACCCGGCTGGGAACCAAAAATATAGGGAAGCCCGTTTTTTTTAATTATTTCACTTATTTCATGAAATAATTAAAAAACAAATGACGTGGGCTTCGCCCTATTTTTGTGTCCAGCCGGGTACAACTAGGCAGCTGGGGATTGGAATCCGCAGCACAGGTTATCCCGAGGTTTGTGGGCGCCTCTGCTGCGGATTTCAGTCCGCAGCCGTCCCAGAAAATGGCGCTCTCATAGAAGCGCCATCATCTGGCGCTGTATCCAACTCTTCCAACAGCCCTGGAGCCGGGTGGCTTGTTGGGTAATCATGAGTTAATACTGGCTTTGTTTTACCAGCCAGTATTAAGCCAGAGATTCTTAATGTCAGGCACGTTTGACCCGGCCATTAAGAATCTCCAATAAAGGGTTAAAAAAAGACACCACACAGAGAAAAAATACTTTAATAGAAATAAATACACAGACACATTAGAGACTCCATCTTTATTACCCCCTGTCAGCCCTCCACGATCCTGCTCTTCTGTCTTCTTTCTTTCTAGTGTAGTAGTAGTGACGATTGTAGTGAGGAAGGATGAGGTTCACCAGCTCATCACTTGGGGCTGGGGAACCTCCATCCTCACTACAATCATCACTACAATCGGGAAGCAGCGTGCAGCCTTCACTCCGTGAGTGATCAGTACTGGCTGCTAGCGGTAACGCTGACAGACGCATTACCATAGCAACGGTGCTCTCGGAGCCGCAGTTAGCGGTGACGTCACCGCTAACTGCGTTGCTATGGCAACGGTGATCTCCGTTAATGACCGGCTGTGTCAGCCGGTCCCTAACGGAACGGGGAGTCGACCGTGTGCTAGAGCATGTCGCCGGTACACGGCGATACACATATGTGCACCGTGTACCGGAGAGATGCACTCGCAGGTCCTACATGACGTGTCATAGTCATGTGACCAGTCTGTAGCCAATGAGATAATAGCCACCTGACTGGTCACATGGCTATTTTGACGTCACGATAGGTCCTGCATCTCTGCTGGCAGTGCAGGTCACCGGGAGGATTCAGCGATCATCGGATGGAATAGCGGCAGGAGACAGAGTGCAGAAGGGATCGCGAGGACCGGTAAGTGTTATGGCAATGTTTATTAACTGTTTGTGTACATTTATAATGCATTTTTATGTGTTTGTGATTGCCTCCCATTATAGCCTATACGTTAGAGTTCGGTTCGTCGAACGTTCGAATGGTGTCCCCTGCTTTATTCTTCTCCATGTGTTTTGTGTCCTCTTGCCTTTATAATCCCAGTCCAGCCTCCAGTTCTCTACTTGAGTATTCTGCCTGGTTTCCGACTCCTAGTGGCATCTCAAGTTACTTCAGCAAATCCTGTGTGAAACTCCTGTTGCTGCTCTTCAAAGGTTCTGCTCGCCTGCTGCTGACGTCTAGCCGTTTTAAAAACGGCGGATCAGGATAAGTACCCTTTCTTGCCACCATTCTAATCTGTACGGCACTCATAAAGGGGTGAAAAAAGGGAATAGTGATGGTTTGAAGTTTACACTGTGATGGAATGATCTGTGGGTGCCATGTCGCATCCAAAGAGCGCCTGAAGTGCCTAAACAGAAGATACCCCAACACAAGTGACCCCATATTGGAAACTAGATCCTTCAAGGCACTTATTTAAATATGTTGTTAGAACCTTGAATCCCCAAGTTCTTCACAAATGTTGATTGAGCCCCAAATTATTTTGTTTTTACAAGGGGAAAAGGAATGATGTTTTGGAGTGCAGACTTTGATGGAATGGTCTTCTGGTGTCATGATGCATTTGCAGAGCCCTTGAGGTGCCAAAATAGTAGAAAGTGATCTTATTTTGGAATTGATCTAATATTTTCCTGGTTTGTGAATTTTATAATGTGGTTGCATATGTGAGTTGTGTAGAGTATGTCATGTTGGCATATGTGAGTTGTGGACAAATACATTTAGTAGTCAATGGATGTGTGTTAAAAGTTGAAGCATTTTTTTATACATAGGCCAGATTTTTTGAGGCACGTGTCACTTTGCCAAGTGGTATCCTTCCTTATCCCCCTTCTGTAACACACTCAGAACCTTTTTTGTGACATTCTTTTCTTTTTAATTTGGGGGACCTCACCAGGAAAATGTTGCCCTGGTACAACGAGAACCTTAAGTACCTGAAATATTAGGGCCTGCTCTTTCCAGACAGTTTGAGAAACCCAGTGCTAGGCATCATAAGGAGGCAAAGCCTGTGGTTACTCTGCCCCCTCCCTGAAATAAAGCGTCTTCAGCTCGTTTTAGGGACTGGGCTTGTCGCTGCAAAATGTGCACTGTGCAATATGCACAATGACAGCCAATCTCTGTTGTTGGCTCAGAGTGTGTTTTCAGAATAACCTGGCGTGCAAAGACAAGTGCAACACCTACAAGTGACATCACTGGTCTCTTCAAGCCAGTTATTTTGGCAACATAAAGAAGGAGAAAAAGTCCAGCGCCAAAGTTTTCCTGATATATTGTTAAAAGTCCATTCTATTAGAAAAAAGTATTAAAATCCACACATGTACCTACCTACGATTAAGGACTGGTATTTTATTACTCCATGGCTTTTAACATGTGTAGATTTTAATACTTTTTTTTTCTAATAAAATGGACTTTTAACAATATATCAACAGACTCCGGTGCTGTACATATCTACCTGGAACTGCCATGTCAGATTTCCATGCACCATGAGCTTTCAGCATGGCTGAATACATAGTAGGCTGAATATTCCTTGTTTTTTTCTTATTCTCACAACACTCTCTCCTGCCTGCTGGTTATTGCTGATCTGAGCCAGCAACACAAAAAGCGCGCTGTCATTGTGCGCATCACACAGTGCACATCATGCAGGGACCAACCAATTTCCTAAAATGAGCATCACTCATGATGCTTCATTTCAAGGTGGGGGCAGGGGATGTGGCAGTGACTGCAGCCTCTCCACCCTGATAATGCTTTGTTTTAGTATCCCAGCATGCCTTGGAATTCTCAAACAAAGTGTCATCCATTTTTAATAGTCAAAATGGAACCAAAGTAAATAATATACAGATAAAATGCGGGTATGAAGCTCCCAAGTAAATCAAGCTAATACGAGTGGCCATACAGTAATTTGTAATTCCAGATTTATGATTGCTATTTTTTTTTTCAGTCCATAATGTACAGCTCACTATCATTTGGCTTCAATGGAAACCCTATGTTTTATTCATATGGATTAAATAAAAGAAGCTGCACATTGTACTGATGGCCACATTGTGTTCTCTGCTTAGATAGTTACCTAAGAACCCACTACATTAAGTCTTAAAAAAAGGCCCTGTTTTATAGTCACTTCAAGGACTGGTGCACTTACATTTTATACAATATTCTCTATTCAAGAAAACAATAAACACTTCTCATTAAAATGGAACAGACAAAATAACATCTGACCTTATACAAAACCATGATAATGTTTAGCCTAACCCAAAAAAAGTCTTCTATTTCTTCTGTACAACACATTGCACACAAATAAAGTCTCTTTAGGCCCCGTCACACACAGAGATACATTTTTGGCAGATCTGAGGTTGCAGTGAAATCATGGACATATTATTCCATTTGTACACAGCCACAAACCTGGCACTGATTGTCCACAATTTCACTGCAACCACAGATCTGCCGCAGATTTATCTCGGTGTGTGACAGGGCCTTTAGACACAGATCTTAGGTTGTTACTGACAGAAGGACTTCCATCTTTTATTCTCTCTTGTGATGACGCAACAATTTGAAAGACTGCTCCCGGCCCTTCTCAATGTGAGAAAACACATGAAAATATATTTACTGGGTAGTATATTACCACAGTGAAAATACACAAATGGTTTCCTCCAGTCTCACAAAAATTGCTGGGAGGTCCTCCAAAAAATGGAGCTCTTTCCTATATGTTTTATAGTCATAGCCATCCCTTAGAACTTCTGGTGAAGTAATAATAATATGAGTGTTACTCATGTGCAACATTCCAATCAGACCAAAATTAGAGAACATATTCTAAAACGTCCTTATGGAGAGACAAAATGGGCAATCAAATACATACATTGCTTACATTCTTGTTCACAGCCGCAAAACTGCTTATCCCTATGCTATAGCACTCAGCAACTTGTCTGTCTATAGGTGACAAGCCAAATTAAATAAATAAATTATACCGTTTAAAGGAGCTAACTACTTACCTGCACCTATGCAAAGCTTAGCAAAAGTTCCTTTCCTTTCAGGCATTCACCCAGGAGATGACAGTCACAAGCAGATAAAAACGTTAAGGGGGGGTGTCCAATATCTAAATTGTCCTTTATAATCATCTGTTTTTACCTCCTAATCAGGTTTGTCATTTGCTTTAATGTAAAAAAAAAACCTTACACTTCTCATTATCCAGATAATCTTTAATATATTTTTTAATTTTACTTCCTGTGAAGTTTCGTTTGAGGGGAGTCTCAATCTAATTATTATCAGGAGACTGGGGCTGACTTCCACACAGCATCTATCAAAAAGACTGACTGCACTCCCAAACTTGTATTGTGTGCAGGTGTATAACTAAACATGACAAATAATACCAAAAAAAGACAGCTGCACTCTGAAATGCTAAAGCATGCAAACTATGAATGTAGGAATAGAGACATGCATTACTGCTAAAGGAAATCTAAGAAAAAATTGAGATATTTAGCATAAAAAAATAGCCATTTCCATATATGCCTAGTAGCCACATCAAAGCAATCTCATATCTCATATTTCTGGAACCTCCACTGAACTGAAGCCTCTCTCTGGGTTTAAAAACCTCCATGTGTATGGGCAAGTGGAAACCTGCTATAAAGAATAAAATCACCTGTGGCTTATGGGGGGCAGGGTGCACAGTCAGAAGGCATAATCCTATAATCTAGACAAAAAGACTAATGGCACTCCCAAACTTGTAATGTGAACAGGAGCATAACTGAACATGACATATAATGACAAGGAAAGACAACTGCACTCTTTAATGCTAAAGCATGCAAACCATGAATGCAAGAATATAAAAAACGTTTGTTTAAAAGAACTGAGAGTCCTCAGTAGTTGATACCTTTTAATGGCTAACTGAAAAGATGGTAATAATAGCAAGCTTTCGAGACTACTCAGGTCTCTTCATCAGGCATGGTAAAACACAAAATCTGAAGAGTCACACACAGTACAAAGATATATTTTACCTGTATCAAAATGGAGGATACCAGAATGTACCGCATCTTTATGGAACTAAAGAGTCGACACTTCTGAAGAAACACGCACAACTGGACAGCGACTGGCTAACACGGTACAAAGATATATTTTACCTGTATCAAAATGCAAGAATATAGACATGCATTACTGCTTAAGAAAATGTAAGAAGAAAATGTAGATTTAGCACACAAAAATTGCCATTTCTATATCTGCCTAGCAGCCATGTCAAGGCAACTCGTAAAGCACCATGGAATAAATGGCACTATAATGATAAATAATAATAATATTAATAATAATACTGGGAATTTACGCTGGGGTTGAACTGACTTCCGCAAAGCATCTATCACCCCACGTGGACCAGGACATCAGAAAGTCAAGCTACAGTCACTTACCACAGTTTCTTTCATTGCCACCCTGAGAATATAGCCTGAATCTTTTGCTGTGATAGAAACTGCTTCTAAGGGGTACTTTGCACGTTGCGACTTCGCTACTGCGATATCGTCGGGGTGAAATAGAAAGTGACGCACATCCAGCGCCAGTAACGACGTTGCAACGTGTAAAGCCTAGATGCACCGATAAACGATCGCAAAAGCGTTGAAAATCGGTGATCTGTGTAGTGTCGGTCATTTCCATAATTTCGCTGCAGCGACAGGTACGATGTTGTTTCTCATTCCTGCGGCAGCACACATCGCTGTGTATGAAGCCGCAGGAGCGAGGAACATCTCCTTACCTGCGTCCTGCCTGCAATGAGGAAGGAAGGAGGTGGGCGGGATGTTTACGTTCCGCTCATCTCCGCCCCTCCACTTCTATTGGCCGCCTGCCGTGTGACGTCGCTGTGACGCCGCACGACCCGCCCCCTTAGGAAGGAGGCGGGTCGACAGCCAGAGCGACGTCACAGGGCAGGTAAGTGCATGTGACTCTGCCGTAGCGATAATGTTCGCTACGGCAGCTATCACAAGAGATCGCATCTGCGATGGGGGCGGTGACTATCGCGCTCGGCATCGCTACAATCGGCTAGCGATGTCGCAGTGTGCAAAGTACCCCTTAGTGAGAAACAAGACATCAGCAAAGAGAGGAGATGAAAGCAAGGTGAGTGACACCAGTGCTGTCCCACTGCTTCTTTCACCACCCTTAAACACCCTGATAATGATTTGTTTGATGGTGACAGTAGAAGCTATGTGGTGGCTTGGTGTCACCAACCTCTGATGATCTCTTGTTTCACATAAGAAGCTGCAGTAACGGTGACAGAAGCAGAGTGCTGGTGCTGTGATCACTTCTCCCATAGCGCCCATCTAAGTAATGAATTCAGGACATCTTCAGAGGGCATTGACGAAAGAAACTGTGGTAAGTACCTGCAGCCTGATGAAATCCTGTTATATATGGGGAAATAGTGGTTATGGGGAAGTTAGCGAAGCCCCAGCCTCCTGATTGTCTCTCCTTTCAGATTACTGTCAACAAAACATCACAGAAAGTGAAATAAAATACAATTAGAAGTGAGATGTATAGGGAGAAGTATAGAATATTTTATAATAAACCAAATGATTAAAGTTGTCATACTTTCATGGTAGCATTGGACTCTGTTCACATTGCAGATTCTGACATTCTGCCTGATGGTTTCTTTGGAGTTGGGATGAACACTGGCAGACTTGTTGTGTGCTGATATATAGACAGGCAAGGAAGGGTTAATCTCTGCTAGTCTGCTTACTCCTTTACTCATATGTTGTGGGCAGATATATTACATCTGCTCCCCTCCTATTTATGTTGGTGGATTTCTTCTAACTATGCAAGCTTTACTTTATTCTATGTTGGTCTGTGAGGTGCAGTGTACCAGACTCTGCTGTGAAAGTTGTGCTTAACCATAGAACGCATACCTGGGGCCTCGCAGGCCTGCTAGGTCTCTTGTTTTCTTTTTTCTGCACGATTACTTTAGTTATAATTTTGAAACTCTAGCTATTCCTCAGGTATATAGTTGTATAGGTAGGTATATAGCAGCCTTCCCACCCTGCCAACACCGGCATCCTTTCACGGGCCCGCACGGCAGCCACTATCTCTCCCATCTCCGCCACCCAGTGCTCCACCAGGAAGCTTACCTGGTGCTGGAGTCGGTGATGTATCTCCTCCGTCCGGGCCTTCACCCACGCCTCTGTTCCTTGCGCAGGCTCCGGGGTATCGGGACGCTGGACGGGAGTCACCACGCTGCACTGTCGGGGTCCAGGAACGGAACGGATGCAGGGTCCTGGAGTCCCTGCCTTTTTATCTTCTCAGTTACGTCAGGCAGCCTCCACGCCCGCCTCCACCTTGGTTTTCTCTTAGCACTCCTCCTTCGGGGGCGGAGCTTCACTTTCGCGCCTTCACTGCTCGGGGAAGACGACTCGAGCGGGAAACTTTCGCTCCAAAAATGGCGGGGCTTCAACTTTTCGTGATGCCAGAAGAGTCGATGTGTACCGCCCTGAGAGGGGCCCGGCCGCTTCTCCACTGCTCGGGTGGAGCCGCTCGAGGTCCGGGCTTGGGTTGTCGGTGGCACGAGCGCCTCCAGACTGGGGGCCACGTCGCTCTGTTAAGGGGAGGCAGTGGGGTGGTGGTGGTGGTGTGGGACAAGGTTCGCAGCCGGGGGCCGCGTTGTCGTCGGATGGGTCGTGACTAGAGATGAGCGAACCGGTCCCGGTTCGGCTCGAGGCGGTTCGCCGAACGGGGGGTCTGGCTCGAGTTCGGCTCGTCGAACGTTCGACGAACCGAACTCGAGCCCATAGGAAACAATGGCAGGTAATCACAAACACAGTAAAACACCTAGAAAACACCCTGAAAGGTGTCCAAAAGGTGACAAACAACTCACAACATAACACAAACACATGGGAAAGTGACAAGGACATATACTCATGTGAAAACAAAACAGCTGGACAAGGAAAAAGAGGGAGACACACAGATATATGAGTATATGCAAAGAAACATCGATTCCATTATTGTGCAACTTGAGCCCTGCTCATTTTAGGCTTCCAATCTGGATAAATTGCCTGAGCTCGCCACGTACGCCTTGAGGATCTTGTCGTGTCCTGCAGCCAGCGTTCTCTCGGAACCTGTCTTCAGTGCTGCTGGGGGTCTGCTGGCAGATAAGCACACGTGTCTGTCCACTGACAATGTGGACCTGGCTCTCAGAGGACTTTTCTTCCCCTGGGTCAGCCAGGGGAGGCGAAAGGCACGCGTATTTTTGAGAGTGCTTCATGCAAAGCATCTTTTTCTTTTTCAAAAGGGGGCTCAACCGATGCCAGTCAAGTGGGGTGTGTGTGGCCCAGTTAGTGGCAACGAGGGAGACTGTGGTTGGAGTCCCCTCGCTGTGTCTCTAAAAGAACCAAGATGAACAAGTCATGGCTCTCAGAGGACTTTTCTTCCCCTGGGTCAGCCAGGGGACGGGAAAGGCACGCGTATTTTTGAGAGTGCTTCATGCAAAGCATCTTTTTCTTTTTCAAAAGGGGGCTCAACCGATGCCAGTCAAGTGGGGTGTGTGTGGCCCAGTTAGTGGCAACGAGGGAGACTGTGGTTGGAGTCCCCTCGCTGTGTCTCTAAAAGAACCAAGATGAACAAGTCATGGCTCTCAGAGGACTTTTCTTCCCCTGGGTCAGCCAGGGGACGGGAAAGGCACGCGTATTTTTGAGAGTGCTTCATGCAAAGCATCTTTTTCTTTTTCAAAAGGGGGCTCAACCGATGCCAGTCAAGTGGGGTGTGTGTGGCCCAGTTAGTGGCAACGAGGGAGACTGTGGTTGGAGTCCCCTCGCTGTGTCTCTAAAAGAACCAAGATGAACAAGTCATGGCTCTCAGAGGACTTTTCTTCCCCTGGGTCAGCCAGGGGACGGGAAAGGCACGCGTATTTTTGAGAGTGCTTCATGCAAAGCATCTTTTTCTTTTTCAAAAGGGGGCTCAACCGATGCCAGTCAAGTGGGGTGTGTGTGGCCCAGTTAGTGGCAACGAGGGAGACTGTGGTTGGAGTCCCCTCGCTGTGTCTCTAAAAGAACCAAGATGAACAAGTCATGGCTCTCAGAGGACTTTTCTTCCCCTGGGTCAGCCAGGGGACGGGAAAGGCACGCGTATTTTTGAGAGTGCTTCATGCAAAGCATCTTTTTCTTTGTCAAAAGGGGGGCTCAACCGATGCCAGTCAAGTGGGGTGTGTGTGGCCCAGTTAGTGGCAACGAGGGAGACTGTGGTTGGAGTCCCCTCGCTGTGTCTCTAAAAGAACCAAGATGAACAAGTCATGGCTCTCAGAGGACTTTTCTTCCCCTGGGTCAGCCAGGGGACGGGAAAGGCACGCGTATTTTTGAGAGTGCTTCATGCAAAGCATCTTTTTCTTTTTCAAAAGGGGGCTCAACCGATGCCAGTCAAGTGGGGTGTGTGTGGCCCAGTTAGTGGCAACGAGGGAGACTGTGGTTGGAGTCCCCTCGCTGTGTCTCTAAAAGAACCAAGATGAACAAGTCATGGCTCTCAGAGGACTTTTCTTCCCCTGGGTCAGCCAGGGGACGGGAAAGGCACGCGTATTTTTGAGAGTGCTTCATGCAAAGCATCTTTTTCTTTTTCAAAAGGGGGCTCAACCGATGCCAGTCAAGTGGGGTGTGTGTGGCCCAGTTAGTGGCAACGAGGGAGACTGTGGTTGGAGTCCCCTCGCTGTGTCTCTAAAAGAACCAAGATGAAGAAGTCATGGCTCTCAGAGGACTTTTCTTCCCCTGGGTCAGCCAGGGGACGGGAAAGGCACGCGTATTTTTGAGAGTGCTTCATGCAAAGCATCTTTTTCTTTTTCAAAAGGGGGCTCAACCGATGCCAGTCAAGTGGGGTGTGTGTGGCCCAGTTAGTGGCAACGAGGGAGACTGTGGTTGGAGTCCCCTCGCTGTGTCTCTAAAAGAACCAAGATGAACAAGTCATGGCTCTCAGAGGACTTTTCTTCCCCTGGGTCAGCCAGGGGACGGGAAAGGCACGCGTATTTTTGAGAGTGCTTCATGCAAAGCATCTTTTTCTTTGTCAAAAGGGGGGCTCAACCGATGCCAGTCAAGTGGGGTGTGTGTGGCCCAGTTAGTGGCAACGAGGGAGACTGTGGTTGGAGTCCCCTCGCTGTGTCTCTAAAAGAACCAAGATGAACAAGTCATGGCTCTCAGAGGACTTTTCTTCCCCTGGGTCAGCCAGGGGACGGGAAAGGCACGCGTATTTTTGAGAGTGCTTCATGCAAAGCATCTTTTTCTTTTTCAAAAGGGGGCTCAACCGATGCCAGTCAAGTGGGGTGTGTGTGGCCCAGTTAGTGGCAACGAGGGAGACTGTGGTTGGAGTCCCCTCGCTGTGTCTCTAAAAGAACCAAGATGAACAAGTCATGGCTCTCAGAGGACTTTTCTTCCCCTGGGTCAGCCAGGGGACGGGAAAGGCACGCGTATTTTTGAGAGTGCTTCATGCAAAGCATCTTTTTCTTTGTCAAAAGGGGGGCTCAACCGATGCCAGTCAAGTGGGGTGTGTGTGGCCCAGTTAGTGGCAACGAGGGAGACTGTGGTTGGAGTCCCCTCGCTGTGTCTCTAAAAGAACCAAGATGAACAAGTCATGGCTCTCAGAGGACTTTTCTTCCCCTGGGTCAGCCAGGGGACGGGAAAGGCACGCGTATTTTTGAGAGTGCTTCATGCAAAGCATCTTTTTCTTTTTCAAAAGGGTGCTCAACCGATGCCAGTCAAGTGGGGTGTGTGTGGCCCAGTTAGTGGCAACGAGGGAGACTGTGGTTGGAGTCCCCTCGCTGTGTCTCTAAAAGAACCAAGATGAACAAGTCATGGCTCTCAGAGGACTTTTCTTCCCCTGGGTCAGCCAGGGGACGGGAAAGGCACGCGTATTTTTGAGAGTGCTTCATGCAAAGCATCTTTTTCTTTGTCAAAAGGGGGGCTCAACCGATGCCAGTCAAGTGGGGTGTGTGTGGCCCAGTTAGTGGCAACGAGGGAGACTGTGGTTGGAGTCCCCTCGCTGTGTCTCTAAAAGAACCAAGATGAACAAGTCATGGCTCTCAGAGGACTTTTCTTCCCCTGGGTCAGCCAGGGGACGGGAAAGGCACGCGTATTTTTGAGAGTGCTTCATGCAAAGCATCTTTTTCTTTTTCAAAAGGGGGCTCAACCGATGCCAGTCAAGTGGGGTGTGTGTGGCCCAGTTAGTGGCAACGAGGGAGACTGTGGTTGGAGTCCCCTCGCTGTGTCTCTAAAAGAACCAAGATGAACAAGTCATGGCTCTCAGAGGACTTTTCTTCCCCTGGGTCAGCCAGGGGACGGGAAAGGCACGCGTATTTTTGAGAGTGCTTCATGCAAAGCATCTTTTTCTTTGTCAAAAGGGGGGCTCAACCGATGCCAGTCAAGTGGGGTGTGTGTGGCCCAGTTTGTGGCAACGAGGGAGACTGTGGTTGGAGTCCCCTCGCTGTGTCTCTAAAAGAACCAAGATGAACAAGTCATGGCTCTCAGAGGACTTTTCTTCCCCTGGGTCAGCCAGGGGACGGGAAAGGCACGCGTATTTTTGAGAGTGCTTCATGCAAAGCATCTTTTTCTTTTTCAAAAGGGTGCTCAACCGATGCCAGTCAAGTGGGGTGTGTGTGGCCCAGTTAGTGGCAACGAGGGAGACTGTGGTTGGAGTCCCCTCGCTGTGTCTCTAAAAGAACCAAGATGAACAAGTCATGGCTCTCAGAGGACTTTTCTTCCCCTGGGTCAGCCAGGGGACGGGAAAGGCACGCGTATTTTTGAGAGTGCTTCATGCAAAGCATCTTTTTCTTTTTCAAAAGGGGGCTCAACCGATGCCAGTCAAGTGGGGTGTGTGTGGCCCAGTTAGTGGCAACGAGGGAGACTGTGGTTGGAGTCCCCTCGCTGTGTTTTACATGCTTTTAGAAGGGCATGAAATGGCTTGGAGGTTGACTTTCATCATATGCAAACTGTTGGCTACCAAAATGCTGCCTTTCCAACAACTGTGGTTATAGGCAATGAGGAACATACTGATGAAGATGAGACGCAGATACCCGATTGGGATGACAACTTAAATATTCGGTCAGGGCAAGAAGAAACTCGGTCTGAGGGGTAGGGGAGTGCAAACACAACAATTGATGATTAAGTTCTAGATCACACCTACTGTCAACCCACAGTCAGACACTCGAGGAGGTCAACAGAGGCGGTGGAGGAGGATGCAACCGACGTCGAAGTAACCTGGCGCCTTCCTGGACACAGTCGGAGCACTGGTAGCACGTCTACAACTGCATCCTCAGCCACCACTCTGCCTCTGAGCATTATTCGGGGTGGATCAACAGGTCGCATGGCCTCTAAGCCTTGCCTAGCCAGGTCCTTTTTTGACATAGAAAAAGATCGCCCAAATTATGTGATCTGTAAAATTTGTCATGGTTCTCTTAGTAGAGGTCAAAACCTCAGCAGTTTGACAACTTCTTCCATGAATCGTCACATGAATAAATATCATATGGCCCGATGGGAAGCTCACCGTGCTGCAATGCGGCCTAGCGGAGCGAACCATCCACCGCCTGCCCCTTCCAGTGCATCCGCGCGCTCGTCATCTTCTAGGACTGTGGGGACAGCTGTCACACCTGTTTTTCCACCCACAACTTCCACCACTGTAACCGCAACAGGCAGTTTGCTTGGTAGGTCGTCAGTTGGTTTGGAAGGGGAAACAAGTGAGTGTGTACAGCTCTCTCAGACATCGATAGCACCAACTTTGGATGAAGGCAACATCATGTCTCCGCCTGCACTTTCCTCACAAAGCTGCATTTTTCCAGGGACACCCGACTCAACACCGTCTACACACAGCAGCCAGATCTCTGTCCCTCAGATGTGGTCAAATAAAAGGCCACTTCCTGCGACCCATGACAAAGCGAAGAGGTTGACTCTATCCCTCTGTAAGCTGTTGACTACAGAAATGCTGCCTTTCCGCCTAGTGGACACACAGGATTTTAGAGACCTTATGTCTGTCGCTGTGCCCCAGTACCAGATGCCTAGTCGCCACTACTTCTCTAAGAAAGGTGTGCCCGCGCTACACCAGCATGTCGCACACAACATCACCGCTTCCTTGAGAAACTCTGTGTGTGAACGGGTGCATTTCACCACCGATACTTGGACCAGTAAGCATGGACAGGGACGTTACATGTCGCTGACTGGCCACTGGGTAACTATGGTGATAGATGGTGAAGGGTCTGCTGCACAAGTCTTGCCGTCCCCACGACTTGTGTGTCAATCCTCTGTCTGTCCAAGTTCCGCCACTGCTTCTGCATCCTCCACCTCATCTGGGTCCTCCACCTCCGCCCCAAGCCTGCCTGGTCAGGCCACCAGCGTTCTCACTGCGCAGAAGGAATCACGCACCCCTCATTACTATGCTGGTAGCAGAGCGCAACGGCATCAGGCGGTCTTTAGCTTGACATGTCTTTGAAATAGGAGTCACACAGCGACTGAGTTGTGGGCAGCTCTGGAGACTGATTTTGATAAATGGTTGTCTCCACTCAACCTGCAGCCTGGTAAGGCCGTGTGCGACAATGCTGCAAACCTGGGTGCGGCCCTTCGCCTGGGCAAGGTGACACACGTGCCTTGTATGGCTCACGTGTTTAACCTTGTTGTCCAGCAATTTTTAACACACTATCCCGGCCTAGATGGCCTTCTGACCAGGGCACGGAAACTGTCTGCAGTGCTCACTTCCGCCGTTCAACCGCCGCACCTGAGCGACTTGCATCGCTACAGAAGTCTTTCGGCCTGCCGGTTCATCGCCTGAAATGCGATGTGGCGACACGCTGGAATTCAACTCTCCACATGTTACAGCGACTGTGGCAGCACCGGCGAGCCCTGGTGCAATACGTCATGATGTATAGCCTGGGCCAACGAGATGCAGAAGTGGGGCAGATCACCCTGATGGAGTGATCTCAGATCAAGGACCTATGCACCCTTCTGCACAGTTTCGACATGGCGACGAATATGTTTAGCGCTGACAATGCCATTATCAGCATGACGATTACAGTCATTTACATGCTGGAGCACACGCTAAACACTATTCGTAGTCAGGGGGTGGGACAACAGGAAGGGGAGGAACTACAGGAGGATTCATATGCGCAAGACACAACAACATCACCAAGGTCCAGACGTTCATCATCACCAACGCGGCAGGCATGGGACCATGGGGGACAGGGATCAACAAGGGCGCATGGTAGCAGGCGACATGTTGAGGAAGGTGCAGGAGGACATGAAGATATGGAGGACGAACTGTCCATGGACATGGAAGACTCAGCAGATGAGGGGGACCTTGGTCAAATTTCAGTTGAAAGAGGTTGGGGGGAGATGACAGAGGAAGAAAGAACGGTTAGCACCTCTATGCCACAAACACAGCGTGGACTTGGTGCGCATGGCTGCGCAAGACACATGAGTGCCTTCTTGTTGCACTACCTCCAACATGACCCTCGTATTGTCAAAATTAGAAGTGATGATGACTACTGGCTTGCCACACTATTAGATCCCCGGGACAAGTCCAAATTTTGTGACATAATTCCACCCATAGAAAGGGACGCACGTATGCAGGAGTATCAGCAGAAGCTGTTACTCGATCTTAGCTCGGCTTTTCCACCAAACAACCGTGCAGGTGAAGGGAGTGATTCTCCCAGTTGTAACTTGACAAACATGGGACGGCCTCGTCATCTTCAACAGTCTACCCGTACCAGTAGGACCGTATCTGGTGCTGGTAACAGCAATTTTATGGAATCTTTTCATAATTTTTTTAGACCCTCCTTTGCAAGGCCACCAGAGACAACAAGTCTGACACATAGTCAACGGATGGAGAGGATGATACAGGAGTATCTCCAAATGAACATCGATGCAATGACTTTGCAAATGGAGCCTTGCTCCTTTTGTGCTTCAAATCTAGAAAAATGTCAAGAGCTCTCCAGTTACGCCTCGAAGATTTTGTCGTGTCCAGCTGCCAGCGTTGTCTCTGAACGTGTCTTCAGTGCTGCTGGGTGTGTGCTGACAGATAAGCGCACGCGTCTGTCCAGTGACAATGTGGACAGACTGACGTTCATCAAAATGAACAAGTCATGGATCCAGAAGGAATTTACTACCCCTGTGTCATCCTGGGGAGAGTAAATGCTTGTGGATTTGGAATGTGCTTGATGCAAATCAAAACATCCTGTTTGCAACTAGGGCACAAGTGCTGCCACTGATAAGGTGTCTGTGTGGGGCACAATTTTTGGAAAAAAAGGGAGACTCCGCTTGGAGTAACCCTTGCTTGCTGTGTTTTTTAAAAATGATACAAGATGAACAGATCTGAAGGCAAGATGAAGCCAACATCATGTCTCCGCCTGCACTTTTCTCACAAACCTGCATTTTTCCAGGGACACCCTACTCAACACCGTCTACAGACAGCAGCCAGATCTCTGTCCCTCAGATGTGGTCAAATAAAAGGCCACTTACTGCGACCCATGACAAAGCTAAGTGGTTGACTCTATCCCTCTGTAAGCTGTTGGCTACCGAAATGCTGCCTTTACGCGTAGTGGACACACAGGATTTTACAGACCTTATGTCTGTCGCTGTGCCCCAGTACCAGATGCCCAATCACCACTGCTTCTCCAAGAAAAGCATGCCCGCGCTACACCGGCATGTCGCACACAACATCACCACTTCCTTGAGAAAATCTGTGTGCGACAGGGTGCATTTCAACACAGATACTTGGACCAGTAAGCATAGACAGGGTCAGTACATGTCACTGACTGGGCACTGGCAAACTATGGTGAGAGATGGAGAAGGGTCTGCTGTACAAGTCTTGCCGTCCCCACGAGTTGTTTCAATCCTTGTTCTGTATGTAGAAGTTAATACACTGCTTCTGCCTCTTCAACCTCGTGTGGGTCCTCTACCTTTGCGCAAACCCTGTGTGGTCAGGCCACCCTTCCTTGCAACTGCGCACAAGGACTACCACACACCTCCTTACTATGCTGGCAGCAGAGCTCAATGCCATCAGGCGGTCAAAGTTTTACTTTGAAATGTATGGGAAATGTGAGTCACACCGCTATTACAGAGAATAGTAGTCAGGCAGGGTCAAAACATTAATTGAGGAACAGGAACAGAATGGGACGGCCAGGACTTAATCAGAAAACAAGCAGAGGTGAAATGCGTATCGGCCAACAAGGTACATAAACAGCAAGCAGGAAAAGTAGTCAGGTAACAAGCACACAAAATCATAAAACTGAACTGGGGGTAAAATTAACCAGAGGTTCATAGCTATGTCTGGCAGTGGTCTGCAGACAGGATGGGCATAAAAAAGGGTGTGGTGTCTTCCCATTGGTTGTAGCTGAATGATGGTATTTCATCTGTGAGATACCCACCAGCTACATTCAGCCAGAGATTCTGCATCTGTCAAGGTAATGCAGCCCAGTGGGTGAGCATAACCTGCGTCCACCTGCGCCGCTGGCATCGACTACTCTCCCATGATCAGCACTATTCATGAAAGGAACACGTTGTCACCTGGCGACCGGAGTACAAATTGACGGAGCGGACTCCGTTGGTGACTTAACAGCCGTGTGCGGCAATGATGCAAACCTGGCTGCGGGCCATCCTCAGGGCAATGTGACACACGTGCCTTTTATGGCTCACGTGTTGATCCGAATTCTCCAGCAATTTTTAAAACACCATCACGGCCTACATGTCCTTGTGCAGCGGGCACGCTCGCTATGTGCTCACTTCCATCGTGCGCACACAGCAGCTCAACAACTTTCATCACTCCGGAAGTCTTAGGGTCTGGCAGTTAAACGCCGTAAATGCGATGTTCCGACACGCAGGAATTGGAATCTGCACATGTTGCAGCGTGTGTGGCAGCACCGCAGAGCCCTGCTGAAATACGGTAAGACATATAGCCTGGGATAAGTTGATCCAGAGGTGGTGCCGATCACGCTGCTGGAGTGGTGTCAGATCAAGGACCTATGCACCCTGCTACACAGTTTTGAAATGTCGACGAAGATGTTTAGCACTGGCAATGTCATTCTCAGCGTGACAATTCTGGTCATCTACATGATGGAGCACACTGTAATTATTATTCGGAGTCAGGTGTTGGGACAAGAGGAAGGGGAGGAAGTACAGGAGGAGTCATATGCGGAAGGGATAACAAGATCTACGAGGTCCAGATGGTCAGCGGCACCTATGCGGCAGTCATGGTGAGGGAGAGGGATTAACAAGGGCGCATAGTATCAGCAAAAAGTGTTGATGAAAGTGCAGGAGCCCATGAAGAAATGGAGGACGAACTGGCGATGGGCATGGAAGACTCAGCAGATGAGTGAGAGCTTGCTCACATTTCGGTTGTGCGAGGTTGTGGGTAGAGGGCAGAGGAAGGATGCACGATTCTCACCTCTCTGCCACCAACACACCAAGGACTTGGTCCTCCTGGATGCACAAGACACATGAGCGCCTTCTTGCTGCACTACCTACATGACCCTCGGATTGTATGAATTTGAAGTAATCCTGAATACTGGGTTGCCACACTGTTAGATCCCCGGTACAAGACAAAATTTGGCGAACTAATTCCTGCCATAGAAATAGACGCACGTATACAGGAGTATCTGCAGAATGTGGTACGCAATCTTAGATCTACTTTTCCACTAAACACCAGTGCTGCACAGAGTGAATCTCAACACTTTGTCATGGATAGGAGGAAATGGTCTTTTACTTGTCCACATCGGAGGGACCGAGGGATGGCTGCTGTGCTGAGATGGCGTTGAGTACGGTGTCCCTGCACAGTTGCACTTTTGGTCATATCCCAAAATGAGTTGAAAAAGGACAGATGCTGTTGGAAAGGGGAACAGGTGTGTTGGAAAGGGGAAAAAAATTTGGGTCCGTGGATTTGGTGGTTAAACAACTGTAACATTTGCTGAAGAAACAACATCTGTTACAGTGGGACTGGCAGATTTGGATAAAGTGGTATATAATCTGTGACCGCTATATAACAAAAATTAATAAGAAAAGAAAGAGAAAGGTATATATCACCTTCAGCAGTCAGTGTCCACCGTGCTCCCAGTTGGAAAAGGAGAGGTTGGCAACTTGAAGGTTTGGTGGAGGATACAGAGCTGTGTGGCTATGAAACTAATAGTAGCCTGAACCGAGTTAGACGCCATTCGGATCTGGAGACTGTGAGCCCTGTTAGCGTCACAGGGTCCACATGCCCACCCAGCCCAGGAACTCCCTGTTAACAACACAGGGGCCATTGAGTACGCTGACCGTGTGCGTAGGGGCCACACCTGTGGACAGCAGGCGCATCAGCAGCAGCAGGCCTGTTAATGCCACTGGGCTGCACAAGCAGGACTGTTAGGACAGGAGCTGGTCTTAACCGTTCTGCGTTACCAACTGTGGTGGTGGCCTGCATCCACCACCCTATCCCTGCCTACCTCTGGCCTAAAGCCGCAATGGGTTCAACACATGGAGGTGTGCTCTTTCGGAGCATAATAGAAGACTGCGCACCTCCTTGTTGGCTCCAGCCCCTTTTATAACCTGGGTCCGCCCCAAACCAGGGTGAACCACAATGCACCTCCTGGAGACAAAAGCAGAGTGACACGTCATGAGTGGCATAACTAGCGTCCTATTTGGAAACGCAACTTCAATGATGACCTCATGGCTGCCATGACCCAAACACCTCACCAGTCATCGTCTGACCATCAATAATGCGGTGACAAGTCATAGGTGTGGGCCTCTGCAAGCCATTTGGGAGGACACCTGATGCCCTGTGGTCTATATGGGACCCCCACATCAGGGCCAGGGCCAAAGAGTTCATTACCGGACCTAGTCTCTGATGCAGGAAGTGCCTGAGCATGCTCAGTAGCATGAAATACAGTCTCTGAAAAAAGACTATCAGCTTTAGCATGGTGTCTAGGCACAAAACAGGACTTAGACCCGGCACAGAATGCAAGCACCTGTGCAAAGAGGCTTTTCACACTTAGTGTGGGAGCATGCGCTGTATCCCGAAATGAAGACTTAGCGTCAGGAATGGCACAGTCAGGCTGAGCATACTCACTAGGCGAAACACTGTAATTATGCTGCAGCTGGGGTACATCGGCACACGCATGCGCACTAGCTGCCTCTCCACACTTAGACGTGGAGGGGAAATTTGTCTTGGAGATGCTGTCTATGAACAGAAGGAAAAGCTAAAGGAAGCCTGACTTTCTATCCCTCCGAATTATGAAATGCAGCAATGAATTCCATGAGTTTGCTATAACATTAGCGTAGCTAAATGTGCATGAGGGTGTGATGTAGAGGTGCTAGAAATAGCTTGTCACCAGTGGGGCACTAATGGAATACAACAGCCAGTTCTATGATGCCACAAAATGGCAGTATTTTGTGCTATCATTATAGCTTATTAAAAACAGAGCACGAGGTTGTCATGCAGAGGTGCTGCACATAGATTTGCAGTAGTGTGAATAGACAAAAGTACAATAGCCACGTTTAGGATACAACTAGGTACACTGAGTGTTTGCTACTATAAATGGCTGAGTTTAAAAAAGTTTGAGTGTGCAATGCAGGCAGACGTGCTGCAAATAACGTTCCAATACTGTGAATTGACAAAAGTACAATAGCCACGTTTAGGATACAACTAGGTACACTGAGTGTTTGCTACTATAAATGGCTGAGTTTAAAAAAGTTTGAGTGTGCAATGCAGGCAGACGTGCTGCAAATAACGTTCCAATACTGTGAATTGACAAAAGTACAATAGCCACGTTTAGGATACAACTAGGTACACTGAGTGTTTGCTACTATAAATGGCTGAGTTTAAAAAAGTTTGAGTGTGCAATGCAGGCAGACGTGCTGCAAATAACGTTCCAATACTGTGAATTGACAAAAGTACAATAGCCACGTTTAGGATACAACTAGGTACACTGAGTGTTTGCTACTATAAATGGCTGAGTTTAAAAAAGTTAGAGTGTGCAATGCAGGCAGACGTGCTGCAAATATCGTTCCAATACTGTGAATAGACAAAAGTACAATAGCCACGTTTAGGATACAACTAGGTACACTGAGTGTTTGCTACTATAAATGGCTGAGTTTAAAAAAGTTTGAGTGTGCAATGCAGGCAGACGTGCTGCAAATAACGTTCCAATACTGTGAATTGACAAAAGTACAATAGCCACGTTTAGGATACAACTAGGTACACTGAGTGTTTGCTACTATAAATGGCTGAGTTTAAAAAAGTTTGAGTGTGCAATGCAGGCAGACGTGCTGCAAATAACGTTCCAATACTGTGAATTGACAAAAGTACAATAGCCACGTTTAGGATACAACTAGGTACAGTGAGTGTTTGCTAGTATAATGGCTGAGTTTAAAAAAGTTTGAGTGTGCAATGCAGGCAGACGTGCTGCAAATAACGTTCCAATACTGTGAATTGACAAAAGTACAATAGCCACGTTTAGGATACAACTAGGTACAGTGAGTGTTTGCTAGTATAATGGCTGAGTTTAAAAAAGTTAGAGTGTGCAATGCAGGCAGACGTGCTGCAAATAACGTTCCAATACTGTGAATAGACAAAAGTACAATAGCCACGTTTAGGATACAACTAGGTACACTGAGTGTTTGCTACTATAAATGGCTGAGTTTAAAAAAGTTTGAGTGTGCAATGCAGGCAGACGTGCTGCAAATAACGTTCCAATACTGTGAATTGACAAAAGTCCAATAGCCACGTTTAGGATACAACTAGGTACACTGAGTGTTTGCTACTATAAATGGCTGAGTTTAAAAAAGTTAGAGTGTGCAATGCAGGCAGACGTGCTGCAAATATCGTTCCAATACTGTGAATAGACAAAAGTACAATAGCCACGTTTAGGATACAACTAGGTACACTGAGTGTTTGCTACTATAAATGGCTGAGTTTAAAAAAGTTTGAGTGTGCAATGCAGGCAGACGTGCTGCAAATAACGTTCCAATACTGTGAATTGACAAAAGTACAATAGCCACGTTTAGGATACAACTAGGTACAGTGAGTGTTTGCTAGTATAATGGCTTAGTTAAAATGAGTTTGAGTGTGCAATGCAGGCAGACGCGCTATGCAAATGTCTTTGCACTAGTGGGACTATAGCAAAGTCCAATAGCCACGTATAGGATGCCACTAGGTACACTGAGTGTTTGCTAGTATAATGGCTTGGTTTTAATGAGTTGGAGTGTGCAATGCAGGCAGACGCGCTCTGCAAATGTCTTTGCACTAGTGGGACTATAGCAAAGTCCAATAGCCACGTATAGGATGCCACTAGGTACACTGAGTGTTTGCTAGTATAATGGCTTGGTTAGAATGAGTTGTAGTGTGCAATGCAGGCAGATGTGCTCTGCTAATGTCTTTGCACTAGTGGGACTATAGCAAAGTCCAATAGCCACGTATAGGATGCCACTAGGTACACTGAGTGTTTGCTAGTATAATGGCTTAGTTAAAATGAGTTTGAGTGTGCAATGCAGGCAGACGCGCTATGCAAATGTCTTTGCACTAGTGGGACTATAGCAAAGTCCAATAGCCACGTATAGGATGCCACTAGGTACACTGAGTGTTTGCTAGTCTAATGGCTTGGTTAGAATGAGTTGTAGTGTGCAATGCAGGCAGATGTGCTCTGCTAATGTCTTTGCACTAGTGGGACTATAGCAAAGTCCAATAGCCACGTATAGGATGCCACTAGGTACACTGAGTGTTTGCTAGTATAATGGCTTAGTTAAAATGAGTTTGAGTGTGCAATGCCGGCAGACGCGCTATGCAAATGTCTTTGCACTAGTGGGACTATAGCAAAGTCCAATAGCCACGTATAGGATGCCACTAGGTACACTGAGTGTTTGCTAGTATAATGGCTTGGTTTTAATGAGTTGGAGTGTGCAATGCAGGCAGACGCGCTCTGCAAATGTCTTTGCACTAGTGGGACTATAGCAAAGTCCAATAGCCACGTATAGGATGCCACTAGGTACACTGAGTGTTTGCTAGTATAATGGCTTGGTTAGAATGAGTTGTAGTGTGCAATGCAGGCAGACGCGCTCTGCAAATGTCTTTGCACTAGTGGGACTATAGCAAAGTCCAATAGCCACGTATAGGATGCCACTAGGTACACTGAGTGTTTGCTAGTATAATGGCTTGTTTAGAATGAGTTGTAGTGTGCAATGCAGGCAGACGCGCTCTGCAAATGTCTTTGCACTAGTGGGACTATAGCAAAGTCCAATAGCCACGTATAGGATGCCACTAGGTACACTGAGTGTTTGCTAGTATAATGGCTTAGTTATCAGTTGGAGTGTGCAGAGGACAAGAGGGTACAGTGGCAGGATTGTGGTGCTCTGGGTAGAGGAATGGAAGCCTGCCTTTCTATTCCCTCCTAATGGTGAAATGCAGGTAGGAAATCCCTGACCTGGGCTACACAGACGCTGTTGCTGTTTGCAGGACCTGTCACCTATGGCTCTCTGACCCTGCCGGTTGGAGCCCTTAAAAGGACTGCTATAAAGTGCTCTCCCTAAGCTGTCTAACGCTGTGTATGCAGCGCATACAGCTGTATCGGCTATAGGACTCAGGAAGACGGAGCTGCGACAGTGATGTCTGACACCAAAGACGCAGAAGGCAGATAATGGCGTCCGTGAAGAAAATGTCCGGTTTTATAATGCAGGGACATGTGACATGCAGATCCTATCACACATGCCGTTGCTTCTCTGGCTCAAAGTCCACTTAGCTGTGTGTGTGTCTGGGATTGGCTGACATGCTGGCCCGCCCCACAAGACGCGCGCACTTAGGGAAGGAAGACAAGAAAAAAAAAAAAAAAAAATGGCGATCGCCATTATAGAAACAGCAGTGATCTGAAGGCGCTGTTCACGCACACTATACACTGAAATGTGATAATAGTTTGATTCACAGAGTGACTTACACTATTACAGCAGAAACCAAGCTATGATTTAGCTGTTTTTTGGCTGCTAGAACCGTTCTCGAACGTTTCTAGAACTACCGAGCTTTTGCAAAAAGCTCGAGTTCTAGTTCGATCTAGAACATGCCCCAAAATCACTCGAGCCGCGAACTGGAGAACCACGAACCACGAACCGCGCTCAACTCTAGTCGTGACGCCACCCATGGGTCGTGGTGACGGGTTGCACCACCGCTGCGGCTGGAGTGGAGGGTATTCCCTGGATCGGTGTTGTGGCCACAGCCTAGATGTTAGCCCCTCCGTGGGTAGGGGTGGTGTGTCCCGGGGCCCGGTTTATAGGGACTGGTGACGGTGTTGTTGTCGGGGTGCAGGGCGCCGTGCTGCGGTGCGGTGTCGTGCCTGGATGGCACTGGTGTACTCACGATTAATTCACACTCAGAGTCACTGGTAAACCAAAGTTCGTGTCTGGTCGGGTCCCGCAGCCGGCTGCTTGTGTCCCTTGTGAGGCTGATGGTGGCCCCTTTCCCTTGCACCTCTTGTTTGACTGTTGGCTCCCCTGCCTGAACAGTGGTAACCCGCTCCCCGGCGTTTTTGCTGCCGGAGGAGCCCTCGGTTGCCCGCAGGTGCTGGCCCGTCGGATGTTTGGCCCTTGGCGGTGGCTCTCACCCGGTATCAGTGGGCTTTTGCCTTCTTTCGGGACTTTGGGTGAGGATGAACCCATGAGGTCCAGACTGCAGTCAGTTAATTTGCCTATACTCAGTGGCTTCTAAGCTAAGACGGGGTCGGAGTACCCGGTTTCTGGTGCTCCGGTAAGCGGTTGACTCCCCGGTTCAGGGCCGGTGGGCTCCAACCCTGGCCCGGTCCCTACGGTTCCGCCGGTTGCTGTACCAGTACTCCTGCAGGCGGCCACCACCGTCTGCCTGCCTGACGTTGCGGGGATCCCAGACTCCAACCCGGGTCCCTGACAGCTCTGCTCCTCTACACCTCCTGTCCACTCTCTGACTAGAACTTGACTCTTTGTATTCCCTGCCTCAGGACAGTAGTCTCCTCGGTAAGCGTGCCTTTCCGCCTGACTCCGCCCAACTGGTGTGCCCTACTGGCCCTGAGGAAGGCATCAGGTCTCCCCTTTGGGTGACTGATGTGTCCTCACAAGGGATGGGGGTGTGTGTGTAATGTGGTAGGTGTTGTTACCTGTGACCCCTGGGGTCCAGGTTGTCACATATGTTATTTGCACACAGGCCTAAAAGGCCCCAGGTATGTGACAGTGTAGATTTCTATGGTTGCGCGTTCTAGGGTTAAGCTGAGCCTATTGCTTGGGGCGGTTGTGGAATTTACCCCCATTGTTTTGTACTTGCTGTCTGCTCTTGTTTTTCCTCCTGAATCTTTAATTGTCTTTACCTTTAGGGTATGAATGCATTTTGACAGAGTTTTGTTTTTTCCCTGGTATGTCTTTATCTGTGGTTTTCAATTCACTCCTGTCCCATCCCTCCCTAGGGGGGAAATCAGATCATGACTGGTCAGGAGCAGGGCACAAAAGGAGACTTAAGGTGGCTTTACACGCTGCGACATTGCTAGTGATTGCTAGCGATGTCGTGAGCGATAGCACCCGCTGCCGTCGTTGGTGCGATATGTGGTGATCGCTGCCGTAGCGAACATTATCGCTACGGCAGCGTCACACGCACATACCTGTTCTGCGACGTCTCTGTTGCTGCCGAACAATCCCTCCTTCAAGGGGGAGGTGCATTTGGCGTCACAAAATGGCCGCCCAATAGCAGAAGAGCCAAGGAGATGAGCAGCTGGAACATGCCGCCCACCTCCTTCCTTCCTCATTGCCGGTGTACGCAGGTAAGGAGATGTTAGTCATTCCTGCAGTGTCACATACATCGATGTGTGATGCCGCAGGAACGACAAACAACCAGCGGCATGCACCACCAACGATATTATGAAAAGGAGCAACGTGTCAACGATCAACGGTTTTTGCCGTTTTTGCGACCGTTGATCATCGCTTCTAGCTGTCACACGCTGCGATGTTGCTAACGATGCCGGATGTGCGTCACAAAGACCGTGACCCCGACGATATATCGTTAGCAATGTCGCAGTATGTAAAGCACCCTTTAGGCCTCTCTACCATCAGTATTCCTGATATTAGGGTCCCCTACTTTGAAGAACAGCTTATGGGCACCCGGTTCACCGCTATCCCAAAGTTATTGTGACAAAAGTACTTTGGTTGAAAAAAATAGATATATATAAAGGACATTTTTAGTATCATACCACCCCTTTAAGAAGACATATTTTAAACCATAACATACAAATTTTGTTCCACCCACCTTCTTTTTCCCCACCTCACTCCACTATTTATATTGTTACTCGCAGGAATATTAAGGTATTCATGATATCCATTACTCGTTGAGTATTTTGGTATGGGCTTCGTGAGATTCGGGTCCCCTTTTAGCATGTTTGGCGCCTGATTTTCAGCCACTAAACATGCTGTGTTTGCTTGCCAATCACAGTAATTCCATTGAAACTTTGCTACTGGCATTACTGTGATTGGGAGGCGCAGTGAAAAAAAAATAGACTTCCGCTTATTAAAGCAGAAGAATACACTTACCGAGTTTCCCTGTCACACTACTTCCTGGTTTGCTGATTAACCCACTGCCATCAGTGCTTCCCAGAGACTGCAGCTACTGGTCATGTCATGTTATCATTCACTGCAGATTCTGGATGTAGCAGCGCCGGGATTTTTGAGGATTACATCACACCTGTGGGGTTGTCTTTTGTGTTAATAAATTAGTGAAAGAGGGTAAAGGCCCCGTCACACACAGAGATAAATCTTTGGCAGATCTGTGGTTGCAGTGAAATCATGGACATATTGTTCCATTTGTACACAGCCACAAACCTGGCACTGATTGTCCACAATTTCACTGCAACCACAGATCTGCCGCAGATTTATCTGTGTGTGTGACAGGGCCTTTAGTAATGAGGGTCTCATAGACACCTTCCCATTACTAATCCAGGGGGTTGATGGCAGTTGTGATTTTTGACAAATCACAACTGTCATTCACCCCTTATATTAACCTGACTGCCACAGCTCCTGGGCAGTCAGGATGAGCCAGGTAAAGCAACGGAATTGTTGCATCTAATGGTTGCGACAATTCTGGGGTGGCTGCAGGCTGGTTATTTTTAGGATGGGGGCCCAATTACCATGAGCCTCCCCAGCCTGAGAATACCAGCCCACAGCTGTTGGCTTTGTCTTGGCTGGTAAAACTGTCAGCTTTATCTTGCAGTCCGGTTATTTTAATTTTAATTTAAATAATTTTAAAAAGCCTGCATGAGGTCCCTCATATTTTGCTACAGAGCCAAGATAATGCACACAGCTGGGGGCTGCAGCCTGTAGCCATCTGCTTTATCTGCACTGAGTAGCAGTATACAGGGGACCCTACGTAATTTTTTCAAATTATTTTTATATTTTTTCACTCTACCAATTATAGACATGGGCAGAGAGGCTGGGTGGGGGGAACAGGACTTTAACCATTCACAAACACCGACACAGAGTCTGGACGGGGGAAGCAGTGCAAATTCATAAGGGTTAATCAGCAAACCAGGAAGTAGTGTGACAGGGAAACTCGTTAAGTGTGTTCTCCTGCTTTTATAGCCGCGAACCATTTTTCTTTTTTCACTGTGCCTTCTAAATCACAGTAATGTCAGGAGCAAAGATGTCTATGGCATTACTGTGAATGGCACGCAATCCCAACATGTTTAGTGGCTGGAAATAAGGCACCAAACATGCTGGGAGGGGACTCGAATCTCACAAGGCAAATACCAAAATACTCGAGAAATAGATATTGCGAATACTTTGTTATTCATGCGAGTAATGAATGGTGCCAAAAATAGTCGTTCTTCATTAGTTACAATATGTGCGCACGTTTTAGCTGTTATTATTCCAATAACTATTTTCCAACAGCAATCTCAACTTGAATGCTTATTGGGTGAATCTTATCTGTTGATGCGTATTTGTGTAATGGGTCAAGGTGTGGCCCAAGGATATCAAGACCCTTTATCAAGTTGGGCAGAATTATTAGACATCTTATTTTTCTCAGGTAAAATTGGTCCCCAAAAATTTAAGTGATTCTGAAAAATCACATATTGTTAAAAGTATTACAGAGAAATGCAGCACTATTGAAATTGTTAAGATATTGGGGCGTGATCACAGAACCATCAAAAATGTTGTTGCAAATAGTTAACAGAAGTACACAGTGCTCAGAGAAATGGCCAAAGTTAGGCTGAATCTCTACTACCACTAAACAAGACACATAAGTCAAGATGGATGGGTCATTATTAGATACAGGGCTTAGTTTGACTCAGATGACAGCAAGGTGCAGGTTGGGTATTGCTATGGGCTGGTATTATTAAAGATGTGCCAGTTGGGTCTTTTTGAGTTGAAGATGAACTCAAAATCAACATCCAAACCTACTGTCAATTCTTAGAAGACTCCTTTGTCAATCAGTGGTACAGGATAAAGTCTGCATATTTCAAGAAAATATTTATGCAGGACAATGCTCCATTACATGCATCAAAGTACTCCAGTGCTTGGCTGCCAGTGTAGACCTTAAAGATGAAAAAATAATGACAAGTACCCCATCTTCATGTGCCCAAAAACCCTATTCAGAACTAGTGGGTAAATCATAAACAGGAGATTTATGGTAAATGAAAACAGTCCACCTCTGAAGAATGTCTGAGAGGCTGTGGCTACTGCTGCCCAAAAAGGTTATAATGTTCAGATTAAAAAAAACTGACACTCAATGGATGGAAGGCTTATTATTGTTATTGAGAAGAAGGGAGGCTATATTCGTTACTTATGCAAGGTGGCCATAAAATAACCTAAAGGTATTTGGAGCCATGTGCAGACTGACCAAGTGGACAGAATTGGCTGAAAATTGGTATGTATGCTATTCAAGGCATGGGGAAACGGAAGGCATCTTAATTTTTTTTTTTACCAAAACTCCTCACCAGGTGAAAAAGTGGAGCTGTGGCGCTGTGAGCGCACCTTAAAACTCAGTCTGCGAGATGCCTGTCTCTTTGTGGGATAGTGCTTTGTTAGTGCGGTTGTTTATGAGAATGCCAGGAATGCTACAGCTGCACTGTGAGAGCCTTTCGTCCTTTGAAAGACCTACACACATGTAGCGGTCCAATGGCTGTCAATTCGCTGAGACAGATGATGATACATTTTGAGGCAACAGGGTTACTGAGTGTTCAGCCAGGGCGCAGGCGACAATCGGTAAGCAGAGAAATTGTGGAGGACATTGCCACTTCCGTCGTGGAACAGGGCACGAACAACCCTGCCAGGAACAGCAGTGCACGCAGTGTTTCCAGGCAATTGGGGCTCCCGTACAGCACAGTGTGAAATGTTCTCCAAAAGGTATTTTTTTTTTTTTAAAAGATGCCTTCCATTTCCACATGCCTTGAATAGCATACAGACACATTTTCAGCTAGCTCTATCCAGTGGGTCAGTCTGCACATGGCTCCAAACACCTTAAGTTATTTTATGGCCATCTTGTAAATTTTTTTTAAATGTCAGAAATGTATTTTGTACTTTTTGAGTTGTTGGTTATTTTCACTTTAAGGTCCCCTTCACACGTCCAAGCAAAAGAATGAACGTTTTGCAAGGTCTGTGGTGTAGGTGCATATACAGTATGTGTCTGTGTGTCCGTCTGTATGTGTCCCTGGTGTGTTCGTGTGCTATCCGTGTGACATTTAGACATCACACAGACAGCATGAACTTGTATACTTACCTGTCTCCAGCGATGCTGTTGCTTTCGGGTCCATGGTGAGTGCAGTGAATATTTATATATATATATATATATATATATATATATATATATATATATATATATATATATATATATATATATATAATAAGTGGGACCCAGAGGCAAAGCAGTGCTGGAGACTGCAGCACCTGAGACAGGTAAGTATAAACATTCTTTTTTTTTTAAGTGACTTCTTTTTCTATATGTGCCACACTGATGTCACATGGATCACATAAGTGGAAATGGATGTCACATGTTCTGGAAACATGAAAATGTGAAGAAGGCCTATCAGATGAAAATAAACAATTTATATGGGAATATTTATATTTTCCATTCAGTTGCATAAAAATTCTGCCCACTAATAGCTGCCCCCAAATTTTGTACATATACATATCTACCTAAGAAAGTGAAAACCTCACTTTTTCTTTATTAAATATTGCAGTTTCAGGTTTTGACCGACATTACATTAGTTGTTTAATAATGCAATGTAATTGTTCGATGTACAAATCGCCTAATAATTGTGAACATCTATTAATAAAGTAACCTCCTATAAAATACCAAGGCCAAGGTAATAGCTGTGAATTATATCAATAGTGCCAAAGTCATCTGCACTAACATATGGTATAATAATAAATTCCCAGTCACTCATCTTACAAGTAAATTGCACTTGGGAGATTAAACTCATTGCCACTAATTTTTCATTTTGAAAAGATGCACAGCAGAGATCAGAATCCCCCAAGTGCCATAATTTCAACTCTAGGGACAAAAATAAACTTGGATTGTCATTTTTTTTTCTATACAAATGATTCTGCTACAGTGCTCCAAGCATCAAGAATACCAATTGCTATTGGATTAATGGCATACGACGAGAAGTACTGAAATACAATACTATTCTTTGTATAACAAAAAAAAAATACAAGTGCAAATACAGTGCCATCAGTCTTTTTTAAGATTATGGAGTCATGCCCTCTAACTGTGCATCCTCCTACATTAGCCACAGGTAATTGTATTCCCTAGTAGCAGGTTCCTACACCCCCATGCACATGAAGGTTTTTAACCCAGAGAGAGGAGTTAGGCTATGTGCGCACGTTGCGTCGGAGTACCTGCAGTTTATTCTGCACGTTTTCCTTCCCTCGGTTTTTGACCAAATGGCTTTTGACCATTTTTTAGCGCTAAAAACGCATGCGTATTTACCGCGTTTTTAATGCGTTTTCAGCGCTTTTTGCCTGCTTTTTCACCTGTGTTTCTGCAGATGCGTTTTGTAGATCAAGACACTGAGAAATAAAATTGGAATTGTCAAAAAGAATGAAAAAAGAGAAAAAAAAGATAAAATTAACTTTTAATAAAACTATATGGAAAATTATCAATTTTAATGAAATAATAGCGGTTATGCACATTTGAACAGAAAAATCGGTAAAGTTTATTATTTTTTAGCATTTAAATTTTCAGTTATTGTGTGTGTGTAAAGGAACATTATAACCCTTTAATTTTATGTCAGAAAAGCATGCGTTTTAGAAGCCAAAAACGCAGTGGAAAAGCAGGTAAAAAGCATGAAAAACGCAGGAATTGTGCTTTTGGTTGCATTTTGCCATTTCTCATTGACTCCAATGTTAAGCAAACGCTGCAGAAATGGCAAAAACAACTGACATGCTGCTTCTTTTTCAGCATGGTTTTTGACCCAAAATATGCAAATTAAACGCTGCAGAAAAAAAAGCAAAGTGCAGACAGGATTTCAGCTTTTCCCATAGACTTTGCTGGAAAAAAAAACGCATGCGTTTTAGTGCAAAAACGCTGCCGCTAAAAACGCTGCGGAAACGCGAGAAAAAACGCAATGTGCGAACATAGCCTTAGAGTAGGTTCCCAGTATTATGAGATATGCGTTGAAGTGGCTACTGGGCAGATATAGAAATGGCCATTTTTGTATGCTAAAAATCTCAATTTTTCCTAGATTTCCTTAAGCAGTAATACGTCTATAGTCTTACATTCATGGTTTGCATGCTTTAGCATTTCAGAGTAGAACTGTCTTTTTTTATTAATATACAGTATGTCAAGTTTAGTTTTGTACCTATTCAGACTGCATTTTGGGACTGTCGTCAGTGTTTTTGTGAAAGTGCAAACACAGTCATTGCTGAAAGTATTTGCACCCTCAAAATTGTTCATAATAGCTCAATCGACTACTGTGACAATGGTACGTCTATTAAGGGCGCTTTACATGCAGGGACATCGCTAGCGATGTCGCTCGTAAAAGCACTCGCCCACGTCGTTTGTGCGTCACGGGCAAATCGCTGCCCGTGGCATACAACATCGCTAGTACCCGTCACACATACTTACCTTCCTAGCAACGTTGCTGTGGCCGGTGAACAGGCTCATTTCTAAGGGGGCGGTTTGTGCGGCGTCACAGCAATGTCACACGGCAGGCGTCCAATAGAAGCGAAGGAGTGGAGAGCAGCCACAGGAAAGTCACGCCCACCTCGTTGCCAGAGGATGCAGGTACGGTGTTGTTCGTCGTTCCTGGGGTGCCACACTTAGTGATGTGTGCTGCCTCAGGAACGATGAACAACCTGCGTCCTGCACGAGCAACGACATTTGGGAAATGGACGACGTATCAACAATCAACGATTTGTTGAGTATTTTGCATCGTTAGCGGTCGCTCGTACGAGTCACATGAAATGATGTCGCTAACGAGGCCGGATGTGCGTCACAAATTCCGTGACCCCAACGACATCTCGTTAGCGATGTCGTTGCATGTAACGGGGATTTTAGAGTATGTACCAGCATCAAGAGATTCTATTTGTACGTATGCGTGTATTACTTTAACGTGTACATCCTACCATCCCAATGTTGCAGACCACATTAAAATCTTCATAGCAATAGTATTTCCTAAGGGTATTGCACTCTACTACGCCTCAAAAATTGTTCAGGAATGGTTTGAGGAACATGACAAATAGTTCAAGGTCATGACTTGGCTCCAGATTCCCTTGGCTGTAATCTGATCTAGAATCTGATCCTACCATCGTTGGTTCTAAATGACACAGTAATCTTCAGAAATGTAGTGGTATCCTCACCTCAATAGAATGGTTTTCATAGCTCAAGGAGGACTACACAACATTAACCAGGTGGTCTAAATGCTCATTGATATACTGTATGCATGTTTATCTCTCTCTTTTTCCCCATATGCATATATAAATTTTTTTTATAAAAATATATATAGAAAAAAATAATAGCACTGTTCATTACTCGCACGAATATTAAGGTATTCGCGATATCTTTTACTCGTTGAGTATTTTGAGATGCATTTATACCAACATACATTCTTTTTGTGTTGCATATCACTAACTATCACCAGTCTCAGGATGTTTATGGCCCATCAGCAGGTATAACAGTACAAATCCTATTAAAATGAATAGGAGCTGTAGTTCTGCCAATCTTAGCAGCAGCCACTATACATTGAATGAAGTTTCATAGTGTAGCTCCATTCATAGTGTTTACATCCCCTCGCTAGGTCATCAGTATTCTGTGACCAGACAACCCATTTAATACTTGTTTAGAAGATTCCATAAAACAGTAAAACACTCACAATATAAAATAATTAATATCAATAACTATTACTGGTTGAAATTTAATACAGTTTAGTCATGTGTGAAATAGTTTTGCAAAAGTAATTTTATTTTATGGTGGACTTTTTTATTTTTTTTTAAATAGATGAGTGGAAATGTAATTTTCTATTTTGTTTTAACCCCTTACTAACAGTGAAGCTGCTAATGTCTGACCCACAATGTGTGATGTAGGCTCAATTAAGCAACCGGCGTCATCCACTAATAAGCTAATAATCAGCTGGAGCTGAGCTCTGCCCACTGATTGTAACCCTTTAAATGCCTCTTTCAATTTCTGACAGCAGCATTTAAAGTGCACACACTGGGCTGACATTCATAGTAAACTGTGTTTTTTACTGAATACTGCAATACTACATATTTTTTGGGTTCTAGTCCCCTTAGACTAGAGGACTTAGAAAAAGTGAAAAAATGTTTTTAAATATATAGAAAAAAAACTGAAATATATTAAAATTCATCCCTCTTTTCCCTCATTAAAAATAAATTGGAAAAAGTTAAAAAATGTACATGTGCTATTGAGTCTTCTGTAAAAGTCTGAGCAATCAAAATCTTATATAAATTAACAATTAGCTTGATCAGAAATGACATAAAGAAAGCAAATTGAAAAGACAGAATTGCATTCTTTCCTTTGCCGCACCACAAAAAATGTAAAAACAAGTAATTAAAGTGTTTTATGTATCCAAAATGGAATCAGTAAAAACATGAGCACACTGCGCATAAAGAAGCTCTCACTCAACTCCATAAACTAAACAATGAATCAATATAGGCCATGGAAATTAGCGAAACAAGTACATTTTTTAAGAAGTTACACATTGTTTTTCACCACTAAATTAAAAAAAAAATAATGCATCTTTGGTACCATTGCAATTGTACTGACTTGCACAATCATATTGCCAAATCATTTTTACAGCTCAATGAATGCCATAAAAACAAAACCACAAAAGTTGTTGGAATTGCATTTGTAGTGCACTGTCACTACACTTCCTGTTTTCCAGTACAATGATTAGTGGCATTGAAAACTACAACTCAACCCACAATAAACAAGTCCTCATATGATTATATGAATAGAAAAGTTAAAAAAATGATGGCTCTTGGATGAAGGAGAGAAAAAAATAAAGCTTAAAGGCCGCTTTACACGCTGCGACATCGCTAGCTATGTCGCTAGTGATCGCACCCACCCCCATTGTGAGTGCGTCATGGGCAAATCGCTGCCCGTGGCGAACAATATCGCTAGTACGCGTCACACGCACATACCTTCTTAACGACGTCGCTGTGGCCGGCGAACAAACTCTTTAAGAGGGAGGTTCGTGCGGCGTCACAGCAACGTCACTCAGCGGGCCACCAATAGAAGTGGAGGGGTGGAGAGCAGCCGCATTAATGTCACTCCCACCTCGTTGGCGGAGGACGCAGGAACGCTGTTGTTCATCATTTCCGGGGTGTCACACATAGCGATGTGTGCTGCCTCAGGAACAATGAACAACCTGCGTCCAAAATGAGCAACGATATTTGGGAAAGGAACGATGTGTCAACAATCAACGATTTTTGCCATTTTTCGGATTGTTAGCGGTCACTCGTAGGTGTCACACGCAACGACGTCACTAAATACGCCAGATGTGCATCACGAATTTCGTGACCCCAGCGATATCTCGTTAGCGATGTTGTTGCGTGTAACGGGGCCTTAAGAATAGAAAATTGTCCAGTCAGTAGTAGTTAAATTTGCCTACTGTAGCCCTGCTGTATGGAGTGGGACAATTTAAAAACCATAAAGGTATTTTGTCTTAATTTCTATGTCTTTAAAGGTGAAGTTCCTTGTAGTTGCCTGTGATTACAGAAATAGGCTATCATCTTTAAAATCTGAGGCTCATGCTGGAAACGTGTTTCTAGCGACTTGATATTGAGCTGTCTTTAAAATCGGTTCTATCCCAAGTCACAATAGACTGAAAGCGAGATTCTTTATACAGTTAAGCATGCTGGTAAGTACATGTGAATAACAGTGAAACTGGGTAATATTTTTACATCTTTTGGCCCATGGATACCCCCCCACCCCCCCGTATCATGCAGATTGTTTTCTATCGAATTTCAAAGATTTTTTTACAATGTTGGCTTTGATAATGTGTATACCACCTATTAAACAAAAGTTCATTTCTTTTATTTCTTATTTTTTGGGATAACATACAACCCTTTTTGTGCTTATTGTATGATCTAATTTTTGAGACATATTTGCACCCTGCTTTTTTGTTGTAGGCATAGATACTGCCTGTCTTTTCTAAAGCTTCATGATAGGAATCCAATAAATATATTTGCTAAACATAACTGTGTTAGGCTCATCATTCGTGTGGAGGATTGTGTTATGCTTATCATACAGTGTGGAGGTTTCTTTGACGGTAATCATACTGTGTGGAGGGTTTTGGGGTCCACTTATCTGTATGGAGGGACACTTCTCTCAATAGATGGGCACTATACTGTATGGAAAGGCACTATACTGCATGGAGGCTATCATTCTGTATGTCAGGCTGTGTTGGGCCACCAACTGTGTTGTGTTTCTCTGAGGGTTTTAAACTTTGTAGGGGGTACTGTGTGGTCATCTTACCATATGGAAAGTTGTGTTGGGCTCATCATACTGTGTGAAGGTTTGTGTGCTGGTCATCATACTGTGTGGAGGGTTGTAGATCCACTATAGTGTATGGAAGGCCACTGGTCCACTATATTGTATAGAGGGCCACTACACTGTATGGAGGGCCACTACACTGTATGGAGGGCCACTACACTGTATGGAGGGCCACTATACTGTATGGAGGGTCACTATGCTGTGTGAAGGGCCATCATTCTTTGTGCAGGGATGTGTGAGTGGGGGCATCATAATGAGTTGAGGTCGCTCTGGGGGTATTATACTGTCCAAGTGGTAGGGGGTTTTGTGGGGAAATCATACTGTGCATGTAGGGGGGTACTGTGGAAAAATTAACTGTGAAGGTATCTTATTCTGTTTGAGGGCACTGTTGTTGGCATCATACTTTACGGGAGCCATGACAGGGGAATCTTCGTGTATGGGAACACTAAGGGTCTTCCATAGGGGAAAAATTAGTTTGTAAGGGCTGCAAAGTTGTGAATTATT
This sequence comes from Anomaloglossus baeobatrachus, assembly GCF_048569485.1. Classification (NCBI taxonomy): domain Eukaryota; kingdom Metazoa; phylum Chordata; class Amphibia; order Anura; family Aromobatidae; genus Anomaloglossus; species Anomaloglossus baeobatrachus. Next base: position 206,859,674 of record NC_134358.1, read on the forward strand.
CTCTTCTTTAACCTTCTGTAACTATAATGAATATTTTTGGAGGCTTGGTGAGGGTCAATTAAGACTTTTACTATGGGGTCACATAGTTTCTGTGTATGTCCCTGCGTGGACAATATATCTTACAAAAGTATTTGTACATTTAAAAAGAAAATCTAACGAGAAAAAAAATCACAAACAATAGATACACTTCAACCATAACAGCTTATAGCATGTGAACAGTAACAAAAGATGATTACAATGAGAAAAAAGACATACGCTCATTGTCAATTCTTTTCATGAACATTGTCAACATGTAGGTTAAGTTACATTTTTAGTTCAATGAGTTCCAATAACACTTAATAAAAGCTTTTGTGATTTAACATATGTAACAGTTACTCTAGCAACTGGTGAAGAGGTCCGCACAGCATAATGTACTCCTCGTAGATTTCATTTCTGAATAGATCCCCGTTAAGTCTCATCCATTATAAAGAGAAGACAACGGTGATATTCTATATGAATGATCTTATTATCAAAAACCTAGTTTCAATAATTGTGTTCAAGCATGTGTGTAAATATGTTTTTGTGTATTTCCTTTTACATGTTTGTCTTTTCAAGCGCGCGTGTGTGTGTGTGTATATGCATTTTTTTGTGTGTTTTTTGAAGATTTGAGAGGTTTTTATTATAAACTAGACATGTATGACCCAATTAAAGACAAATTGGACTTGCCTAGAATTTAACAATGGATTTGGGTTTATTATGATGGAATCAAAAGGTTTGGGAAAAGATTAAAAAGTAAATTAAAAAAGTATACTCAACTCTCACTGGACTTCTCAGGTCGGCACCGAGTCTTAACAGTTCTCGACCACTCTTCCGACATAGCAGGCATTTGGTCATTGCAATAGGGTCCTGCCTTTTCTTCATTGCCTCCAGTGCTCAATAGGCCTTTTGACTAGAGATGAACGGACTGAACCATGGAAGATTGAGTTTGGGTAAAATTTTCAGAAATTTATGGTTTCATGCAAATTTGAAGATTGAATTTCGATACCCAAAAACAAAATAACTTGCTCTGCACCATTTCTCATTCTGCTGAAGTATTAGGGGTACCGCACTGATCTGATATTGATAACCAATTCTTTGGATAGGTCATCACTATTCTATGACATGACAACACATTTTAATAGTTTTTTAGAAGATGAAAATTGAACGTCCAAAATAAATTTGAGAAAATCAGCAAAGTCAAATTAAGATGGATTTCCACATCCTTATAACACACTCATAATAAATCCATGGGCAATCAATAATAAATTACTTAGAAATAGATATTTAATTATTTGGCACAGTTCCATTATGATTCTAGTAATTTGAATTGAACATTGTGCTGTGTCTCTATTATATAATTCAATTATAGCATCAATAACCAGGCTTTTGTGATGATTGCTCAGTTCTAACATATTGATATGAATGTTTTCAAAGACATAGAAAAGGGATTCCATATGAAACTGTGTTATATGAGCATACAATAAAGTATGTGGTGGGAGGGATAATACAACTTGTTTCACATAACAATCGCTTTTGTTACATTTTGCCATCATTTTCTCCTCGGGATTTACAGACAAAACAAATAGGTAGGCCAATTTTTCAGGGTACCAAAAATGACTAATTTTGAATAAACGCAAGGGTGAAATCACCAAAACTTTGCTTATTAAAAGAGTGTCACAAAACTCTGAAAAATGATTCAGCATATGGCAGCTACAGCCAGCCACATTTGTGTGTAACCCTGCACATCGATCTAAGGTCAACTTCTCAATCAAGCAGTTCTCAGTACATAAAACCACAGTGTGCTCATGGGAAGACAAAAAAAGAAACAAACTGTACAAAGATTTACATCTGATCAGAGTAATTTCATGCTGTTTTATGTTTCTATATAATGTTTGTGTATATACAGTATATGTGTACATTCCTCAACATTGAAGGAAAAGTCATGAACTTATTGAAATTACATGATGAACAGACATTGATATACAAAATTATGAAAAAAATGGAAACAATTTTTTTTTTAATCTCAATTTATTTAGCCTCAAATATGAGCGCCACAAGCAGAAATACATGGCACTTTCTCCAAAGTGTTCCATCAGCAATTTGGTTAAAAGAAAAAAGTTTTGGTACCGTGTTAGCCAGTATCACAACTACAAAATTATAATTTTGTTTCTCTCACTGAGAGCAATCAATCATGAGCAATTTGAGAATACAACTACACTAGGCATTATGTTGCTTGCACTACCATGAGCAGCCTGCATGACCGAAATGTGCTACCATGGTCGGCAGGAACTTTGGACCTGTTTGCCATGGAGCAGATCTTGAAATCATTCATCAGCAATTCCAAAGTGATCTGATGGCACAGTGGCTTAGTGGGTTCAAATCCCACTAAGGACAACATCTGCAAGGAATTTGTATGTTGTCACCGTATTTGTGTGGGTTTCCTCCCTCACTCCAAAGACATACAAATAGGGACCTTAGATTGTGAGCCCCAATGGGGACAGTGTTGCCAATGTAAGTAAAGTGCTGTGGAATTAACCCCTTCAGCCCCCGGGCACTTTCCGTTTTTGCGTTTTTGTTTTTTGCTCCCCTTCTTCCGAGAGGCGTAACTTTTTTATTTTTCATCAATCTTGCCATATGAGGGCTTGTTTTTTGCGGGACGAGTTGTACTTTTAAATGAAACCATAAGTTTTACCATATAGTGTACTGGAAAATGGCAAAAAAATTCCAAGTGCGGAAAAATTGCAAAAAAACTGGGATTGTAAAATAGTTTTTGGGATATTTTATTCACCGTGTTCACTATATGGTAAAACTGATCTGTGGGTATGATGCCTCAGGTCGGTGCGAGTTTGTAGACACCAAACATGTATAGGTTTACTTGTATCTAAGGGGTTAAAAAAAATTCACAAGCTTGTCCGAAAAACGTGGCGCACGTTTTGCGCCATTTTCCAAAACCCGTAGCGTTCTCATTTTTCAGGATCTGAGGCTCAGTGATGGCTTATTTTTTGCGTCTTGACCTGACGTTCTTAACGGTACCATTTTTGCGCAGATGCTACGTTTTGATCGCCTGTTATTGCATTTTGCGCAAAATTTGCGGCGACCAAAAAACGTAATTTTGGCGTTTGGAATTTTTTTGCCGCTACGCCGTTTACTGATCAGATTCATTGATTTTATATTTTGATAGATCGGGCATTTCTGAACGTGGCGATACCAAATATGTGTGTATTTTTTATTTTTTTAACCCTTTAATTTTCAATGGGGTGAAAGGGGGGTGATTTGAACTTTTAGGTTTTTTTATTTTTTTTTAATTTTTTAAAACTTTTTTTTTTACTTTTTTTTTTTATTTTACTAGTCCCCCTAGGGGGCTATAGCGATCAGCAATCTGATCGCTTTGCACAATCTGCAGATCTCAGCTACAGAGCTGAGAACTGCAGATTTGCTGCTTCAATTTCAATGCCGGCTGTATTCCGGCATTGAGAGGAAGTGACTCATGTTAGCCACAGGCGTCATCACATGACCCTGTGCTACCATGGCAACCGCCGAAAGTCACGTGATCATGTCACGTGACTTCCGGCGGGGGCGGGGTAAGTCACTGTAATGGCGGCGCCCATATACATATCGCTGCCAAGACTTTGGCAGCGAAATGTAAGGGGTTAATGGCCGCGGGTGGAAGCGATTCCACCCGCGGCTAGCAGGCACACATATCAGCTGTTGATAACAGCTGATATGTGCGCCGATCGCCGCCGCCTGCCGGCGGCAGGGGGCGGGGCTTACCGGAAAACGATCCATGACGTATCTAGTACGTCATGGGTCGTTAAGGGGTTAATAGAGCTATATAAATGATTAATTATTATTATTATATTGATGATTTTAGTGTCCAAATGCATTCAACATGGCAGAAAAACCCATCCTATCCATGGACTATATTTTTTCCATTTATCTGAATATCTGGTATAGGATAGTAAATTATTCTGAAACTGCTTCAGCTGTAATCTCCTAGAAATTCAGGAGTCAGATCTGGTGTGGTTAGGTCATTCCTGGAGTTGTTTTCTTTAAAGAAGGTTGTGGTCATTTATTTTTATAACTCCATTTCTTTTGCATACTATTTATTAATATACTTTTTTAGAATACGTTCATGATCATTACCTAAACTTGATTTACATTTGCATTCTCTCCATTTTTAGCAAATGTACAATGTTTTTGAGTTTATGCTGAACCATTAATAACATTGATGTACATTGTATATATGGATCATACTTAAAATAATAGTGGGAAATTTCTTACAGATACTCTAATAAAATGATTTGAGAGCAACATCCATTCATTTACATTAAAATGAACCTGTCAGGTGCAATATACACCCAGAACCATGAGCAGTTGTGGGTGCATTTTGCTAATCCCTGCCTAACCATCCCTGTATACACTAGCATAGATAGAAATCTTTAGAAAAAGGATTTCTAAAGATCCTTAATAATATGCTAGCATGATATAATGAGGCCAGCAACTAGTCACAGGGGCGTTAGTTCCCTTGGCTAGCTGGGCCTCTTAGCATGTAAGCAGTGGCGTAACTAGAGTTCAATGGGCCACACTGCAAAGTTTGGACCTGGGCCCCCCCTCGGGGTACAGGATAATTACATTGACACTTGGCTCTCCCATACTCCGATATCCCAGTGATATAATATTCAATATTATAATGCATCTCATAGTTCTCCATACATTATACACTGTGTGCAGAATTATTAGGCAAATGAGTTTTTTGATCACATGGTACTTTTTATAGATGTTGTCCTACTCCAAGCTGTATAGGCTTGAGAGCAAACTACCAATTAAGTAAATCAGGTGATGTGCATCTTTGTAATGAGGAGGGGTGTGGTGTAATGACATCAGCACCCTATATAAGGTGTGCTTAATTATTAGACAACTTCCTTTCATTTGACAAAATGGGTCAGAAGTAGAGATGAGCCAGCCTCTAAAGACTCGAGTTCAGTTCGGTTCGTCGAACGGAGGCCGCGTTCGAGTTCGGTTTGGCGAACCATTCGACGAACCTCTCGAACCCCATTGAATACAATGGGAAGCAAACACAAACACATAAAAACGCATTATACATGTACACATACAGTTAATAAACATTGCCATAACACTTCACTTCACTAACAGGTCCACGCGATGCCTCCTGCACTCTGTCTCTCGCCGCTTTTCCTTCCGATAATCGCTGCGTCCTCCCGGTAACCAGCACTGATGATAGGACCTTCTATGACGTGAAAAAAAGCATGTGACCAGTCACGTGTCTATTATCTCATTGGCTACAGACTGGTCACATGGCTATGACGTCATGCTAGGTCCTGTCATTGCACTCTCTGGTACGCGGTGATCGTTCCAGCATCTCCGTATACTGGCGAAATGCTCTGGCACATGGTCGACTCCCTGTTCTGTTTCCCCATTTCGTTATTCACCGACTGTCACAGCCGGTCAATAACAGAGATCACTGTTGCTATAGCAACCCGCCTGTCAGCGGTGACGTCACCGCTGACAGCCTGCAGCCTCTGCTCACTGACTGAGTGAATAGACTGCAGTGCACGGGGAGCAGCAGCGTCCTTCCTGCCATGCAGCGCTGTCTGATGTAGCAGAGCTGCATGGGTTGAAGGAGAAGTAAGGCAGAAGACCATGGATCGTGGAGAGATGAGAGGGATTAATAAACATGGAGTCTCTAATGTGTCTGTGTATTTATTTCTATTAAAGTATTTTTTCTCTGTGTGGTGTCTTTTTTTAACCCTTTATTGGAGAATCTTAATGGCCGGGTCAAACTTGCCTGACATTAAGGATCTTTGACTTAATACTAGCTAGTAAAACAAAGCTAGTATTAACTCATTATTACCCAGAAAGCCACCCGGCTTCAGGGCAGCTGAAAGAGTTGGATACAGCGCCAGATGATGGCGCTTCTATGAAAGAGCTATTTTCTGGGGCAGCTGCAGACTGAAATTCGCAGCAGAGGGGCCCAGAGGGCTCAGGCCAACCTGTGCTGCGGATTCCAATCCCCAGCTGCCTAGTTGAACCTGGCTGGACACAAAAATGTGGCGAAGCTCATGTCGATTTTTTTTTAAATATTTCATGAAATTTATGAAATAAAAAAAGGGCTTCTCTATTTTTTTTGTTACCAGCTGGGTTCAAATAGGTAGCTGGGGGTTGGGGGCAGCTGTACCTGCCTGCTGTACCTGGCTAGCATACAAAAATATGTCGAAGTCCACGTCATTTTTTTGGTGGGCAAAAAACTCCTGCATGCGGTCCTGGATGAAGTATGCTGAGTCTTGTAGTTCTACAGCTGCTGTCTGCTCTTCTGCATACACTAGTGAATGGAGCATGCTGAGCCTTGTAGTTCTGCAGCTGCTGTCTGCTCTCCTCTATACAGACAGCAGCTGCAGAACCACAAGGTTCAGCATACTCCATCCAGGACTGTATGTAGGTGTTTTTTGCCCCCCCCAAAAATTACGTGGGCTTTGCCATGTTTTTGTATGCTAGCCAGGCACAGCAGGCAGCTACGGGCTGCCCCCAACCCCCAACAGCCAATTTGTACCCAGCGGGGAACCATAAATATAGGAAAGCCCTTTTTTTATTATTTCATGAATTTCATAATTAAAAAAAAAAAAAAATTACGTAGGCTTCGCCCAATTTTTGTGTCCAGCCAGGTACAACTAGGCAGCTGGGGATTGAAATCTGCAGCTCATGGTGCTCAAGCTTTCTGGGAACCCCTGCAGTGAATTGCAGTCCGCAGCCGCTCCAGAAAAGGGCGCTTTCAGAGAAGCGCCATCTTCTGGCGCTGTATCCAACTCTTCCAGCTGCCCTGGTGATGAGTGGCTCGCTGGGTAATAATGGGGTAAGGGCTAGCTGTAAATTATCAGCTGGCCCTAAGCCCGAAATTCATGGTGTCACGCCAATATTAGACATGGCCACCATAAATTTCTAGTACAGATAAAAAAACACAACACCCAGAAAAATATTTTTATTAGAAATAAAACACAACACAATTAGTGACTCCATCTTTATTGAAATAAAGTACCCCCCTCCGCAGTAATCCTGGGTCAAGGGTCCCGCGCCGTCCAATCCAGATCCAATATCATCTGAGCGGTTTGCTGGAAGGCAAAGTGATCAGATGATGTGTCAGGTTCAAGTGCCTGAATCACATGACACAGCAGCGAGAGAGAGAGAGAAGAGAGAGAAGAGAGAGAAGAGAGAGGAGAGAGAGAGAAGAGAGAGAGAAGAGGGAGGAGAGAGAGAGACTGACTGACTAACTGACTTAGACTGACTGACTGACTGAGACCGACTGACTGAGACCGACTGACTGAGACCGACTGACTGAGACCGACTGACTGACTGAGACCGACTGACTGACTGAGACTGACTGACTGAGACTGACTGACTGACTGTGACTGACTAACTGAGACCGACTGACTGACTGAGACTGACTGACTGACTGAGACTGACTGACTGAGACTGACTGACTGAGACTGAGACTGACCGACTGACTGAGAACGACTGACTGACTGAGACCGACTGACACTGACTGACTGACTGAGACTGACTGACTGAGACTGACTGAGACTGACTGACTGACTGACTGAGACTGACTGACTGAGACTGACTGACTGAGACTGACTGACTGACTGACTGACTGACTGACTGAGACTGACTGAGACTGACTGACTGACTTACTGAGACTGACTGACTGAGACCGACTGACAGACCGAGACTGACAGACCGAGACTGACTGACTGAGAGAAAGGGATAGAGCAATGCAGCCTCATTCCGTGAACTGATCCGATTTTAGAGGAGTGGCTCACAGCTGATGTCCGGCTCCTCCCCTCACTGCATAATTAAGTTCAATTAGAATTATAAATAAATAATTCTAATTTAAAATAAATTAAATCTTTTACTGGGACGGCCGGGCCTAGAACTCGTGAATTAATGCTTCTGAGTCAAGCGCTCTAACTGTTGAGCTACTGGCTTTAATGAAAAACATGGGCAGATTTGGTAATCTTGACTTCTGCATTGCAGACTGAAGTCTCAGATTACAGTGCGATTCTCTTCATGTGCTACATGGAGAGGACACAGAACACTCCCTGTCATCTTCATGTAGCAGAGCTAGCAGAGCTGACAGTGTCGTGTGGATTACTTCGCACCTGGATTGTTGTATTGGGATTATTAAAATGGTGAAAAAGGATTTTTTTTGTCTTTTATCCCAAATAAAGGATTTTTCGCTGTGTGTGTTTCTTTACTTTCATTTACAGTTTAATCATGGAAGGTGTCTCGGGGAGACGCCTGGCATGATTAAACTCATTATTACCCCAATTGCCACCGCACCAAGGCAATTCGGGATGAGCTGGGTGGAGTCCCGGGACTATCGCATCTAATGGATGCGGCAATTCCGGGCAGCTGCTGGGTGATATTGTTAGGGTGGTGGGCTCCCCATAATGTGGTGCTCTCCATCCTGACAATACCAGCCTCCAGCCGTGTGGCTTTATCCTGGCTGGTATCAAATATGGGGGAACCGCATATTTTTTTTTTATTATTATTAATTTATTTATTTTACTGCACGATATAGACCCGCCCACCGGCGGCTCTGGTTGCAGTGAGACAGCTGTCACTCATCGTGGGGGCGTGTCTGACTGCATCCAATCATGGGCGCGGTGGGCGGGGAAAGCACCGAATACCTGATTGAATAATGAAGCTGCAGCCATTTTCTAAAGAGGAAAAGACACCACAGATTTCTGACAGCCGTGCAGCGAGACGCCCATGATCGGTTAGTAGGTAAGAGAGAGGGATTGTGCTGGGGACGCAGGACGCATGCAGATAGAAACATGTGCACATGGCCTTACTGTGAAAAGGCATGTTTTTGTTGATTAAACCATTCTTGAACCTAAATCAAACTGTCAAGCATTTAGCAAAAAGTTTGAGTTTGAGCTCGAGCTCAAACACCCCCCAAAATCACTCTAACATGAAATTGGCGAACCTCGAACATCGAACATCGTTCAATTCTAGTCAGAAGAGAGAGTTGACGGGCTCTGAAAAGTCCAAAATTGTGAGATGTCTTGCAGAGGGATACAGCAGTATTGAAATTGCCAAGCTTTTGAAGTGTGATCTCCGAACAATCAAGGACTTCATGGCAAATAGCCAACAGGATCGTAAGAAGCATGTTGGGCAAAAAAGGCGCAAAATAACTGCCCATGAATTGAGGAAAATTAAGCGTGAAGCTGCAAGGATGACATTTGCCACCAGTTTGGCCATATTTCAGAGCTGCAATGTTACTGGAGTATCAAAAAACACAAGGTGTGCCATAATAAGGGACATGGCCAAGTTAAGGAAGGCTGAAAAATGACCACCTTTGAGCAAGAAACATTAGATAAAACATCAAGACTGGGCCAAGAAATGTCTTAAGACTGACTTTTCAAAGGTTTTATGGACTGATGGAATGAGAGTGACTCTAGATGGGCCAGATGGATGGGCCAGAGGCTGGATCAGTAAAGGGCAGAGAGCTCCACTCCAACTCAGACGCCAGCAAGGTGGAAGTGGGGTACTGGTATGAGCTGGTATTATTAAAGATGAACTTTTGGGATCTTTTCGAGTTGAGGATGGAGTGAAGCTCAACTCCCAGACCTACTGCCAGTTTCTGGAAGACAACTTCTTCAAGCAGTGGCACAGGAAGAAGTCGGTATCGTTCAATAAAAACATGATTTTCATGCAGGAAAATTGCTCCATCACATGCATCCAACTACTCCACAGTGTGGCTGGCCAGTGAAGGTCTAAAAAATGAAAAAATAATGGCATGGCCCTCTTGTTCACCTGATCTGAGTCCCATAGAGAACCTGTGGTCCCTTATAAAATGTGAGATCTTCAGGGAGGGAAAACAGTACACCTCTCCGAACAGTGTCTGGGAGGCTGTGATGGCTGCTGCACGCAATGTTGATCGTAAACAGATCAAGCAAATGACAGAATCTATGTCTGGTAGGTTGTTGAGTATCATCATAAAGAAATGTGGCTATATTGGTCACTAATTTTTTGGGGTTTTGTATTTGCATGTCAGAAATGTTTATTTACATAGTTACTTAGGTTGAAAAAAGACCTAGGTCCATCTAGTTCAACCTTCCTTCACCAGTTCTACATTTGGTCACTAAGTCATTTATAACCAACAATGTTGTGTGTATTGAGGAAATCATCCAGCCCTTTTTTAAAAGCTGTCATAGTATCTGCTATTTCTACCTCTTGTGGTAGGGCATTCCACAGTCTGACTGCTCTAACTGTAAAGAACCCTTTCCTATTTAGCTGTCGGAATCGCTTTTCTTCCACTCGCAGTATATGCTCCCGGTCCTTAGTATTGTCTTTGGAACAAATGTCATGTGCCAGTCCTTTATATTGACCACATATGTATTTATACCAATAAATGAGATCTCCTCTGAGACATCTTTTTTCTAAGCTAAACATATCTAACTTTTTCAACCTGTCATCATATGGGAGGCCTTCCATTCCTTGTAGTAGTCTAGTTGCCCGCCTTTAAACTGACTAACTTCTGAATGTCCTTTATAAAATGTGGAGCCCAAAACTGGATCCCATATTCCAGATGTGGCCTTACAAGTGATTTATATAGGGGTAACAATACGTTAGGATCACAGGATCTAATCTCTCTTTTTATACATGCGCTCCGCTCAGGATTTGCCTGTGGTCCTTGAAATGTGTGTGCCATGTATAGGGGTCTTTATTGACCAGAATTACTGATTATATTTCTCCCCTGATGATTGTGGAAACGCGTTGGGAGACGGTACACTCTGCTAGGAGTTGGTTCACGTTACATGAAGATCCTGTGTCATAAGGATGAGGACCAGGTTATCTGATCTTTGTTAACCATAATATCCAGCAGTGGTGTTCACTCAGATAAGAATGGGATAGCACGTCAGATTGGGTAAGACCATTCCCTTTTCTTCCTGATCTATGTTATAGTGGAGCTGATTTTGGGCACTATTTTCTCTTGACATATATGCCTAGGGCCATCTATCTATACAAGGTTAAGGGCAGATCCCACCCCCATTGCGATTATTCTGCTTTAGAGTCATTGGCTATTTGATCATATATATGTTTGTCTCTCTTTTTATACACCCTAAAATCTTGTTTGCTTTAGCAGCTGCTGCTTGACATTGAGTACTGTTGCTCAGCTTATTTATAATGAGAATACCCAAGTCCTCCTGTTCTGTAGTCCCGAGTTTACTTCCATTTAATGTATACACAGTTATAGGATTACTCCGTTCTAGGTGCATTACTTTACATTTATCAACATTAAATCTCATTTGCCAAGTGTCTGCCCATTCTGACATCTTATCCAGATCTTTTTGTAATATTGTACTATCAAGGTCAGTTTTTAATATCCTACATAGTTTGGTGTCATCAGCAAAGACTGACACTTTACTATCAATCCCATCCACAAGGTCATTAATAAAGAGATTAAAAAGAATCGGTCCTAGCACAGATCCCTGCGGCACCCCACTGCTGACTACAGCCCATTTAAAGAATGTACCATTTATGACTACTCTTTGTTTCCTATCTTTTAGCCAATTCCTTACCCAGTTGCACATAGTTTCCCCTAGTCCTTGCTCCTGGAGCTTTAGTATAAGGCTATTATGTGGTACAGTATTTCTAAATTTTGTGCAGTTATATTGTTTTACCTGGTGAAAATAAACAAGTGAGATGGGAATATATTTTGGTTTTTTTACGTTGCCTAATAATTCTGCCCAGTAATAGTTACCTGTACAAACAGATATCCTCCTAAGATAGCCAAATCTAAAAAAAAAACACTCCCAACTTCCAAAAATATTAAGCTTTGATATTTTTGAGTCTTTTGGGTTGATTGAGAACATAGTTGTTGATCAATAATAGAAAAAAATCCTCTTAAATACAAGTTGCCCAATAATTCTACACACGGTGTAATACACTGCTCATAGTCCTCCATACATTATACTACACTCACCATAGCTTTCCATACATTATAATACACATATAAAACTATGTCCATCCATTAAAAATGTATAATTTTCCTGACGCATTTCTGGCTGTAAGCCCTCATGTGACTAAAGCCAGCTTTACATGCTGTAATGTATCTTACAATGTGTTGGCGGGGTCACGTCGTAAGTGACGCACATCCGGCATCGTAAGGTACATTGCAGTGTGTAACAGCTACGTGTGATTGCGATTGAACAGTAAAACGTTCATCGAACGCACATCGTTCATTCCTCATGAATTGAACATCAGATTGTTCATTGTACCCGGGGTAGCACACATCGCAGTGTGTGACACCCTGGGAACGATGAACAGATCTTACCTGCGTCCTGCGGCTCCCGGTCGGTAATGCGGAAGGAAGGAGGTGGGCGGGATGTTTACGTCCCGCTCAGCTCCGCCCCTCCGCTTATATTGGCCGGCTGCCGCGTGACGTCGATGTGACACCGAACGTCCCTTCCACTCCAGGAAGTGGACGTTCGCCGCCCACATCGAGGTCGTATGGACGGGTAAGTACGTGTGACGGGGGTTAATCGTTTGTCCGGCACATTGAACAAATTGAACGTGCCACACATACGATGGGGGCGTTGCAAATCACATACGATTGTAAAGCAGGCTTAAGGGCTTATAGCCAGAAACGCGTCAGGAAAATTATACATTTTTAATGGATGGACATTATTATTAATGAATTTTGTAATTAGTAAAGATTGAATATACGATTTTAAGGAAGTGCTGATCCTCCTCCATTTTTTGTGCTAATTGACCGGGTCAAACGGTTTTGGATCTCTGCACCCACCTAACAACAATTCTTGATATCTACAACAGCACAGTGAAGCATTTTTCACATATTTTATTTATTTGTCGAAAAAAATTATACTCAATTAAAAAAAACAGCAGAAAGAAGACAGGAAAAAGAATGTGCGCGGCTACTGTGCGAGTCAGGCTGGAGATAGACAATGTCAGTTTGCATGTACTCATATGCCGGTAGCATTCAGACAATGCTCATTCAGGGAAGCGAGTACTGTTAATCAGAAGCAGGGCAAGGTGCCCAAAATGCAAATGAGGAGGCATAACTGTGTAAAAAACATTTGGCTATGCCAAGGATGCATCCTAGCCACTTCATTTGCATACAAATTAAAATGTATTTTCTCAGGCACTGTATCAGTAACAGGTACAGTGCTAGTATGGTTTATATAGTAGCTATGTTTCCTACAACACTATGTGGCCCATTTAAAATGCATTTTGGGGGGTGATAGCCTTGCTTTAACACTGCTTTATAGGACCTGCTAAATGAGAATCTTTCCATAGAGAATCTGATTTCCAGCTCGTGCTCTCCTCTAGGGCCATCCACTGTGAGAAGAGGAATTGCATCTCTTGAATAAACATGGTTTTGGTTTTCTTTTACTGCCGTGAATAATAAAAAATATTTTTTTTCTGAGAATCATCTCATTGTTTAAAATAAAAAGCCTTGTAAAGTTGACCGTCAGATATGATTTACTTTAATACATTCAAAACTAGTCTCTAGATGGAATGTTCTCATTGACCTAACAGATCCCAGAGCATATTACAATTTACCTTGAAGTGTTTACCATTAAAGAAGTGAACTAACTGTACTGTATGTTGGTATGTTTATTCATTTAGTGAGATTCTTTTTTTTTACGATTCCAGGTTCTCAATCATTTGCATAAAAAGTTAAGGAACATGTCAAAGAAGTCAGAAGCCTCAAAGAAAAAGGTAATATATATCATCAAATGTTTATATAGGTTTATACTTTGAATGCACAGTATCATTAAAGGCACATATTGACAGCTTATAGCCCCTGTGTAAAAAATGTGTCTGAGCCATATGTGGCGCCAAAGATTGGAAAGATGCGCCAAGTACACCGATCACAAACTAGACACATACCATAATGGTGTCAATTATACACTAGAAACCTTCCACATAGACACCTGTAAAGCTCTAGGGACATGGCACAGAAATGTCATACACGGACTGGACCTATGTGATATACATGCCAGTCACGCAGTAAATTAATGCTAAATTATACTCCAGACACACTAGACACATGCCACATATGTGCCAGTCATACATTAGACACATGCCGCACAGACGCCCAGTCACACACTGCACTTGTGATATATAAATAGCAATCATGCGATATACACAATACATTCATGATGATCATGCACTTGACACATGCCACATCTGCCCTAGTCAAGCACTGACTATGCAAATTAACCCTACAAGAGGAATAGGACTTGAATTCTAATACCGCCTAATGGATGTAGCAATGCTAAAAGTCAACTTCTGTCATTCAATACATTTTTCCACATTATTTATCATAAGAAGCCAAATCAGACACTCCATTGGCAGATACATGTTTCGAGGTGTTTGCTCCTCATCAGTGCAAAGCAGGAGATCTGATTTGACTGGGTGAGAGGAAGTTGATATGACTTTTAGGATTGCTACATTCAGTTGATGGCACTAGTGTTCCTGATCTCTTCATCTCTGAAGAGGCTATTATCATCTATAAATTCACAGAGGAGAATGCATGGTCCATAAAGCTCCTTAAGGAGAACAGTTTCCCCTTAGAGTCATGCATTAGACACAACACATAAACATCACTAGATACATGACACATAATCCAGTTAGGCACTAAATATAACACGAACATATAACAAAACACAAACTAGACATAAAGTAGTCACTAAACATGTGCAGATCACACACTGCTCAAAGAAGTGCATATTTCAGTATTTCAGTCACTCATTTACCGAACATCTCTACACTATACACATTCATTAAAAGGATGATTCACGCTACCAGATAATAGTTTCTTTTGTTTTACCTGACTGAAGACCTGTCACCAGGTGGAAAGTGGGTAATTATATATTTTATTTTATGCCAGCTAATTCCGTGAGTAATCAGTTTTTTTTGTTTGTTTTCTTTTTAAACTGCCATATTAATCGAGAGATTTGGGCCTCTTTAGTTAATGGTAATGTTTATGATCTTTAGCAAGGGACAGTGTGCACCAAGGTAATATTTCAGAACATCCTAAGAACATACCCCAGACAATGCTGGCAGTCACACTCTTTTGGTAATCATTAATTAACACTAAATATTTGGTCCATATTTCATAGGACATGTACAAAATAAATAAAATAGGAAAATTAACTTTTGACCTAGTGAAAAGTCCTAAGCCTTAAAGGGAACCTGTCCAGTCCCTATGACCTCCAATCCAGGAGAATTCACTTGTGTATGTCAACATTACCTGCCTAACCAGCACAGTATAATGCTATTTACTAAAATCAATGTTTTAAGAAAGCATTTATAAACTGCGCTGTTCGTATGCTAATTAGAGCCTTGACTAGTCAAAGGGTCATTGTTTCCCCAGACTAGTTGGCCCTCCTTCCATGTTATCCCTGTGGGCATCATTGCAGCTCCTGGAAATCTTGCGGAAGAGCGAGGCCAATTTTGGCAGCATCAGTGCCCCTCAGCAGCTATGTGTACGCATTCTGATTTCAGAGAGGCACACTGTGCATGATCGGAAGTGCAAAAGCTATTCTTCCAATCATGTGCAGTGTGCCTCTCTGAAGCTGGGACGCATACACCTGGTTTCTGAGGCTCACGTAAGCTGCCAAAATGAGCCAAGCACATGCACAACAGCTCTAGGAGCTTCGATTATGCCGGCTCATGACAATCATGTCATCACTTCAGCACAGGTGGTGAATGTGCAGATTGACTTCCCGGCATGCGCTGCTCTGAGATCTCAGCTTCCATCAAGCCAAAATCTAAATCAGTGTATATGTTACCACCACCACCATTTTCCTAAAGACTGCCGAGACATCAAATTGCAAAAGCGCCACCTGCGCCTTGACGGCACTAGCACAAAATTTAGGAAGAAGGTGCTGCCACCATAGAGTTGGAGGAAAATGGAGAGCCCAGAGAAAGTCCAATTAAACACAGTACGAACACAGAAACTCCTTGCAGATTTTGTCTTTGGTGTCATGTGCCCCAGCACTCAATGTCTGAGCCACCATATGGTCCACACAAGTACTGTAGTTTGGCCACATTCCTACATAGAGTATTTGGTGATTCTTTTTTTCACCTCAGTATGTGTAAGCCAAAACCTGGAATGGATCAGTCAGAGGAAAAGTATAGTAGAAACACGGGCACCACTTCTGCATTTTTTACCCACTCATGGTTTTGGCTTACAAATACTGATGTAAAAACTCACCGAATACTCAACTTGTGCATGAGGCATTATAAAGAACAATAAGTGAGTGGTGTTGTGTGTTCACAAGATTGGTAATACCATTCATTCTTGTGTGTTAGTCTGGCGCCACAGCAAGCATAAAGTTTATTTTATTTTTCATCATTAATGGTACTCAGTAATGACGTTGCATTATTTTAATATGTTAACTCGATTTATGTTTGAGAATTTAGAAGCATAAAGCATTATATTTTACCATTTATGGGGCAGAGCCAAAAACTAACATATTGTGCTCAAAGCTGAGATGTCAACATTCTTTGGCTTCAAGTTGCAACTTGAGTAGCAAGCACGTATTAAGTTATCAGCTGCTTTAAATCCATAATTGAAAGACATATGACTGCATTATAATTCCCTGGCCTCTTAGCAGATACATAACAAGGCAATAATTTAGCCATAGACATTGCATAAATACAGAAAATTTGAAATCTTTGACTAAGTATTTCATAACAATGGACAGAAAGGAATTAAAGTAATGTGGCTTTGAGCAGCATTCCTAGTGCATCATTCAATGGTGCGTAATTAATATGTAATACTGATAAATAAGTCTGGGAAAAAAATTTAGTTCAGATTAATATTTCTTATAAACATAGTTAAAACAGAAAGTTTAACTCCAATAATGTTTTCAAAGTCATCTATGTACCCAAAATGCTGTAAAAAGTCACAATGTATTATACAAAAAACTTTTTCCTAGGGTTCAGTGACATATACAGTATGCTTCGTACATAGCTGGTTCCATTTTGCCTGAACCAAGCACATCTGTAGAAAAGTTGAAATGGTTAAATATTTTGAGTACCTATAGGGTACAAAACTATAGGGAAGAATAACTATACCATGCGGACACATTTGCTGACTCAAGTTATACTAAAAGACTATCATGTGTGACTTCTGATAAAATGTATGATATAATTCAGCCAGTTTTACTGGACACTCTTGGAAAGAATCTCGAAATACATCATGTTTTAGACTTAAGAAAACAGATGAGGCTTTGAGAAAAGAGAGCTTTCTTAAACCCCTTCACTCCCGATGATTTATCATTTTTCATTTTCATTTTTTCCTGCACTTCCAAGAGCCATAACATTTTTAACTTTAAAACTTTTTTCCTCACATCGGTATCAGTTCGTAGATACCAAACATGTAAAGAATATCACTTTTGTCACCATTTTCTGAGACCCGCAGTTTTCCCATTTTTTAGGATCTGGGGCTTGGTGATGGCCTACTTTTTGCGTCTTACTTAAGCTAACTTTTTTAATTATTTCATTCTTGCATAGATGTGATGTTTTGATTGTCTATTATTCCATTTTAATGCAATGTTGTGGCGACCAAAAAAACGTAATTTTTGGTGTTTGGATTCTTTTCGTCTTTACACTGTGTACCAATCAGATTAATTGATTTTATATTTTAGATAGATTAGGCATTTTTGAACGCGGTGATATCAAATATGTGTATTTTTGATTGTTTTACTTTCAATGGGGCTAAAGTGGGGTGATTTGAACTTCTAGTTTTTTAAAAAAAATTCTGATTTTTGAAAAGTTTATTTTTTTAATTTATTTTACTAGTTCCCCTGATCAGCATCACTCTGATCAGCAAAAATGTAATATTCGTGTGAGTGCCAGCACTCTGTCAGCTCTCAGAGGAAGTGAGTCATGGTAGTGTCAGGGGTCATCAGCTGACCCTGCTGTTATGATCCGCATATGCGGCAATTCTGGGCGGCTGATGGCTGATATTGTTAGGCTGGGGGGCTCCCCATAACGTGGAGCTCCCCATCCTGAGAATACCAGCCTTCAGCCGTCTGGCTTTATCTGGCTGGTATTAAAATTGGGGGGACCGCACGCCGTTTTTTTTAATTATTTATTTATATATTTTTTCTTTTTTACAGTTTTACCGGCAGACTATTGTGAACGATCAGCTGATCGCTCCCAGAAGGCGGCCGCCGGGTGATCAGCTGATCGCTCCCTGCTAGAGTTGAGCGCAATTCGTGGTTCGTGGTTCTCCAGTTCGCGGCTCGAGTGATTTTGGGGGCTGTTCTAGATCGAACTAGAACTCGAGCTTTTTTGCAAAAGCTCGATAGTTCTAGATACGTTCGAGAACGGTTCTAGCAGCAAAAAAAACAGCTAATTCCTAGCTAGCTTTCCGCTGTAATAGTGTAAGTCACTCTGTGACTCACACTATTATGACATTTCAGTGTATAGTGTGCGGGAACAGCGCATTCAGATCACTGCTGTATGTATAATGGCGATCGCCATTTTTTTTTTTTTTTCCTTGTCTTCCTTCCCTAAGCGCGTTCGTGTGTAGTGGGGAGGGCCAGCATGTCAGCCAATCCCAGACACACACACAGCTAAGTGGACTTTTAGCCAGAGAAGCAACGGCATGTGGGATAGGATGTCCATGTCAAATGTCCCTGCATTATAAAAACGAGTATCTGCCCGTCCGGACTAGAGTTGAGCGCGGTTCGTGGTTCGTGGTTCTCCAGTTCGCGGCTCGAGTGATTTTGGGGCATGTTCTAGATCGAACTAGAACTCGAGCTTTTTGCAAAAGCTCGGTAGTTCTAGAAACGTTCGAGAACGGTTCTAGCAGCCAAAAAACAGCTAAATCATAGCTTGGTTTCTGCTGTAATAGTGTAAGTCACTCTGTGAATCAAACTATTATCACATTTCAGTGTATAGTGTGCGTGAACAGCGCCTTCAGATCACTGCTGTTTCTATAATGGCGATCGCCATTTTTTTTTTTTTTTTTTCTTGTCTTCCTTCCCTAAGCGCGCGCGTCTTGTGGGGCGGGCCAGCATGTCAGCCAATCCCAGACACACACACAGCTAAGTGGACTTTGAGCCAGAGAAGCAACGGCATGTGTGATAGGATCTGCATGTCACATGTCCCTGCATTATAAAACCGGACATTTTCTTCACGGACGCCATTATCTGCCTTCTGCGTCTTTGGTGTCAGACATCACTGTCGCAGCTCCGTCTTCCTGAGTCCTATAGCCGATACAGCTGTATGCGCTGCATACACAGCGTTAGACAGCTTAGGGAGAGCACTTTATAGCAGTCCTTTTAAGGGCTCCAACCGGCAGGGTCAGAGAGCCATAGGTGACAGGTCCTGCAAACAGCAACAGCGTCTGTGTAGCCCAGGTCAGGGATTTCCTACCTGCATTTCACCATTAGGAGGGAATAGAAAGGCAGGCTTCCATTCCTCTACCCAGAGCACCACAATCCTGCCACTGTACCCTCTTGTCCTCTGCACACTCCAACTGATAACTAAGCCATTATACTAGCAAACACTCAGTGTACCTAGTGGCATCCTATACGTGGCTATTGGACTTTGCTATAGTCCCACTAGTGCAAAGACATTTGCAGAGCGCGTCTGCCTGCATTGCACACTACAACTCATTCTAACCAAGCCATTATACTAGCAAACACTCAGTGTACCTAGTGGCATCCTATACGTGGCTATTGGACTTTGCTATAGTCCCACTAGTGCAAAGACATTTGCAGAGCGCGTCTGCCTGCATTGCACACTACAACTCATTCTAACCAAGCCATTATACTAGCAAACACTCAGTGTACCTAGTGGCATCCTATACGTGGCTATTGGACTTTGCTATAGTCCCACTAGTGCAAAGACATTTGCAGAGCGCGTCTGCCTGCATTGCACACTCCAACTCATTAAAACCAAGCCATTATACTAGCAAACACTCAGTGTACCTAGTGGCATCCTATACGTGGCTATTGGACTTTGCTATAGTCCCACTAGTGCAAAGACATTTGCATAGCGCGTCTGCCGGCATTGCACACTCAAACTCATTTTAACTAAGCCATTATACTAGCAAACACTCAGTGTACCTAGTGGCATCCTATACGTGGCTATTGGACTTTGCTATAGTCCCACTAGTGCAAAGACATTAGCAGAGCACATCTGCCTGCATTGCACACTACAACTCATTCTAACCAAGCCATTATACTAGCAAACACTCAGTGTACCTAGTGGCATCCTATACGTGGCTATTGGACTTTGCTATAGTCCCACTAGTGCAAAGACATTTGCATAGCGCGTCTGCCTGCATTGCACACTCAAACTCATTTTAACTAAGCCATTATACTAGCAAACACTCAGTGTACCTAGTGGCATCCTATACGTGGCTATTGGACTTTGCTATAGTCCCACTAGTGCAAAGACATTAGCAGAGCACATCTGCCTGCATTGCACACTACAACTCATTCTAACCAAGCCATTATACTAGCAAACACTCAGTGTACCTAGTGGCATCCTATACGTGGCTATTGGACTTTGCTATAGTCCCACTAGTGCAAAGACATTTGCAGAGCGCGTCTGCCTGCATTGCACACTCCAACTCATTAAAACCAAGCCATTATACTAGCAAACACTCAGTGTACCTAGTGGCATCCTATACGTGGCTATTGGACTTTGCTATAGTCCCACTAGTGCAAAGACATTTGCATAGCGCGTCTGCCTGCATTGCACACTCAAACTCATTTTAACTAAGCCATTATACTAGCAAACACTCAGTGTACCTAGTGGCATCCTATACGTGGCTATTGGACTTTGCTATAGTCCCACTAGTGCAAAGATATTAGCAGAGCACATCTGCCTGCATTGCACACTCCAACTTTTTTAAACTAAGCAATTTTACTAGCAAACACTCAGTGTACCTAGTGGCATCCTAAACGTGGCTATTGGACTTTGCTATAGTCCCACTAGTGCAAAGACATTTGCAGAGCACGTCTGCCTGCATTGCACACTACAACTCATTGTTACTAAGCCATTATACTAGCAAACAGTCAGTGTACCTAGTTGTATCCTAAACGTGGCTATTGTACTTTTGTCAATTCACAGTATTGGAACGTTATTTGCAGCACGTCTGCCTGCATTGCACACTCAAACTTTTTTAAACTCAGCCATTTATAGTAGCAAACACTCAGTGTACCTAGTTGTATCCTAAACGTGGCTATTGTACTTTTGTCTATTCACAGTATTGGAACGTTATTTGCAGCACGTCTGCCTGCATTGCACACTCTAACTTTTTTAAACTCAGCCATTATACTAGCAAACACTCAGTGTACCTAGTTGTATCCTAAACGTGGCTATTTTACTTTTGTCTATTCACAGTATTGGAACGATATTTGCAGCACGTCTGCCTGCATTGCACACTCTAACTTTTTTAAACTCAGCCATTATACTAGCAAACACTCACTGTACCTAGTTGTATCCTAAACGTGGCTATTGTACTTTTGTCAATTCACAGTATTGGAACGTTATTTGCAGCACGTCTGCCTGCATTGCACACTCAAACTTTTTTAAACTCAGCCATTTATAGTAGCAAACACTCAGTGTACCTAGTTGTATCCTAAACGTGGCTATTGTACTTTTGTCTATTCACAGTATTGGAACGTTATTTGCAGCACGTCTGCCTGCATTGCACACTCTAACTTTTTTAAACTCAGCCATTATACTAGCAAACACTCAGTGTACCTAGTTGTATCCTAAACGTGGCTATTGTACTTTTGTCAATTCACAGTATTGGAACGTTATTTGCAGCACGTCTGCCTGCATTGCACACTCAAACTTTTTTAAACTCAGCCATTTATAGTAGCAAACACTCAGTGTACCTAGTTGTATCCTAAACGTGGCTATTGTACTTTTGTCTATTCACAGTATTGGAACGATATTTGCAGCACGTCTGCCTGCATTGCACACTCTAACTTTTTTAAACACAGCCATTATACTAGCAAACACTCAGTGTACCTAGTTGTATCCTAAACGTGGCTATTGTACTTTTGTCAATTCACAGTATTGGAACGTTATTTGCAGCACGTCTGCCTGCATTGCACACTCAAACTTTTTTAAACTCAGCCATTTATAGTAGCAAACACTCAGTGTACCTAGTTGTATCCTAAACGTGGCTATTGTACTTTTGTCAATTCACAGTATTGGAACGTTATTTGCAGCACGTCTGCCTGCATTGCACACTCAAACTTTTTTAAACTCAGCCATTTATAGTAGCAAACACTCAGTGTACCTAGTTGTATCCTAAACGTGGCTATTGTACTTTTGTCTATTCACAGTATTGGAACGATATTTGCAGCACGTCTGCCTGCATTGCACACTCTAACTTTTTTAAACTCAGCCATTTATAGTAGCAAACACTCAGTGTACCTAGTTGTATCCTAAACGTGGCTATTGTACTTTTGTCTATTCACAGTATTGGAACGATATTTGCAGCACGTCTGCCTGCATTGCACACTCTAACTTTTTTAAACTCAGCCATTATACTAGCAAACACTCAGTGTACCTAGTTGTATCCTAAACGTGGCTATTGTACTTTTGTCAATTCACAGTATTGGAACGTTATTTGCAGCACGTCTGCCTGCATTGCACACTCAAACTTTTTTAAACTCAGCCATTTATAGTAGCAAACACTCAGTGTACCTAGTTGTATCCTAAACGTGGCTATTGTACTTTTGTCAATTCACAGTATTGGAACGTTATTTGCAGCACGTCTGCCTGCATTGCACACTCAAACTTTTTTAAACTCAGCCATTTATAGTAGCAAACACTCAGTGTACCTAGTTGTATCCTAAACGTGGCTATTGTACTTTTGTCTATTCACAGTATTGGAACGTTATTTGCAGCACGTCTGCCTGCATTGCACACTCTAACTTTTTTAAACTCAGCCATTATACTAGCAAACACTCAGTGTACCTAGTTGTATCCTAAACGTGGCTATTTTACTTTTGTCTATTCACAGTATTGGAACGATATTTGCAGCACGTCTGCCTGCATTGCACACTCTAACTTTTTTAAACTCAGCCATTATACTAGCAAACACTCACTGTACCTAGTTGTATCCTAAACGTGGCTATTGTACTTTTGTCAATTCACAGTATTGGAACGTTATTTGCAGCACGTCTGCCTGCATTGCACACTCAAACTTTTTTAAACTCAGCCATTATACTAGCAAACACTCACTGTACCTAGTTGTATCCTAAACGTGGCTATTGTACTTTTGTCAATTTACAGTATTGGAACGTTATTTGCAGCACGTCTGCCTGCATTGCACACTCAAACTTTTTTAAACTCAGCCATTTATAGTAGCAAACACTCAGTGTACCTAGTTGTATCCTAAACGTGGCTATTGTACTTTTGTCTATTCACAGTATTGGAACGTTATTTGCAGCACGTCTGCCTGCATTGCACACTCTAACTTTTTTAAACTCAGCCATTATACTAGCAAACACTCAGTGTACCTAGTTGTATCCTAAACGTGGCTATTGTACTTTTGTCAATTCACAGTATTGGAACGTTATTTGCAGCACGTCTGCCTGCATTGCACACTCAAACTTTTTTAAACTCAGCCATTTATAGTAGCAAACACTCAGTGTACCTAGTTGTATCCTAAACGTGGCTATTGTACTTTTGTCTATTCACAGTATTGGAACGATATTTGCAGCACGTCTGCCTGCATTGCACACTCTAACTTTTTTAAACTCAGCCATTATACTAGCAAACACTCAGTGTACCTAGTTGTATCCTAAACGTGGCTATTGTACTTTTGTCAATTCACAGTATTGGAACGTTATTTGCAGCACGTCTGCCTGCATTGCACACTCAAACTTTTTTAAACTCAGCCATTTATAGTAGCAAACACTCAGTGTACCTAGTTGTATCCTAAACGTGGCTATTGTACTTTTGTCAATTCACAGTATTGGAACGTTATTTGCAGCACGTCTGCCTGCATTGCACACTCAAACTTTTTTAAACTCAGCCATTTATAGTAGCAAACACTCAGTGTACCTAGTTGTATCCTAAACGTGGCTATTGTACTTTTGTCTATTCACAGTATTGGAACGTTATTTGCAGCACGTCTGCCTGCATTGCACACTCTAACTTTTTTAAACTCAGCCATTATACTAGCAAACACTCAGTGTACCTAGTTGTATCCTAAACGTGGCTATTTTACTTTTGTCTATTCACAGTATTGGAACGATATTTGCAGCACGTCTGCCTGCATTGCACACTCTAACTTTTTTAAACTCAGCCATTATACTAGCAAACACTCAGTGTACCTAGTTGTATCCTAAACGTGGCTATTTTACTTTTGTCTATTCACAGTATTGGAACGATATTTGCAGCACGTCTGCCTGCATTGCACACTCTAACTTTTTTAAACTCAGCCATTATACTAGCAAACACTCACTGTACCTAGTTGTATCCTAAACGTGGCTATTGTACTTTTGTCAATTCACAGTATTGGAACGTTATTTGCAGCACGTCTGCCTGCATTGCACACTCAAACTTTTTTAAACTCAGCCATTATACTAGCAAACACTCACTGTACCTAGTTGTATCCTAAACGTGGCTATTGTACTTTTGTCAATTCACAGTATTGGAACGTTATTTGCAGCACGTCTGCCTGCATTGCACACTCAAACTTTTTTAAACTCAGCCATTATACTAGCAAACACTCACTGTACCTAGTTGTATCCTAAACGTGGCTATTGTACTTTTGTCAATTCACAGTATTGGAACGTTATTTGCAGCACGTCTGCCTGCATTGCACACTCAAACTTTTTTAAACTCAGCCATTATACTAGCAAACACTCACTGTACCTAGTTGTATCCTAAACGTGGCTATTGTACTTTTGTCAATTCACAGTATTGGAACGTTATTTGCAGCACGTCTGCCTGCATTGCACACTCAAACTTTTTTAAACTCAGCCATTATACTAGCAAACACTCACTGTACCTAGTTGTATCCTAAACGTGGCTATTGTACTTTTGTCTATTCACACTACTGCAAATCTATGTGCAGCACCTCTGCATGACAACCTCGTGCTCTGTTTTTAATAAGCTATAATGATAGCACAAAATACTGCCATTTTGTGGCATCATAGAACTGGCTGTTGTATTCCATTAGTGCCCCACTGGTGACAAGCTATTTCTAGCACCTCTACATCACACCCTCATGCACATTTAGCTACGCTAATGTTATAGCAAACTCATGGAATTCATTGCTGCATTTCATAATTCGGAGGGATAGAAAGTCAGGCTTCCTTTAGCTTTTCCTTCTGTTCATAGACAGCATCTCCAAGACAAATTTCCCCTCCACGTCTAAGTGTGGAGAGGCAGCTAGTGCGCATGCGTGTGCCGATGTACCCCAGCTGCAGCATAATTACAGTGTTTCGCCTAGTGAGTATGCTCAGCCTGACTGTGCCATTCCTGACGCTAAGTCTTCATTTCGGGATACAGCGCATGCTCCCACACTAAGTGTGAAAAGCCTCTTTGCACAGGTGCTTGCATTCTGTGCCGGGTCTAAGTCCTGTTTTGTGCCTAGACACCATGCTAAAGCTGATAGTCTTTTTTCAGAGACTGTATTTCATGCTACTGAGCATGCTCAGGCACTTCCTGCATCAGAGACTAGGTCCGGTAATGAACTCTTTGGCCCTGGCCCTGATGTGGGGGTCCCATATAGACCACAGGGCATCAGGTGTCCTCCCAAATGGCTTGCAGAGGCCCACACCTATGACTTGTCACCGCATTATTGATGGTCAGACGATGACTGGTGAGGTGTTTGGGTCATGGCAGCCATGAGGTCATCATTGAAGTTGCGTTTCCAAATAGGACGCTAGTTATGCCACTCATGACGTGTCACTCTGCTTTTGTCTCCAGGAGGTGCATTGTGGTTCACCCTGGTTTGGGGCGGACCCAGGTTATAAAAGGGGCTGGAGCCAACAAGGAGGTGCGCAGTCTTCTATTATGCTCCGAAAGAGCACACCTCCATGTGTTGAACCCATTGCGGCTTTAGGCCAGAGGTAGGCAGGGATAGGGTGGTGGATGCAGGCCACCACCACAGTTGGTAACGCAGAACGGTTAAGACCAGCTCCTGTCCTAACAGTCCTGCTTGTGCAGCCCAGTGGCATTAACAGGCCTGCTGCTGCTGATGCGCCTGCTGTCCACAGGTGTGGCCCCTACGCACACGGTCAGCGTACTCAATGGCCCCTGTGTTGTTAACAGGGAGTTCCTGGGCTGGGTGGGCATGTGGACCCTGTGACGCTAACAGGGCTCACAGTCTCCAGATCCGAATGGCGTCTAACTCGGTTCAGGCTACTATTAGTTTCATAGCCACACAGCTCTGTATCCTCCACCAAACCTTCAAGTTGCCAACCTCTCCTTTTCCAACTGGGAGCACGGTGGACACTGACTGCTGAAGGTGATATATACCTTTCTCTTTCTTTTCTTATTAATTTTTGTTATATAGCGGTCACAGATTATATACCACTTTATCCAAATCTGCCAGTCCCACTGTAACAGATGTTGTTTCTTCAGCAAATGTTACAGTTGTTTAACCACCAAATCCACGGACCAAAATTTTTTTCCCTTTTCCAACACACCTGTTCCCCTTTCCAACAGCATCTGTCCTTTTTCAACTCATTTTGGGATATGACCAAAAGTGCAACTGTGCAGGGACACCGTACTCAACGCCATCTCAGCACAGCAGCCATCCCTCGGTCCCTCCGATGTGGACAAGTAAAAGACCATTTCCTCCTATCCATGACAAAGTGTTGAGATTCACTCTGTGCAGCACTGGTGTTTAGTGGAAAAGTAGATCTAAGATTGCGTACCACATTCTGCAGATACTCCTGTATACGTGCGTCTATTTCTATGGCAGGAATTAGTTCGCCAAATTTTGTCTTGTACCGGGGATCTAACAGTGTGGCAACCCAGTATTCAGGATTACTTCAAATTCATACAATCCGAGGGTCATGTAGGTAGTGCAGCAAGAAGGCGCTCATGTGTCTTGTGCATCCAGGAGGACCAAGTCCTTGGTGTGTTGGTGGCAGAGAGGTGAGAATCGTGCATCCTTCCTCTGCCCTCTACCCACAACCTCGCACAACCGAAATGTGAGCAAGCTCTCACTCATCTGCTGAGTCTTCCATGCCCATCGCCAGTTCGTCCTCCATTTCTTCATGGGCTCCTGCACTTTCATCAACACTTTTTGCTGATACTATGCGCCCTTGTTAATCCCTCTCCCTCACCATGACTGCCGCATAGGTGCCGCTGACCATCTGGACCTCGTAGATCTTGTTATCCCTTCCGCATATGACTCCTCCTGTACTTCCTCCCCTTCCTCTTGTCCCAACACCTGACTCCGAATAATAATTACAGTGTGCTCCATCATGTAGATGACCAGAATTGTCACGCTGAGAATGACATTGCCAGTGCTAAACATCTTCGTCGACATTTCAAAACTGTGTAGCAGGGTGCATAGGTCCTTGATCTGACACCACTCCAGCAGCGTGATCTGCACCACCTCTGGATCAACTTATCCCAGGCTATATGTCTTACCGTATTTCAGCAGGGCTCTGCGGTGCTGCCACACACGCTGCAACATGTGCAGATTCCAATTCCTGCGTGTCGGAACATCGCATTTCCGGCGTTTAACTGCCAGACCCTAAGACTTCCGGAGTGATGAAAGTTGTTGAGCTGCTGTGTGCGCACGATGGAAGTGAGCACATAGCGAGCGTGCCCGCTGCACAAGGCCATGTAGGCCGTGATGGTGTTTTAAAAATTGCTGGAGAATTCGGATCAACACGTGAGCCATAAAAGGCACGTGTGTCACATTGCCCTGAGGATGGCCCGCAGCCAGGTTTGCATCATTGCCGCACACGGCTGTTAAGTCACCAACGGAGTCCGCTCCGTCAATTTGTACTCCGGTCGCCAGGTGACAACGTGTTCCTTTCATGAATAGTGCTGATGATGGGAGAGTAGTCGATGCCAGCGGCGCAGGTGGACGCAGGTTATGCTCACCCACTGGGCTGCATTACCTTGACAGATGCAGAATCTCTGGCTGAATGTAGCTGGTGGGTATCTCACAGATGAAATACCATCATTCAGCTACAACCAATGGGAAGACACCACACCCTTTTTTATGCCCATCCTGTCTGCAGACCACTGCCAGACATAGCTATGAACCTCTGGTTAATTTTACCCCCAGTTCAGTTTTATGATTTTGTGTGCTTGTTACCTGACTACTTTTCCTGCTTGCTGTTTATGTACCTTGTTGGCCGATACGCATTTCACCTCTGCTTGTTTTCTGATTAAGTCCTGGCCGTCCCATTCTGTTCCTGTTCCTCAATTAATGTTTTGACCCTGCCTGACTACTATTCTCTGTAATAGCGGTGTGACTCACATTTCCCATACATTTCAAAGTAAAACTTTGACCGCCTGATGGCATTGAGCTCTGCTGCCAGCATAGTAAGGAGGTGTGTGGTAGTCCTTGTGCGCAGTTGCAAGGAAGGGTGGCCTGACCACACAGGGTTTGCGCAAAGGTAGAGGACCCACACGAGGTTGAAGAGGCAGAAGCAGTGTATTAACTTCTACATACAGAACAAGGATTGAAACAACTCGTGGGGACGGCAAGACTTGTACAGCAGACCCTTCTCCATCTCTCACCATAGTTTGCCAGTGCCCAGTCAGTGACATGTAATGACCCTGTCTATGCTTACTGGTCCAAGTATCTGTGTTGAAATGCACCCTGTCGCACACAGATTTTCTCAAGGAAGTGGTGATGTTGTGTGCGACATGCCGGTGTAGCGCGGGCATGCTTTTCTTGGAGAAGCAGTGGTGATTGGGCATCTGGTACTGGGGCACAGCGACAGACATAAGGTCTGTAAAATCCTGTGTGTCCACTACGCGTAAAGGCAGCATTTCGGTAGCCAACAGCTTACAGAGGGATAGAGTCAACTACTTAGCTTTGTCATGGGTCGCAGTAAGTGGCCTTTTATTTGACCACATCTGAGGGACAGAGATCTGGCTGCTGTCTGTAGACGGTGTTGAGTAGGGTGTCCCTGGAAAAATGCAGGTTTGTGAGAAAAGTGCAGGCGGAGACATGATGTTGGCTTCATCTTGCCTTCAGATCTGTTCATCTTGTATCATTTTTAAAAAACACAGCAAGCAAGGGTTACTCCAAGCGGAGTCTCCCTTTTTTTCCAAAAATTGGGCCCCACACAGACACCTTATCAGTGGCAGCACTTGTGCCCTAGTTGCAAACAGGATGTTTTGATTTGCATCAAGCACATTCCAAATCCACAAGCATTTACTCTCCCCAGGATGACACAGGGGTAGTAAATTCCTTCTGGATCCATGACTTGTTCATTTTGATGAACGTCAGTCTGTCCACATTGTCACTGGACAGACGCGTGCGCTTATCTGTCAGCACACACCCAGCAGCACTGAAGACACGTTCAGAGACAACGCTGGCAGCTGGACACGACAAAATCTTCGAGGCGTAACTGGAGAGCTCTTGACATTTTTCTAGATTTGAAGCACAAAAGGAGCAAGGCTCCATTTGCAAAGTCATTGCATCGATGTTCATTTGGAGATACTCCTGTATCATCCTCTCCATCCGTTGACTATGTGTCAGACTTGTTGTCTCTGGTGGCCTTGCAAAGGAGGGTCTAAAAAAATTATGAAAAGATTCCATAAAATTGCTGTTACCAGCACCAGATACGGTCCTACTGGTACGGGTAGACTGTTGAAGATGACGAGGCCGTCCCATGTTTGTCAAGTTACAACTGGGAGAATCACTCCCTTCACCTGCACGGTTGTTTGGTGGAAAAGCCGAGCTAAGATCGAGTAACAGCTTCTGCTGATACTCCTGCATACGTGCGTCCCTTTCTATGGGTGGAATTATGTCACAAAATTTGGACTTGTCCCGGGGATCTAATAGTGTGGCAAGCCAGTAGTCATCATCACTTCTAATTTTGACAATACGAGGGTCATGTTGGAGGTAGTGCAACAAGAAGGCACTCATGTGTCTTGCGCAGCCATGCGCACCAAGTCCACGCTGTGTTTGTGGCATAGAGGTGCTAACCGTTCTTTCTTCCTCTGTCATCTCCCCCCAACCTCTTTCAACTGAAATTTGACCAAGGTCCCCCTCATCTGCTGAGTCTTCCATGTCCATGGACAGTTCGTCCTCCATATCTTCATGTCCTCCTGCACCTTCCTCAACATCTCACCTGCTACCATGCGCCCTTGTTGATCCCTGTCCCCCATGGTCCCATGCCTGCCGCGTTGGTGATGATGAACGTCTGGACCTTGGTGATGTTGTTGTGTCTTGCGCATATGAATCCTCCTGTAGTTCCTCCCCTTCCTGTTGTCCCACCCCCTGACTACGAATAGTGTTTAGCGTGTGCTCCAGCATGTAAATGACTGTAATCGTCAAGCTGATAATGGCATTGTCAGCGCTAAACATATTCGTCGCCATGTCGAAACTGTGCAGAAGGGTGCATAGGTCCTTGATCTGAGATCACTCCATCAGGGTGATCTGCCCCACTTCTGCATCTCGTTGGCCAAGGCTATACATCATGACGTATTGCACCAGGGCTCGCCGGTGCTGCCACAGTCGCTGTAACATGTGGAGAGTTGAATTCCAGCGTGTCGCCACATCGCATTTCAGGCGATGAACCGGCAGGCCGAAAGACTTCTGGAGCGATGCAAGTCGCTCAGGTGCGGCGGTTGAACGGCGGAAGTGAGCACTGCAGACAGTTTCCGTGCCCTGGTCAGAAGGCCATCTAGGCCGGGATAGTGTGTTAAAAATTGCTGGACAACAAGGTTAAACACGTGAGCCATACAAGGCACGTGTGTCACCTTGCCCAGGCGAAGGGCCGCACCCAGGTTTGCAGCATTGTCGCACACGGCCTTACCAGGCTGCAGGTTGAGTGGAGACAACCATTTATCAAAATCAGTCTCCAGAGCTGCCCACAACTCAGTCGCTGTGTGACTCCTATTTCAAAGACATGTCAAGCTAAAGACCGCCTGATGCCGTTGCGCTCTGCTACCAGCATAGTAATGAGGGGTGCGTGATTTTTCTGCGCAGTGAGAACGCTGGTGGCCTGACCAGGCAGGCTTGGGGCGGAGGTGGAGGACCCAGATGAGGTGGAGGATGCAGAAGCAGTGGCGGAACTTGGACAGACAGAGGATTGACACACAAGTCGTGGGGACGGCAAGACTTGTGCAGCAGACCCTTCACCATCTATCACCATAGTTACCCAGTGGCCAGTCAGCGACATGTAACGTCCCTGTCCATGCTTACTGGTCCAAGTATCGGTGGTGAAATGCACCCGTTCACACACAGAGTTTCTCAAGGAAGCGGTGATGTTGTGTGCGACATGCTGGTGTAGCGCGGGCACACCTTTCTTAGAGAAGTAGTGGCGACTAGGCATCTGGTACTGGGGCACAGCGACAGACATAAGGTCTCTAAAATCCTGTGTGTCCACTAGGCGGAAAGGCAGCATTTCTGTAGTCAACAGCTTACAGAGGGATAGAGTCAACCTCTTCGCTTTGTCATGGGTCGCAGGAAGTGGCCTTTTATTTGACCACATCTGAGGGACAGAGATCTGGCTGCTGTGTGTAGACGGTGTTGAGTCGGGTGTCCCTGGAAAAATGCAGCTTTGTGAGGAAAGTGCAGGCGGAGACATGATGTTGCCTTCATCCAAAGTTGGTGCTATCAATGTCTGAGAGAGCTGTACACACTCACTTGTTTCCCCTTCCAAACCAACTGACGACCTACCAAGCAAACTGCCTGTTGCGGTTACAGTGGTGGAAGTTGTGGGTGGAAAAACAGGTGTGACAGCTGTCCCCACAGTCCTAGAAGATGACGAGCGCGCGGATGCACTGGAAGGGGCAGGCGGTGGATGGTTCGCTCCGCTAGGCCGCATTGCAGCACGGTGAGCTTCCCATCGGGCCATATGATATTTATTCATGTGACGATTCATGGAAGAAGTTGTCAAACTGCTGAGGTTTTGACCTCTACTAAGAGAACCATGACAAATTTTACAGATCACATAATTTGGGCGATCTTTTTCTATGTCAAAAAAGGACCTGGCTAGGCAAGGCTTAGAGGCCATGCGACCTGTTGATCCACCCCGAATAATGCTCAGAGGCAGAGTGGTGGCTGAGGATGCAGTTGTAGACGTGCTACCAGTGCTCCGACTGTGTCCAGGAAGGCGCCAGGTTACTTCGACGTCGGTTGCATCCTCCTCCACCGCCTCTGTTGACCTCCTCGAGTGTCTGACTGTGGGTTGACAGTAGGTGTGATCTAGAACTTAATCATCAATTGTTGTGTTTGCACTCCCCTACCCCTCAGACCGAGTTTCTTCTTGCCCTGACCGAATATTTAAGTTGTCATCCCAATCGGGTATCTGCGTCTCATCTTCATCAGTATGTTCCTCATTGCCTATAACCACAGTTGTTGGAAAGGCAGCATTTTGGTAGCCAACAGTTTGCATATGATGAAAGTCAACCTCCAAGCCATTTCATGCCCTTCTAAAAGCATGTAAAACACAGCGAGGGGACTCCAACCACAGTCTCCCTCGTTGCCACTAACTGGGCCACACACACCCCACTTGACTGGCATCGGTTGAGCCCCCTTTTGAAAAAGAAAAAGATGCTTTGCATGAAGCACTCTCAAAAATACGCGTGCCTTTCCCGTCCCCTGGCTGACCCAGGGGAAGAAAAGTCCTCTGAGAGCCATGACTTGTTCATCTTGGTTCTTTTAGAGACACAGCGAGGGGACTCCAACCACAGTCTCCCTCGTTGCCACTAACTGGGCCACACACACCCCACTTGACTGGCATCGGTTGAGCCCCCTTTTGAAAAAGAAAAAGATGCTTTGCATGAAGCACTCTCAAAAATACGCGTGCCTTTCCCGTCCCCTGGCTGACCCAGGGGAAGAAAAGTCCTCTGAGAGCCATGACTTGTTCATCTTGGTTCTTTTAGAGACACAGCGAGGGGACTCCAACCACAGTCTCCCTCGTTGCCACTAACTGGGCCACACACACCCCACTTGACTGGCATCGGTTGACCCCCCCTTTTGACAAAGAAAAAGATGCTTTGCATGAAGCACTCTCAAAAATACGCGTGCCTTTCCCGTCCCCTGGCTGACCCAGGGGAAGAAAAGTCCTCTGAGAGCCATGACTTGTTCATCTTGGTTCTTTTAGAGACACAGCGAGGGGACTCCAACCACAGTCTCCCTCGTTGCCACTAACTGGGCCACACACACCCCACTTGACTGGCATCGGTTGAGCCCCCTTTTGAAAAAGAAAAAGATGCTTTGCATGAAGCACTCTCAAAAATACGCGTGCCTTTCCCGTCCCCTGGCTGACCCAGGGGAAGAAAAGTCCTCTGAGAGCCATGACTTGTTCATCTTGGTTCTTTTAGAGACACAGCGAGGGGACTCCAACCACAGTCTCCCTCGTTGCCACTAACTGGGCCACACACACCCCACTTGACTGGCATCGGTTGAGCCCCCTTTTGAAAAAGAAAAAGATGCTTTGCATGAAGCACTCTCAAAAATACGCGTGCCTTTCCCGTCCCCTGGCTGACCCAGGGGAAGAAAAGTCCTCTGAGAGCCATGACTTGTTCATCTTGGTTCTTTTAGAGACACAGCGAGGGGACTCCAACCACAGTCTCCCTCGTTGCCACTAACTGGGCCACACACACCCCACTTGACTGGCATCGGTTGAGCCCCCTTTTGAAAAAGAAAAAGATGCTTTGCATGAAGCACTCTCAAAAATACGCGTGCCTTTCCCGTCCCCTGGCTGACCCAGGGGAAGAAAAGTCCTCTGAGAGCCATGACTTGTTCATCTTGGTTCTTTTAGAGACACAGCGAGGGGACTCCAACCACAGTCTCCCTCGTTGACACTAACTGGGCCACACACACCCCACTTGACTGGCATCGGTTGACCCCCCCTTTTGACAAAGAAAAAGATGCTTTGCATGAAGCACTCTCAAAAATACGCGTGCCTTTCCCGTCCCCTGGCTGACCCAGGGGAAGAAAAGTCCTCTGAGAGCCATGACTTGTTCATCTTGGTTCTTTTAGAGACACAGCGAGGGGACTCCAACCACAGTCTCCCTCGTTGCCACTAACTGGGCCACACACACCCCACTTGACTGGCATCGGTTGACCCCCCCTTTTGACAAAGAAAAAGATGCTTTGCATGAAGCACTCTCAAAAATACGCGTGCCTTTCCCGTCCCCTGGCTGACCCAGGGGAAGAAAAGTCCTCTGAGAGCCATGACTTGTTCATCTTGGTTCTTTTAGAGACACAGCGAGGGGACTCCAACCACAGTCTCCCTCGTTGCCACTAACTGGGCCACACACACCCCACTTGACTGGCATCGGTTGACCCCCCCTTTTGACAAAGAAAAAGATGCTTTGCATGAAGCACTCTCAAAAATACGCGTGCCTTTCCCGTCCCCTGGCTGACCCAGGGGAAGAAAAGTCCTCTGAGAGCCATGACTTGTTCATCTTGGTTCTTTTAGAGACACAGCGAGGGGACTCCAACCACAGTCTCCCTCGTTGCCACTAACTGGGCCACACACACCCCACTTGACTGGCATCGGTTGAGCCCCCTTTTGAAAAAGAAAAAGATGCTTTGCATGAAGCACTCTCAAAAATACGCGTGCCTTTCCCGTCCCCTGGCTGACCCAGGGGAAGAAAAGTCCTCTGAGAGCCATGACTTGTTCATCTTGGTTCTTTTAGAGACACAGCGAGGGGACTCCAACCACAGTCTCCCTCGTTGCCACTAACTGGGCCACACACACCCCACTTGACTGGCATCGGTTGAGCCCCCTTTTGAAAAAGAAAAAGATGCTTTGCATGAAGCACTCTCAAAAATACGCGTGCCTTTCCCGTCCCCTGGCTGACCCAGGGGAAGAAAAGTCCTCTGAGAGCCATGACTTGTTCATCTTGGTTCTTTTAGAGACACAGCGAGGGGACTCCAACCACAGTCTCCCTCGTTGCCACTAACTGGGCCACACACACCCCACTTGACTGGCATCGGTTGAGCCCCCTTTTGAAAAAGAAAAAGATGCTTTGCATGAAGCACTCTCAAAAATACGCGTGCCTTTCCCGTCCCCTGGCTGACCCAGGGGAAGAAAAGTCCTCTGAGAGCCATGACTTGTTCATCTTGGTTCTTTTAGAGACACAGCGAGGGGACTCCAACCACAGTCTCCCTCGTTGACACTAACTGGGCCACACACACCCCACTTGACTGGCATCGGTTGACCCCCCCTTTTGACAAAGAAAAAGATGCTTTGCATGAAGCACTCTCAAAAATACGCGTGCCTTTCCCGTCCCCTGGCTGACCCAGGGGAAGAAAAGTCCTCTGAGAGCCATGACTTGTTCATCTTGGTTCTTTTAGAGACACAGCGAGGGGACTCCAACCACAGTCTCCCTCGTTGCCACTAACTGGGCCACACACACCCCACTTGACTGGCATCGGTTGACCCCCCCTTTTGACAAAGAAAAAGATGCTTTGCATGAAGCACTCTCAAAAATACGCGTGCCTTTCCCGTCCCCTGGCTGACCCAGGGGAAGAAAAGTCCTCTGAGAGCCATGACTTGTTCATCTTGGTTCTTTTAGAGACACAGCGAGGGGACTCCAACCACAGTCTCCCTCGTTGCCACTAACTGGGCCACACACACCCCACTTGACTGGCATCGGTTGACCCCCCCTTTTGACAAAGAAAAAGATGCTTTGCATGAAGCACTCTCAAAAATACGCGTGCCTTTCCCGTCCCCTGGCTGACCCAGGGGAAGAAAAGTCCTCTGAGAGCCATGACTTGTTCATCTTGGTTCTTTTAGAGACACAGCGAGGGGACTCCAACCACAGTCTCCCTCGTTGCCACTAACTGGGCCACACACACCCCACTTGACTGGCATCGGTTGAGCCCCCTTTTGAAAAAGAAAAAGATGCTTTGCATGAAGCACTCTCAAAAATACGCGTGCCTTTCCCGTCCCCTGGCTGACCCAGGGGAAGAAAAGTCCTCTGAGAGCCATGACTTGTTCATCTTGGTTCTTTTAGAGACACAGCGAGGGGACTCCAACCACAGTCTCCCTCGTTGCCACTAACTGGGCCACACACACCCCACTTGACTGGCATCGGTTGAGCCCCCTTTTGAAAAAGAAAAAGATGCTTTGCATGAAGCACTCTCAAAAATACGCGTGCCTTTCCCGTCCCCTGGCTGACCCAGGGGAAGAAAAGTCCTCTGAGAGCCATGACTTGTTCATCTTGGTTCTTTTAGAGACACAGCGAGGGGACTCCAACCACAGTCTCCCTCGTTGCCACTAACTGGGCCACACACACCCCACTTGACTGGCATCGGTTGACCCCCCCTTTTGACAAAGAAAAAGATGCTTTGCATGAAGCACTCTCAAAAATACGCGTGCCTTTCCCGTCCCCTGGCTGACCCAGGGGAAGAAAAGTCCTCTGAGAGCCATGACTTGTTCATCTTGGTTCTTTTAGAGACACAGCGAGGGGACTCCAACCACAGTCTCCCTCGTTGCCACTAACTGGGCCACACACACCCCACTTGACTGGCATCGGTTGAGCCCCCTTTTGAAAAAGAAAAAGATGCTTTGCATGAAGCACTCTCAAAAATACGCGTGCCTTTCCCGTCCCCTGGCTGACCCAGGGGAAGAAAAGTCCTCTGAGAGCCATGACTTGTTCATCTTGGTTCTTTTAGAGACACAGCGAGGGGACTCCAACCACAGTCTCCCTCGTTGCCACTAACTGGGCCACACACACCCCACTTGACTGGCATCGGTTGAGCCCCCTTTTGAAAAAGAAAAAGATGCTTTGCATGAAGCACTCTCAAAAATACGCGTGCCTTTCCCGTCCCCTGGCTGACCCAGGGGAAGAAAAGTCCTCTGAGAGCCATGACTTGTTCATCTTGGTTCTTTTAGAGACACAGCGAGGGGACTCCAACCACAGTCTCCCTCGTTGCCACTAACTGGGCCACACACACCCCACTTGACTGGCATCGGTTGAGCCCCCTTTTGAAAAAGAAAAAGATGCTTTGCATGAAGCACTCTCAAAAATACGCGTGCCTTTCCCGTCCCCTGGCTGACCCAGGGGAAGAAAAGTCCTCTGAGAGCCATGACTTGTTCATCTTGGTTCTTTTAGAGACACAGCGAGGGGACTCCAACCACAGTCTCCCTCGTTGCCACTAACTGGGCCACACACACCCCACTTGACTGGCATCGGTTGAGCCCCCTTTTGAAAAAGAAAAAGATGCTTTGCATGAAGCACTCTCAAAAATACGCGTGCCTTTCCCGTCCCCTGGCTGACCCAGGGGAAGAAAAGTCCTCTGAGAGCCATGACTTGTTCATCTTGGTTCTTTTAGAGACACAGCGAGGGGACTCCAACCACAGTCTCCCTCGTTGACACTAACTGGGCCACACACACCCCACTTGACTGGCATCGGTTGACCCCCCCTTTTGACAAAGAAAAAGATGCTTTGCATGAAGCACTCTCAAAAATACGCGTGCCTTTCCCGTCCCCTGGCTGACCCAGGGGAAGAAAAGTCCTCTGAGAGCCATGACTTGTTCATCTTGGTTCTTTTAGAGACACAGCGAGGGGACTCCAACCACAGTCTCCCTCGTTGCCACTAACTGGGCCACACACACCCCACTTGACTGGCATCGGTTGACCCCCCCTTTTGACAAAGAAAAAGATGCTTTGCATGAAGCACTCTCAAAAATACGCGTGCCTTTCCCGTCCCCTGGCTGACCCAGGGGAAGAAAAGTCCTCTGAGAGCCATGACTTGTTCATCTTGGTTCTTTTAGAGACACAGCGAGGGGACTCCAACCACAGTCTCCCTCGTTGCCACTAACTGGGCCACACACACCCCACTTGACTGGCATCGGTTGAGCCCCCTTTTGAAAAAGAAAAAGATGCTTTGCATGAAGCACTCTCAAAAATACGCGTGCCTTTCCCGTCCCCTGGCTGACCCAGGGGAAGAAAAGTCCTCTGAGAGCCATGACTTGTTCATCTTGGTTCTTTTAGAGACACAGCGAGGGGACTCCAACCACAGTCTCCCTCGTTGCCACTAACTGGGCCACACACACCCCACTTGACTGGCATCGGTTGAGCCCCCTTTTGAAAAAGAAAAAGATGCTTTGCATGAAGCACTCTCAAAAATACGCGTGCCTTTCCCGTCCCCTGGCTGACCCAGGGGAAGAAAAGTCCTCTGAGAGCCATGACTTGTTCATCTTGGTTCTTTTAGAGACACAGCGAGGGGACTCCAACCACAGTCTCCCTCGTTGCCACTAACTGGGCCACACACACCCCACTTGACTGGCATCGGTTGAGCCCCCTTTTGAAAAAGAAAAAGATGCTTTGCATGAAGCACTCTCAAAAATACGCGTGCCTTTCCCGTCCCCTGGCTGACCCAGGGGAAGAAAAGTCCTCTGAGAGCCATGACTTGTTCATCTTGGTTCTTTTAGAGACACAGCGAGGGGACTCCAACCACAGTCTCCCTCGTTGACACTAACTGGGCCACACACACCCCACTTGACTGGCATCGGTTGACCCCCCCTTTTGACAAAGAAAAAGATGCTTTGCATGAAGCACTCTCAAAAATACGCGTGCCTTTCCCGTCCCCTGGCTGACCCAGGGGAAGAAAAGTCCTCTGAGAGCCATGACTTGTTCATCTTGGTTCTTTTAGAGACACAGCGAGGGGACTCCAACCACAGTCTCCCTCGTTGCCACTAACTGGGCCACACACACCCCACTTGACTGGCATCGGTTGACCCCCCCTTTTGACAAAGAAAAAGATGCTTTGCATGAAGCACTCTCAAAAATACGCGTGCCTTTCCCGTCCCCTGGCTGACCCAGGGGAAGAAAAGTCCTCTGAGAGCCATGACTTGTTCATCTTGGTTCTTTTAGAGACACAGCGAGGGGACTCCAACCACAGTCTCCCTCGTTGCCACTAACTGGGCCACACACACCCCACTTGACTGGCATCGGTTGACCCCCCCTTTTGACAAAGAAAAAGATGCTTTGCATGAAGCACTCTCAAAAATACGCGTGCCTTTCCCGTCCCCTGGCTGACCCAGGGGAAGAAAAGTCCTCTGAGAGCCATGACTTGTTCATCTTGGTTCTTTTAGAGACACAGCGAGGGGACTCCAACCACAGTCTCCCTCGTTGCCACTAACTGGGCCACACACACCCCACTTGACTGGCATCGGTTGAGCCCCCTTTTGAAAAAGAAAAAGATGCTTTGCATGAAGCACTCTCAAAAATACGCGTGCCTTTCCCGTCCCCTGGCTGACCCAGGGGAAGAAAAGTCCTCTGAGAGCCATGACTTGTTCATCTTGGTTCTTTTAGAGACACAGCGAGGGGACTCCAACCACAGTCTCCCTCGTTGCCACTAACTGGGCCACACACACCCCACTTGACTGGCATCGGTTGAGCCCCCTTTTGAAAAAGAAAAAGATGCTTTGCATGAAGCACTCTCAAAAATACGCGTGCCTTTCCCGTCCCCTGGCTGACCCAGGGGAAGAAAAGTCCTCTGAGAGCCATGACTTGTTCATCTTGGTTCTTTTAGAGACACAGCGAGGGGACTCCAACCACAGTCTCCCTCGTTGCCACTAACTGGGCCACACACACCCCACTTGACTGGCATCGGTTGAGCCCCCCTTTTGACAAAGAAAAAGATGCTTTGCATGAAGCACTCTCAAAAATACGCGTGCCTTTCGCCTCCCCTGGCTGACCCAGGGGAAGAAAAGTCCTCTGAGAGCCAGGTCCACATTGTCAGTGGACAGACACGTGTGCTTATCTGCCAGCAGACCCCCAGCAGCACTGAAGACAGGTTCCGAGAGAACGCTGGCTGCAGGACACGACAAGATCCTCAAGGCGTACGTGGCGAGCTCAGGCAATTTATCCAGATTGGAAGCCTAAAATGAGCAGGGCTCAAGTTGCACAATAATGGAATCGATGTTTCTTTGCATATACTCATATATCTGTGTGTCTCCCTCTTTTTCCTTGTCCAGCTGTTTTGTTTTCACATGAGTATATGTCCTTGTCACTTTCCCATGTGTTTGTGTTATGTTGTGAGTTGTTTGTCACCTTTTGGACACCTTTCAGGGTGTTTTCTAGGTGTTTTACTGTGTTTGTGATTGCCTGCCATTGTTTCCTATGGGCTCGAGTTCGGTTCGTCGAACGTTCGACGAGCCGAACTCGAGCCAGACCCCCCGTTCGGCGAACCGCCTCGAGCCGAACCGGGACCGGTTCGCTCATCTCTAGTCCGGACGCCTATATCTCTTCTGCGTCCTTGGTGTCAGACATCACTGGCGCAGCTCCTATCGCCGATACAGCTGTATTACGCTCCATACACAGCGCTGGACAGCTTAGGGATAGCACTTTCTATCAGTCCTTTTAAGGGCTCATACTGGCAGGGTCAGAGCCATAGGTGACAGGTCCTGAAAACAGAGTTTAACAGCTACACAAGATGACAGCGTCTGTGTAGCTAAGGTCAGGGATTTCCTCGCTGCATTTCCCCATTAGGAGAGATAGAAAGGCAGGCTTCCTTTCCTCTACCCAGAGACCCACAACCCTGCCACTGTACCCTCCTGCCCTTTGCACACTCCAACTCATTATAACTTAAGGCTACTTTACACACTGCGATATCGGTCCCGATATCGCTAGTGTGCGTACCCGCCCCCATCTGTTGCGCGACACGGGCATATCGCTGCCCGTGGCGCACAACATCGCCCAGAGCCGTCACACATACTTACCTGTCCGGCGACGTCGCTGTGACCGGCGAACCGCCTCCTTTCTAAGGGGGCGGTCCGTGCGGCGTCACAGCGACGTCACTGAACCGCCGCCCAATCGCAGCGGAGGGGCGGAGATGAGCGGGACGTAACATCCCGCCCACCTCCTTCCTTCCGCATAGCGGCCGGGAGGCAGGTAGGGAGAGCTTCCTCGCTCCTGCGGCGTCACACGCAGCGATGTGTGATGCCGCAGGAACGAGGAACAACCTCGTTACTGCTGAAGTAACGATAATTGGGAATGGACCCCCGTGTCGCCGATTAGCGATTTTTCACTGTTTTGCAACGATGCAAAATCGCTAATCGATGTCACACGCAACGGCATCGCTAATGCGGCCGGATGTGCGTCACGAATTCCGTGACCCCAACGACTCCGCATTAGCGATGTCGTAGCGTGTAAAGCCCGCTTAAGCCATTATACTAGCAAACACTGAGTGAACTTAGTTGCATCCTAAACGTGGCTATTGGACTTCTGTATAGTCCCACTAGTGCAAAGATATTTGCAGCACGTCTGCCTGCATT
Organism: Anomaloglossus baeobatrachus; assembly: GCF_048569485.1. Lineage (NCBI taxonomy): Eukaryota > Metazoa > Chordata > Amphibia > Anura > Aromobatidae > Anomaloglossus > Anomaloglossus baeobatrachus. The sequence goes on from NC_134358.1 coordinate 206,901,142, forward strand.
GCAAACTCAAACTCATTGTTACTAAGCCATTATACTAGCAAACACTGAGTAAACCTAGTGGCATCCTAAACAAGGCTATTGGACTTCTGTATAGTCCCACTAGTGCAAAGATATTTGCAGCACGTCTGCCTGCATTGCACACTCAAACTCATTATAACTAAGCCATTAAACTAGCAAACACTGAGTGAACTTAGTGGCATCCTAAACGTGGCTATTGGACTTCTGTATAATCCCACTAGTGCAAAGATATTTGCAGCACGTCTGCCTGCATTGCACACTCCAAATCATTATAACTAAGCCATTATACTAGCAAACACTGAGTGAACCTAGTGGCATCCTAAACGTGGCTATTGGACTTCTGTATAGTCCCACTAGTGCAAAGATATTTGCAGCACGTCTGCCTGCATTGCACACTCAAACTCATTGTTACTAAGCCATTATACTAGCAAACACTGAGTGAACCTAGTGGCATCCTAAACGTGGCTATTGGACTTCTGTATAGTCCCACTAGTGCAAAGATGTTTGCAGCACGTGTGCCTGCATTGCACACTCAAACTCATTATAACTAAGCCATTATACTAGCAAACACTGAGTGAACCTAGTGGCATCCTAAACGTGGCTATTGGACTTCTGTATAGTCCTACTAGTGCACAGATATTTGCAGCACATCTGCCTGCATTGCACACTCCAACTCATTATAACTAAGCCATTATACTGGCAAACACTCAGTGTACCTAGTGGCATCCTTAACGTGGTTATTGGACTTCTGTATAGTCCCACTAGTGCAAAGATATTTGCAGCACGTCTGCCTGCATTGCACACTCAAACTCATTATAACTAAGCCATTATACTAGCAAACACTGAGTGAACCTAGTGGCATCCTAAACGTGGCTTTTGGACTTCTGTATAGTCCCAGTAGTGCACAGATATTTGCAGCACGTCTGGCTGCATTGCACACTCAAACTCATTATAACTAAGCCATTATACTAGCAAACACTAAGTGAACCTAGTGGCATCCTAAACATGGCTATTGGACTTCTGTTTAGTCCCACTAGTGCAAAGATATTTGCAGCACGTCTGCCTGCATTGCACACTCCAACTCATTATAACTAAGCCATTATACTAGCAAACACTGAGTGAACCTAGTGGCATCCTAAACGTGGCTATTGGACTTCTGTATAGTCCCACTAGTGCAAAGATATTTGCAGCACGTCTGCCTGCATTGCACACTCAAACTCATTATAACTAAGCCATTATACTAGCAAACAGTGAGTGAACTTAGTGCCATCCTAAACGTGGCTATTGGACTTCTGTATAGTCCCACTAGTGCAAAGATATTTGCAGCACGTCTGCCTGCATTGCACACTCCAACTCATTGTTACTAAGGCATTATACTAGCAAACACTGAGTGAACCTAATGGCATCCTAAACGTGGCTATTGGACTTCTGTATAGTCCCACTAGTGCAAAGATATTTGCAGCACGTCTGCCTGCATTGCACACTCAAACTCATTATAACTAAGCCATTATACTAGCAAACACTGAGTGAACTTAGTGGCATCCTAAACGTGGCTGTTGGACTTCTGTATTGTCCCAGTAGTGCAAAGATATTTGCAGCACGTCTGCCTGCATTGCACACTCCAACTCATTATAACTAAGCCATTATACTAGCAAACACTGAGTGAACCTAGTGCCATCCTAAACGTGGCTATTGGACTTCTGTATAGTCCCACTAGTGCAAAGATATTTGCAGCACGTCTGCCTGCATTGCACACTCAAACTCATTATAACTAAGCCATTATACTAGCAAACACTGAGTGAAGTTAGTGGCATCCTAAACGTGGCTGTTGGACTTCTGTATTGTCCCAGTGGTGCAAAGATATTTGCAGCACGTCTGCCTGCATTGCGCACTCAAACTCATTGTTACTAAGCCATTATACTAGCAAACACTGAGTGAACTTAGTGGCATCCTAAACGTGGCTATTGGACTTCTGTATAGTCCCACTAGTGCAAAGATATTTGCAGCACGTCTGCCTGCATTGCACACTCCAACTCATTGTTACTAAGCCATTATACTAGCAAACACTGAGTGAACCTAGTGGCATCCTAAATGTGGCTATTGGACTTCTGTATAGTCCCACTAGTGCAAAGATATTTGCAGCACGTCTGCCTGCATTGCACACTCCAACTCATTGTTACTAAGCCATTATACTAGCAAACACTGAGTGAACCTAGTGGCATCCTAAACGTGGCTATTGGACTTCTGTATAGTCCCACTAGTGCAAAGATATTTGCAGCACGTCTGCCTGCATTGCACACTCAAACTCATTATAACTAAGCCATTATACTAGCAAACACTGAGTGAACCTAGTGGCATCCTAAACGTGGCTATTGGACTTCTGTATAGTCCTACTAGTGCACAGATATTTGCAGCACATCTGCCTGCATTGCACACTCCAACTCATTATAACTAAGCCATTATACTGGCAAACACTCAGTGTACCTAGTGGCATCCTTAACGTGGTTATTGGACTTCTGTATAGTCCCACTAGTGCAAAGATATTTGCAGCACGTCTGCCTGCATTGCACACTCAAACTCATTATAACTAAGCCATTATACTAGCAAACACTGAGTGAACCTAGTGGCATCCTAAACGTGGCTATTGGACTTCTGTATAGTCCCAGTAGTGCACAGATATTTGCAGCACGTCTGGCTGCATTGCACACTCAAACTCATTATAACTAAGCCATTATACTAGCAAACACTAAGTGAACCTAGTGGCATCCTAAACGTGGCTATTGGACTTCTGTTTAGTCCCACTAGTGCAAAGATATTTGCAACACGTCTGCCTGCATTGCACACTCCAACTCATTATAACTAAGCCATTATACTAGCAAACACTGAGTGAACCTAGTGGCATCCTAAACGTGGCTATTGGACTTCTGTATAGTCCCACTAGTGCAAAGATATTTACAGCACGTCTGCCTGCATTGCACACTCAAACTCATTATAACTAAGCCATTATACTAGCAAACACTGAGTGAACTTAGTGGCATCCTAAACGTGGCTATTGGACTTCTGTATAGTCCCACTACTGCAAAGATATTTGCAGCACGTCTGCCTGCATTGCACACTCCAACTCATTGTTACTAAGGCATTATACTAGCAAACACTGAGTGAACCTAGTGGCATCCTAAACGTGGCTATTGGACTTCTGTATAGTCCCACTAGTGCAAAGATATTTGCAGCACGTCTGCCTGCATTGCACACTCAAACTCATTATAACTAAGCCATTATACTAGCAAACACTGAGTGAACTTAGTGGCATCCTAAACGTGGCTGTTGGACTTCTGTATTGTCCCAGTAGTGCACAGATATTTGCAGCACGTCTGCCTGCATTGCACACTCAAACTCATTATAACTAAGCCATTATACTAGCAATTTATGCTGCCAGTTTAAGGGCCGTAGTTGCATTGTCAGGGATATTTATTCTTTATTATTCTGCTGTTAATAAAGCTAGACCACCGCTGCAAACTACACCACCTCTCAATTTTTACTACCACATTTTCAGTGCACAATCTTGTCGCAATCAACATGAGTGGCAAAATGACAGATGCTGGTGGAAAGGGGAAGAGGCGTGGTGGAAAAGGAAAAAAAGGGTTTGTCCGTGGGGAAGGTGGCAAAGCTCCATTATCATCTGCTGAAGATAGACCATCTACCAGCAAAAGTAAGATGTCTACTTCTTTCCGTGGACAATCCGATGTGCTCCCTTTTTTACTGACACGAACAACAGGAACAAAGGTAGATGATGGCCAAAAAAGGAAAATGCTTGAATGGATCTCAAGTGGTCCAATAAGTGCCCTCTCCGCCACCTCAACTACCGCATCCAAAAAACACCAGTCCTCTGAGTTGTCATCCCAATCAAACTTGCTTTCTCCCAGCTCTGAAGTCTCCATCCGCCCTGCACAGTATGGTGGAACTGAGATGGCTGAGTCTGCAGAGCTGTTCAGTCACACTATAGCCTGGGAATCAGAGGTCTGCTCCCAAGCTACAGTGAGTACAGACAAGGAAATGGTCTGCAGTGATGCCCAGAACCTTTGTAACTCTGATTCAGGCCATGAGGACCAAGTTTCTGAGCATAATGTTGACCCTTTGTCACAAACTGTAACACCTGTGGTTATAGACAACGAGGAACATACTGATGACAATGAGACGCAGATACCAGATTGGGATGACAACTTAAATATTCGGTCAGGGCAAGAAGAGGCTCGGTCTGAGGGGGAGGGGAGTGCAAACACAACAATTGATGAAGAAGTTCTAGATCCCACCTACTGTCAACCCCCAGTCAGGCCCTCGAGGAGGTCAACAGAGGCGGTGGAGGAGGATGCAACCGACGACGAAGTTACCTTGCGCCTTCCTGGACAGAGTCGGAGCACTGGTAGCACGTCTACAACTGCATCATCAGCCACCACTCTGCCTCTGAGCACTAGTCGGGGGGGCTCAGCAGGTCGCATGCCCTCTAAGCCTTGCCTAGCCTGGTCCTTTTTTGACATGGAAAAAGATCGCCCAAATTATGTGATGTGTAAAATTTAACATGATTCTGTTAGTAGAGGTCAAAACCTCAGCAGTTTGATGACTTCTTCCATGAATCGTCACATGAATAAATATCATAGGTCCCAGTGGGAAGCTCACCGTGCTGCAATGCGGCCTAGCGGTGCGAACCATCCACGGCCTGCCCCTTCCAGTGCATCCGCGCGCTCTTCATCTTCTAGGACTGTGGGGACAGCTGTCACACCTGGTTTTCTACGCACAACTTCCACCACTGTAACCGCAACAGGCAGTTTGCTTGGTAGGTCGTCAGTTGGTTTGGAAGGGGAAACAAGTGAGTGTGTACAGCTCTCTCAGACATCGATAGCACCAACGTTGGATGAAGGCAACATCATGTCTCCGCCTGCACTTTCCTCACAAACCTGCATTTTTCCAGGGACACCCTACTCAACACCGTCTACACACAGCAGCCAGATCTCTGTCCCTCAGATGTGGTCAAATAAAAGGCCATTTCCTGCGACCCATGACAAAGCTAAGAGGTTGACTCTATCCCTCTGTAAGCTCTTGGCTACCGAAATGCTGCCTTTCCGCCTAGTGGACACACAGGATTTTAGAGACCTTATGTCTGTCGCTGTGCCCCAGTACCAGATGCCTAGTCGCCACTACTTCTCTAAGAAAGGTGTGCCCGCGCTACACCAGCATGTCGCACACAACATCACCGCTTCCTTGAGAAACTCTGTGTGTGAACGGGTGCATTTCACCACCGATACTTGGACCAGTAAGCATGGACAGGGACGTTACATGTCGCTGACTGGGCACTGGGTAACTATGGTGATAGATGGTGAAGGGTCTGCTGCACAAGTCTTGCCGTCCCCACGACTTGTGTGTCAATCCTCTGTCTGTCCAAGTTCCGCCACTGCTTCTGCCTCCTCCACCTCCTCTGGGTCCTTCACCTCCGCCCCAAGCCTGCCTGGTCAGGCCACCAGCGTTCTCACTGCGCAGAAGGAATCACGCACCCCTCATTACTATGCTGGCAGCAGAGCGCAACGGCATCAGGCGGTCTTTAGCTTGACATGTCTTGGGAATAAGAGTCACACAGCTGAGGAGTTGTGGTCAGCTCTGTGGTCCGAGTTTAATAAATGGTTGTCTCCACTCAACCTGCAGCCTGGTAAGGCCGTGTGCGACAATGCTGCAAACCTGGGTGCGGCCCTTCGCCTGGGCAAGGTGACACACGTGCCTTGTATGGCTCACGTGTTGAACCTTGTTGTCCAGCAATTTTTAACACACTATCCCGGCCTAGATGGCCTTCTGACCAGGGCACGAAAACTTTCTGCTCACTTCCGCTGTTCAAGCGCCGCAGCTGAGCGACTTGCATCGCTCCGGAAGTCTTTCAGCCTGCCGGTTCTTCGCCTGAAATGCGATGTGGCGACACGCTGGAATTCGACTCTCCACATGTTACAGCGACTGTGGCAGCACCACCGAGCCCTGGTGCAATACGTCATGACGTATAGCCTGGGCCAATGAGATGCAGAGGTGGGGCAGATCACCCTGATGGAGTGGTCTCAGATCAAGGACCTATGCACCCTTCTGCACAGTTTCTACATGGCGACGAATATGTTTAGCGCTGACATTGCCAATATCAGCATGACAATTCCAGTCATTTACATGCTGGAGCACACGCTAAACACTATTCGGAGTCAGGGGGTGGGACAACAGGAAGGGGTGGAACTACAGGAGGATTCATATGCGCAAGGGACAACAACATCACCAAGGTTCAGACGTTCATCATCACCAACGCAGCAGGCATGGGACCATGGGGGACAGGGATCAACAAGGGCGCATAGTAGCAGGCAAAATGTTGAGGAAGGTGCAGGAGAACATGAAGAAATGGAGGACGAACTGTCCATGGACATGGAAGACTCAGCGGATGAGGGAGACCTTGGTCAAATTTCAGTTGAAAGAGGTTGGGGGGAGATGTCAGAGGAAGAAAGAACGGGTAGCACCTCAATGCCACAAACACAGCGTGGACTTGGTCCGCATGGCTGCGCAAGACACATGAGTGCCTTCTTGTTGCACTACCTCCAACATGACCCTCGTATTGTCAAAATTAGAAGTGATGATGACTACTGGATTGCCACACTATTAGATCCCCGGTACAAGTCCAAATTTTGTGACATAATTCCAGCCATAGAAAGGGACGCACGTATGCAGGAGTATCAGCAGAAGCTGTTACTCGATCTTAGCTCGGCTTTTCCACCAAACAACCGTGCAGGTGCAGGGAGTGAATCTCCCAGTTTTAACTTGACAAACATGGGACGGTCTCGTCATCTTCAACAGTCTACCTGTACCAGTAGGACTGTATCTGGTGCTGGTAACAGCAATTTTATGGAATCTTTTCATAATTTTTTTAGACCCTCCTTTGCAAGGCCACCAGAGACAACAAGTCTGACACATAGTCAACGGCTGGAGAGGATGATACAGGAGTATCTCCAAATGAACATCAATGCCATGACTTTGCAAATGGAGCCTTGCTCATTTTGGGCTTCAAATCTAGAAAAATGGCCAGAGCTCTCCAGTTACGCCTTGGAGATTTTGTCGTGTCCAGCTGCCAGCGTTGTCTCTGAACGTGTCTTCAGTGCTGCTGGGTGTGTGCTGACAGATAAGCGCACGCGTCTGTCCAGTGACAATGTGGACAGACTAACGTTCATCAAAATGAACAAGTCATGGATCCACCAGGAATTTACTACCCCTGTGTCATCCTGGGGAGAGTAAATGCTTGTGGATTTGGAATGTGCTTGATGCAAAATTAGCTGTGAAGTGTACAACTGGGGCACAAGTGCTGCCACTGAATGGGTGGGTGTGTGTGGGGCCCAATTTTTGGAAAAAAGGGAGACTCCACTTGGAGTAACCCTTGCTTACATTGTTTTTAAAAGAAGCCAAGATGAACAAGTCATGGTTCAGCAAAGACTTTGCTACCTACCCCGGTGTCATCCTGGGAACGGTTAAGTATGGCGTATTTTTGAATGTGCTTGATGCAAATCTAGCTGTGAAGTGTACAACTAGGGCACAAGTGCTGCCACTGAATGAGTGGGTGTGCGTGGGGCACAATTTTTGGAAAAAAGGGAGACTCCGCTTGGAGTAACCCTTGCTTACATTGTTTTTAAAAGAAGCCAAGATGAACAGAGCTGGGATCAGGAAAGACTTTGCTACCTACCCCGGTGTCATCCTGGGGACGGTTAAGAATGGCGTATTTTTGAATGTGATTGATGCAAATCTAGCTGTGAAGTGTACAACTAGGGCACAAGTGCTACCACTGAATGGGTGGGTGTGCGTGGGGCACAATTTTTGGAAAAAAGGGAGACTCCGCTTGGAGTAACCCTTGCTTACATTGTTTTTAAAAGAAGCCAAGATGAACAGAGCTGGGATCAGGAAAGACTTTGCTACCTACCCCGGTGTCATCCTGGGGACGGTTAAGAATGGCGTATTTTTGAATGTGCTTGATGCAAATCTAGCTGTGAAGTGTACAACTAGGGCACAAGTGCTACCACTGAATGGGTGGGTGTGTGTGGGGCACAATTTTTGGAAAAAAGGGAGACTCCGCTTGGAGTAACCCTTGCTTACATTGTTTTTAAAAGAAGCCAAGATGAACAGAGCTGGGATCAGGAAAGACTTTGCTACCTACCCCGGTGTCATCCTGGGGACGGTTAAGTATGGCGTATTTTTGAATGTGCTTGATGCAAATCTAGCTGTGATATGTACAGCTAGGGCACAAGTGCTACCACTGAATGGGTGGGTGTGTGTGGGGCCCAATTTTTGGAAAAAAGGGAGACTCCGCTTGGAGTAACCCTTGCTTACATTGTTTTTAAAAGAAGCCAAGATGAACAAGTCATGGTTCAGCAAAGACTTTGCTACCTACCCCGGTGTCATCCTGGGGACGGTTAAGAATGGCGTATTTTTGAATGTGCTTGATGCAAATCTAGCTGTGAAGTGTACAACTAGGGCTCAAGTGCTACCACTGAATGGGTGGGTGTGTGTGGGGCACAATTTTTGGAAAAAAGGGAGACTCCGCTTGGAGTAACCCTTGCTTACATTGTTTTTAAAAGAAGCCAAGATGAACAGAGCTGGGATCAGGAAAGACTTTGCTACCTACCCCGGTGTCATCCTGGGGACGGTTAAGTATGGCGTATTTTTGAATGTGCTTGATGCAAATCTAGCTGTGAAGTGTACAACTAGGGCACAAGTGCTGCCACTGAATGGGTGGGTGTGTGTGGGGCACAATTTTTGGAAAAATGGGAGACTCCGCTTGGAGTAACCCTTGCTTACATTGTTTTTAAAAGAAGCCAAGATGAACAGAGCTGGGATTAGGAAAGACTTTGCTACCTACCCCGGTGTCATCCTGGGGACGGTTAAGTATGGCGTATTTTTGAATGTTCTTGATGCAAATCTAGCTGTGAAGTGTACAACTGGGGCACAACTGCTGCCACTGAAGGGGTGGGTGTGTGTGGGGCCTAATTTTTGGAAAAAAGGGAGACTCCGCTTGGAGTAACCCTTGCTTACATTGTTTTTAAAAGAAGCCAAGATGAACAAGTCATGGTTCAGCAAAGACTTTGCTACCTACCACGGTGTCATCCTGGGGACGGTTAAGAATGGCGTATTTTTGAATGTGCTTGATGCAAATCTACCTGTGAAGTGTACAACTAGGGCACAAGTGCTACCACTGAATGGGTGGGTGTGTGTGGGGCACAATTTTTGGAAAAAAAGGGAGACTCCGCTTGGAGTAACCCTTACTTACATTGTTTTTAAAAATGATCCAAGAGGAACAGAGCTGGGATCAGGAAAGACTTTGCTACCTTCCCCAGTGTCATCCTGGGGACGGTTAAGTATGGCGTATTTTTGAATGTGCTTGATGCAAATCTAGCTGTGAAGTGTACAACTGGGGCACAAGTGCTGCCACTGATGGGGTGTCTGTGTGGCCCAATTTTTGGAAAAAAGGGAGACTCTGCTTGGAGTCACCTTGCGGTGTTTTACATGATTTTATAAGGGCATGCCATGCCTATATCTGTGTCTCGTCCTCTTTTTCCTCGTAACGCTGTTTTGTTTTCACATGAGAATTTGTCCTTGTCACTTTCCCATGTGTTTGTGTTGTGAGTTGTTTGTCACCTTTTGGACACCTTTGAGGGTGTTTTCTAGGTGTTTTTATGTGTTTGTGATTGCCTGCCATTGTTTCCTATGCAGTTCGAGTTCGGTTCGTCGAACGTTCGACGAACCGAACTCGAACGGGAGCTCTGTTCGGCGAACCGACCTCGAGCCGAACCGCGACCGGTTCGCTCATCTCTACTCCCTGCAGCAGGCCGCCGGGTGATCAGCTGATCGCTCCCTGCAGCCGGCCGCCGGGTGATCAGCTGATCGCTCCAAGTAGCCGGCCGCCGGGTGATCAGCTGATCGCTCCCTGTAGCCGGCCGATCAGCTGATCAGCCGGCCGATCAGCTGATCAGCCAGGTGATCAGCTGATCACTCGCAGCGCCGGGTGATCAGCTGATCGCTCCCAGCACGGGGCTAAACTGATCACTCCCAGCGCCGGGTGATCAGCTGATCGCTCTTAGCACGGGGGGTAAACTGATCACTCCCAGCGCCGGGTGATCAGCTGATCGCTCGCAGCGCCGGGTGGTCAGCTGATCGCTCCCAGCGCCGCGTGATCAGCTGATCGCTCCCAGCGCCGCGTGATCAGCTGATCGCTCCCAGCGCCGGGTGATCAGCTGATCGCCCCCAGCGCCGGGTGATCAGCTGATCGTTCGGCCGCCGAGAATCTGTGTGGGGAGGAGTGCGGAGTGGGTGTAGCCAAGCGGGGCCATGGCGCTGAGGACAGGTGAGTGTGTGTGTGCGTGTGTATATATATATATATATATATATATATATATATATACATGCGGAGTGGAGTGCGGGAGGGGGCGGAGCCGAGCAGGGAAGTGTCGGGCTCCCTGCACACTTGGCCAGGGTAAATATCGAGTAAAGCACTTTCCTTGGTTACCCGATATTTATCTTGGTTACGGGTCCAGGGAGCCAGAGAGAGCATGCGCAGTGAAATCCTAAGGATTCCGCTGCTCAAAAAAACGTTACATGCTGCGTTCCTCCCGCTGGGCGGAAGCAACGGAGCGTCACCCAGGGGAAGCAACGCAGGTCCTTTTGGCACAATCCGTCATCCATACAAGTCTATGGGAAACAGCGGAATCCGTTAACGGATTCCGCTGTTTTCCAAAAGGGCGGATTGTGACTGAAGGAAAACAACTCAAGTGTGAAAGTACCCGTAATTATTAATTTCACTGCACAGTATACACACGCCCACCGGCTGCAGTGATTGGGTGCAGTGAGACACCTGTCACTCAGCATGGGGGCGTCTCTCACTGCAACCAATCATAGGCGCCTGTGGGCGGGGAAAGCAGGGAATATGAGATGGCTGTGTGCAGAGCACAGCGCGCCCGCCGGTATAAAGGCTCGGTCACGCTGTGCGAGCCGGCCAATCACTGCAATTCCACAACTAACAGGGCTGTGGCATTGCAGTGGTCTGCCAGCCAATCCCTGCACGAGGGCTGGCTCTCAAAAGAGCGCCAACATGCAGAGATGAAGACCATGAGTACAGCACGAATATCACAAAATTACTCGGTACCCGCCGAGTAGCCCGAGTACAGTGATACTCGTGCGAGTACCGAGTAGTGACAAGCATACTCGCTCATCACTACTAATCTGGCCACCATCCCCTTACTAACCATCAACACTAGAAGTAGGTGAGGGGTGAACTAACATCCTATGCACCACGAACCCAGCCGGAGAACTAGCTATCCTAAAGAAAGGAAGGATGAATAGCTCTCTGCCTCAGAAATAGACCGCAAAGGTATAGCAAGCCCCCCACATTCAAAGACTACGGTGATATAGGAAAACACAATACACAGATGTATGATAGGATTAGCAAAGGTGAGCAAACGTGAGGCCCCATTGATTAAATAGGATAGGAAAGGGGCTGATGGTGGCCAGAGAAAAACCCTACAAAATCCAAATACCTAATAGTACAAAAAGTCCTCAGATCGCACAATTTGAACTCTGTCCTATATCAGGCGCTTTTGTCAAACCAATGAACAGAAAACAGGAACAATTACAAATTCAAGAAGCAACAAACACATGGACTTTTGGGAGCAATACTCCAAAAATAGCTGCAGGGAGCTTCCCAGCTAAGCACAGAGAGGGAAGATTCCTGCCAGCTAATGAACTGACAATAACCACAGAAAATGACAAACCCAGATAAGAACAAAAAAGTACAAAACAACATAAGAAAGAACCAAGCACTTATCTGGGGTAGATGTGGTCTGGAGCAAGATGAGAAGGCTGGCAAACTAAAGAACAAATGACAACCGGCTCAGCCTGCTAGCAGACCAAGGTTTAAATAGGCAGCGAGTTAGCAATGGAAACGCCCATTGCTCCAGCACACTTGGTCTCTGTTCAAACCATTCCCGGCCACAAGAGGGAGCCTCACAGCAGCTAAAGCATAACTGACATTCACAACACCCTGCACTACCATGTCAACACCATGGCACCCTATGATCGCATCACGGGGCTGCCGATGGTGGCAGAGAATGGCATGATTCCCATCTCAGCCATTTAAATCATGTTGTCAGATTTTGACAGTGCAATCTAAATAGTTACAGGAATGCATGGATCTCTGATCCAGCCATGCCTGTTAGCTACACATGTCTGCTATTGGATCAGCAGACATGTACAGGTATTACCGCGAGCTCACCGAAGTATATATATACGTTCAAGGTCATGAAAGGCTTAAATGTGCCCAAATATGCCACCAAAAGTGCTTCAAATTGTTGGTGAAAAATATTGAACTAATGTAACTGTCACGCTCCCCGGGTCCTCGGATCCCCTCCCCGGGTCCCCTGCTCCGATCCCCGGGTCCTCAGCTCCGCTCCCCGGCTCACCTGCCACGCTCCCCGCTCTCCAGCCTCCGGTGCCCGCACTTCCCAGGCCCCCTGGTCTCCGCTCCCGGCGCCCGACGGCTTCCCAGTTCCTGGCCGGCTCCCCTGCGTCCTCCCTTCAGCTTCCTGCCCTGGCTTCTGGCACCCGGGCCGCGCGCATGCGCATTAGGGCGCGCGCGCGGTCACTGAACCTTTCTTAAAGGGCCAGTGTCAATTAACAGGAAATGATGCACTCAGGTACAGGGTATATAGGGGGTTAATGTCCAAGGGAGCGGGGCCTGTTCTTCGTGTTTTCCCAAGCTAGGAGTCAGGTCTCCTTGTGTTCTGTGAGATACTTACCTCTCTGTCTTCTAGAGCCGATCCTGCATCGCCATCCGGTCCTGCTGTGTCTCGAACCCCGAACGCTGCCCATCTGCCATCCTGACAGTCCGTACCATCTCGGATCCCTGCGGTGACCCGTCATCTCGCTCCAACGGTTCCGGACCCTGCCTGACACCATCACGGCTTCCGAACCTGAGCTCCGTCACCCGGACCACCATCCGTGACCTCGTGGTCCCAGGGACTTCTCCATTTGCTCTCAGTGCACGGACTGTCCTGCTACCTACAGTGCTCCGGCTACCGGACTCCTTTCCCTCATCCGGTAGTTCGGCCCAGTGGATCCACCTCCAGGGTCTACCCGTCCATCTGGCCCTAACAGTAAGAATAGGCCATGGATCCCGCCGAAGCACTAGCGGCCTTGCATGAGGAACTCTAACGCCAGCGTGAAGTCCAGACCCGCATGCTGAACTTTATGACTTCCGTGGACACCCGCCTGACCACGCTACAAGCGGCAGTCACGTCTTCGACATCCCGAGCCTCCACTAGTCAAGCCACGACCCCCGCTCCCGTGGCCGCCTCTTCGGATGCTTCCAGACTGCGTTTGGCCTCACCACCCCGGTACGCCGGAGATCCCAAGACCTGCAGGGGGTTTATAAACCAATGCTCCCTCCATTTCACGCAGCTGCCACATCTGTTTGCCTCCGACCAAGCCAAGGTCGCCTTCATCATGTCTCACCTAGAGGGCGAGGCACTGGCGTGGATGAACCCCTTGTGGGAGAAGGAGGAACCTATGACCAAGAACCTCCAGGAGTTCCTGCAGGCCTTTCGCAGCACTTTTGACGAACCCGGACGCGCCTCTGCGTCTGCGTCATCACTTCTCCGGTTACGTCAGGGAACACTGACGGTGGGTCAATACGCCATCCGTTTCCGCACCTTGGCTTCAGAACTCGGGTGGAATAACGAGGCCCTAACCGCCGCCTTCTGGGAAGGACTATCGGGTCGAATCAAAGATGAGCTGGCTGGACGTGATGTACCGTCCACTCTGGACGCCCTGATTACCCTAGCGACTCGAGTGGACATACGCTTTCAGGAGCGGTCCAAAGAGCTGTCCCGTGAGAGACGTCCGGTAAGGCATTCCTCTCCTCCACCGAAGCCCACCATACTCCAGTCAACGGCCTCTGGTGTCTCCGTCCATGAGCCCATGCAGATCGACCGTGTGCGACAGTCGGAACAACGTCGAGCAGAGCGGCTCGCCAAGGGTCTCTGCTTTTACTGCGGAGAGGGCACACACCTGCTACGCGCCTGTCCAGAGAGGCCGGGAAACTCCAAAGCCTAGGGTTGGTAGGAGAGGCCACCCTAGGTGCTGGGACTCTCTCAGACCCGGTTACATGGACTGTGCAAGTGACAACGGGAGAGACGCGGTTTACGGCTGAGGCGTACCTCGATTCTGGGGCAGCAGGCAATTTCATCCAGCAGGCCACGGTGGACAAGTACCAGGTGCCTGTTACTCCACTCGACAAGCCCCTAGTGATTGCCTCTGTGGATGGGAGACCCCTCTCTGACACCATCTCCTGGATCACCAAGCCGCTTGAACTGCGTATCGGTGCTCTGCACACCGAGAACATCGCTCTCTACGTCCTCCCACACATGTCACATCAAATCCTGCTGGGACTTCCCTGGTTGCGGACACACGAGCCTTCAGTCAGCTGGGGCACTGGCGATATCACTCAATGGGGGTCTTCTTGCCATGAGAGATGTCTGAAGACCATACAACCCATCCGGCGACCTCCGGTTCCCGAGTCCCTACCGGGACTGCCCTCAGCCTATTGGTCCTTCGTGGACGTCTTTGATAAGAAGGAGTCCGAAGTACTCCCGCCACATCGTCCTTACGATTGTGCCATTGACCTGCTCCCGGGAACTACACCACCTCGAGGACGGATATATCCACTATCTCCAGCCGAAACAAGGGCTATGTCTACATACATCACAGAGAGCCTGGCTAAGGGATTCATCCGGAGATCCTCCTCTCCTGCTGGAGCAGGCTTCTTCTTCGTAAAGAAGAAAGAGGGCGACCTACGCCCATGTATAGACTACCGGGGATTGAACCTAATCACCGTGAAAAACAAGTACCCCCTGCCGCTCATCCCCGAATTGTTTGATCGGCTCAGAGGAGCTCGTGTGTTCACCAAGTTGGATCTTCAGGGTGCCTACAACCTGGTCCGTATCCGCTCAGGGGATGAATGGAAGACCGCGTTCAACACTCGCGATGGGCACTATGAATACTGCGTGATGCCCTTCGGCCTGTGCAACGCACCAGCAGTCTTCCAAGAATTAGTGAACGATGTGTTTCGGGACCTTCTCTACGTCTGTGTGGTGGTATATCTGGATGACATCCTTGTCTTCTCTCCGGACCTCCAGACCCACCGAGAGAACATGCAACTGGTTCTACAACGACTGAGAGAGAATCGTCTGTACGCCAAGTACGAGAAGTGTGTCTTCGAACAGTCTTCTCTCCCCTTCCTGGGGTACCTCATCACCGATACCGGACTGCAGATGGATCCCAAGAAGGTCTCCTCCATTCTCAACTGGCCTCCTCCTTCTGGACTGAAGGCAATCCAACGTTTTCTGGGATTCGCTAACTATTACCGCCAGTTCATTCCTCACTTCTCGGCTCTGACTGCTCCTCTCTCCGCCTTGACCAAGAAGGGGGCTAATCCAAAGGACTGGTCACCTGCGGCCGACGCCGCGTTTGGCGCTCTAAAGAGAGCCTTTGCCTCCTCTCCTGTACTCCACCGTCCAGAGTTAAACCGCCAGTTCACCTTGGAGGTGGATGCCTCCTCCTCGGGAGCCGGAGCAGTGCTCATGCAGAAGTCCTCCTCCGGGAAGATGGTGACGTGCGGTTTCTTCTCCAAGAGCTTCTCCGCGCCTGAACGCAATTACACCATCGGTGACCGAGAGCTATTAGCGGTCAAACTGGCTCTGGAGGAATGGCGCTATCTTCTGGAAGGAGCAGTGTACCCTGTCATTGTTTACACGGACCACAAAAACCTGGAATACCTGCGGACTGCTCAGCGACTGAACCCACGGCAAGCCAGGTGGTCCTTGTTCTTTGCCCGGTTCGACTTCCAGCTTCATTTCCGACCCGCGAACAAGAATGTACGCGCTGATGCCTTGTCTAGGTCTTTCGTGCCCCTGGAACAGGAGGAAGAGACATCTCAACCCATCATCTGTCCAAGTAAGATTATTCCGGTGGCTCCTGTCACCCTGGCCCAGATACCGCCTGGGAAGACTTATGTCTCTGAGGCTGACAGGCAAAAAGTGTTACACTGGGGCCATGCCTCGAAAACAGCCGGTCATGCAGGTCAGAAGAAAACATGGAGCGCTATTGTACGTCATTACTGGTGGCCATCCCTGCGCACGGACGTCGCCTCTTTTGTCTCTGCCTGCTCCTCCTGTGCCAGGAACAAGACACCCAAACACCTGCCATATGGCCGTCTTCTGCCTCTGCCCATACCCTCAGTACCCTGGCAACACATAGCGATGGACTTTATTACGGACTTGCCATTATCCTCCGGACACACAGTCATATGGGTCGTGGTGGATCGGTTCTCTAAAATGGCCCATTTCGTTCCTATGGCTGGACTGCCCTCTGCTCAGGAACTCGCGGACGCCTATATACAGCACATCTTCCGCTTGCATGGCTTTCCATCACACATAGTGTCCGACAGAGGAACCCAGTTCACCTCCCGCTTCTGGAGGGCTCTCTGTAAACATCTGGGAGTGACTTTGGACTTCTCCTCAGCCTACCATCCTCAGTCAAATGGCCAAGTGGAACGGATCAATCAGATATTGACCTCTTTCTTGCGTCACTACGTGAACGCTCATCATGACGATTGGTCCACGCTTCTTCCTTGGGCTGAATTCTCCCATAATCACCACGTCAGTGAGTCCTCCTCCAGTTCTCCCTTCCATGTCGTCTACGGACTTCAGCCGTCTGTCCCATTGCCTGTATCCTCTTCCTCGGACATCCCTGCTGCTGATGCAGTACTCCGTGACTTTACATCCATTTGGGACTCTGTTAAGGCCTCCCTTGCACGTGCCTCCCTGCGGATGAAGAGACATGCGGACAAGAGACGTCTGGATCCTCCGTGTTTCTCTCCGGGAGATCTCGTCTGGCTTGCTTCCAAATACATCCGACTGAAGATACCATCCTACAAGCTGGGACCTCGCTACATCGGACCGTTTAAAGTCCTCGGCAAGATCAATGAGGTCTCCTACAAACTGCAGCTCCCGGCCACGATGAGAATACCCAACTCCTTTCACGTATCTCTGCTCAAGCCGGTTGTCCTTGGTCCCTTCTCCGCTGCCGCCAGTCCGGCCCCTCCTCCTATTGCTGAGGACGACATCTATGCGGTAAGAGATATCGTGGCCATGAAGACCGTACGTGGTCGACAGTTCTTCCTGGTGGACTGGGAAGGGTATGGTCCTGAGGATAGATCCTGGGAGCCCAGGGAGAACGTGGGCACTCCTCTGATCCGTGCCTTCCTGTCCCGGTTGCGGGGAGGGGGGCGTGGGGGGGGGTACTGTCACGCTCCCCGGGTCCTCGGATCCCCTCCCCGGGTCCCCTGCTCCGATCCCCGGGTCCTCAGCTCCGCTCCCCGGCTCACCTGCCACGCTCCCCGCTCTCCAGCCTCCGGTGCCCGCACTTCCCAGGCCCCCTGGTCTCCGCTCCCGGCGCCCGACGGCTTCCCAGTTCCTGGCCGGCTCCCCTGCGTCCTCCCTTCAGCTTCCTGCCCTGGCTTCTGGCACCCGGGCCGCGCGCATGCGCATTAGGGCGCGCGCGCGGTCACTGAACCTTTCTTAAAGGGCCAGTGTCAATTAACAGGAAATGATGCACTCAGGTACAGGGTATATAGGGGGTTAATGTCCAAGGGAGCGGGGCCTGTTCTTCGTGTTTTCCCAAGCTAGGAGTCAGGTCTCCTTGTGTTCTGTGAGATACTTACCTCTCTGTCTTCTAGAGCCGATCCTGCATCGCCATCCGGTCCTGCTGTGTCTCGAACCCCGAACGCTGCCCATCTGCCATCCTGACAGTCCGTACCATCTCGGATCCCTGCGGTGACCCGTCATCTCGCTCCAACGGTTCCGGACCCTGCCTGACACCATCACGGCTTCCGAACCTGAGCTCCGTCACCCGGACCACCATCCGTGACCTCGTGGTCCCAGGGACTTCTCCATTTGCTCTCAGTGCACGGACTGTCCTGCTACCTACAGTGCTCCGGCTACCGGACTCCTTTCCCTCATCCGGGAGTTCGGCCCAGTGGATCCACCTCCAGGGTCTACCCGTCCATCTGGCCCTAACAGTAACTAGCGAGAAGTGTCTAACATGTCTATCAAAATGTGTCACATTGATCACACAGCATGTGCCACTGTGAGGAACTTAGTGTATCCTTTGCCTGATTCATCTAGTTTTCAATTAGCGCATTTGTACTAAAACATCTGCCCCTATATGTATATGTATATAAAATAATGACTCTGGAAACAAACTTGTTTGATAAGAAACTAGTACAGAAATGCTTGAGGGGAAAAAAACAGGAGAGCAAGACTTATATGAACAGACCATTTTAATGTCACCAACCTCAGGCCCTCAACTTTATTTTATACGTACAGTTAGGTCCAGAAATATTTGGACAGTGACACAAGTTTTGTTATTTTAGCTGTTTACAAAATCATGTTCAGAAATACAATTATATATATAATATGGGCTGAAAGTGCACACTCCCAGCTACAATATGAGAGTTTTCACATCCAAATCGGAGAAAGGGTTTAGGAATCATAGCTCTGTAATGCATAACCTCCTCTTTTTCAAGGGACCAAAAGTAATTGGACAAGGGACTCTAAGGGCTGCAATTAACTCTGAAGGCGTCTCCCTCGTTAACCTGTAATCAATGAAGTAGTTAAAAGGTCTGGGGTTGATTACAGGTGTGTGGTTTTGCATTTGGAACTGTTGCTGTGACCAGACAACATGCAGTCTAAGGAACTCTCAATTGAGGTGAAGCAGAACATCCTGAGGCTGAAAAAAAAAAATCCATCAGAGAGATAGCAGACATGCTTGGAGTAGCAAAATCAACAGTCAGGTACATTCTGAGAAAAAAGAAATTGACTGGTGAGCTTGGGAACTCAAAAAGGCCTGGGCATCCACGGATGACAACAGTGGTGGATGATCGCCGCATACTTTCTTTGGTGAAGAATAACCCGTTCACAACATCAACTGAAGTCCAGAACACTCTCAGTGAAGTAGGTGTATCTGTCTCTAAGTCAACAGTAAAGAGAAGACTCCATGAAAGTAAATACAAAGGGTTCACATCTAGATGCAAACCATTCATCAATTCCAAAAATAGACAGGCCAGAGTTAAATTTGCTGAAAAACACCTCATGAAGCCAGCTCAGTTCTGGAAAAGTATTCTATGGACAGATGAGACAAAGATCAACCTGTACCAGAATGATGGGAAGAAAAAAGTTTGGAGAAGAAAGGGAACGGCACATGATCCAAGGCACACCACATCCTCTGTAAAACATGGTGGAGGCAACGTGATGGCATGGGCATCCATGGCTTTCAATGGCACTGGGTCACTTGTGTTTATTGATGACATAACAGCAGACAAGAGTAGCCGGATGAATTCTGAAGTGTACCGGGATATACTTTCAGCCCAGATTCAGCCAAATGCCGCAAAGTTGATCGGACGGCGCTTCATAGTACAGATGGACAATGACCCCAAGCATACAGCCAAAGCTACCCAGGAGTTCATGAGTGCAAAAAAGTGGAACATTCTGCAATGGCCAAGTCAATCACCAGATCTTAACCCAATTGAGCATGCATTTCACTTGCTCAAATCCAGACTTAAGACGAAAAGACCCACAAACAAGCAAGACCTGAAGGCTGCGGCTGTAAAGGCCTGGCAAAGCATTAAGAAGGAGGAAACCCAGCGTTTGGTGATGTCCATGGGTTCCAGACTTAAGGCAGTGATTGCGTCCAAAGGATTCGCAACAAAATATTGAAAATAAAAATATTTTGTTTGGGTTTGGTTTATTTGTCCAATTACTTTTGACCTCCTAAAATGTGGAGTGTTTGTAAAGAAATGTGTACAATTCCTACAATTTCTATCAGATATTTTTGTTCAAACCTTCAAATTAAACGTTACAATCTGCACTTGAATTCTGTTGTAGAGGTTTCATTTCAAATCCAATGTGGTGGCATGCAGAGCCCAACTCGCGAAAATTGTGTCACTGTCCAAATATTTCTGGACCTAACTGTATATGCTGTATATTATATATTATTCACTGAAGATAAAGAAAGAAATGTTCCAATCGAAAGGCATTTCATAACTAGGGAAATAATAGTTTGACATCTATATATGCATACATGTAATGCATGTTGTCCTAACATTAACATTTGTGTAAGCATTTTTTTTTATCAAATTCACTTTTTCCATTTGGATTAATAATTGAATACATACATATTTAGGCTATGGAATCATAGTAAACCCATCTGTGAATAGCATTTTAAGAGAAATTCCATTTTCTGGCACCATTAGCAGGTTAAAAGATAACTATATGCTCTAGGCAATCGTCCATTCTATTTTCTTAACTGGTGGTGATTAGGATACAAACTTTGTACCAGCATTGCAGTTCAGTTTTTCTCTTATTGACTATGTCATAGGCCAATATAGCAAGCCATTACAGAAAACCTTTTGAGCATTTATTTGCCTTGAAGTGGCAAATGGGCTTACACAATTTGATCGTGATGTGTGACAAAACTGTCTTTTACATTATTAGTGTGGTTCTCTCTATGACAGTGTAAATTGAGTACTATTGACTGTTATATTGATATGCTTTATACTGTAATTCACAATATGCTTAAGCTTTTGTAGGCAATTTAAGCCCTAGAGAATGTATATTGCTTCCATTACATTCAAAAGTGCTTTCTAGCTGTCACCGTAAACCAATATGATGGGATAAAACAATGTACGTTTTGAAGCCGTATATTCCAATGCACATCCACACTATCGTTGTTTTTCCAATCCCACATATATAATGTGTAATTTACATACATATGCATACCATCCTTAGGGCTGGTTCACACTAAGCGACAGCGACAACGAGGTTGCTGTTACGTCACCATTTTCTGTGACGTAACAGCGACCTTGTAATTCGCTGTTTTGATCGCTGCTTAGCTGTCAAACACAGCAGCCGAAGCAGCGATCATAACCGCGAGAGCAGGAAGCCGCGCACACTGCTTAGCGCTGGCTCCTTGCTCTCCTAGCTACAGTACACATCAGGTTAATTAACCCGATGTGTACTGCAGCTACATGTGCAGAGAGCAGGGAGCCGCGCACACTGCTTAGCGCTGGCTCCTTGCTCTCCTAGCTACAGTACACATCGGGTTAATTACCTGATGTGTACTGCAGCTACATGTGCAGAGAGCAGGGAGCCGCGCACACTGCTTAGCACTGGCTCCTTGCTCTCCTAGCTACAGTACACATCGGGTTAATTACCTGATGTGTACTGCAGCTACATGTGCAGAGAGCAGGAGCCGGCAGCACAGGCAGCGTGAGAGCTGCGGAGGCTGGTAACTAAGGTAAATATCGGGTAACCACCTTGGTTACCCGATGTTTACCCTGGTTACAGCTTACCACAGCTGCCAGATGCCGGCTCCTGCTCCCTGCTCGCTTCATTTCGTCGCTCTCTCGCTGTTACACACAGCGATCTGTGTGTCACAGCGGGAGAGCGCCTTTGAAGAAAACGAACCAGGGCTGTGTGTAACGAGCAGCGATCTCTCAGCAGAGGCCAGATTGCTGCTCAGTGTCACACACAGCGAGATCGCTAATGAGGTCACTGTTGCGTCACCAAAACCGTGCCGTAGCAGCGATCTCAGCAGCGATCTCACTATGTGTGAAGCACCCCTTACACCAGAGACTGAAAGACCTTGAGTCTATGTGACAATCTCATGTCACATGATTGGTCAGCAAATAGCAGCTGAGTCACTGATAAGTTGTTATGGAGAAGTGTGGAGTTTTTGTGGGGTTGCATAAAATTGTTTGTGGGTTGACTGTGTGAGCATCATAGAAGATGGGAGTGTTGTGTGGACATTTTAGTGTGTGATGGTACAGTGTGATAATTATACTCTTTGGGGAAAATTTGCATCATACTGTGTCTGGGATGACTGTGAAAGCATTATACTGTGTTGAAGGCATCATAATATGTGTGGGTGAAACTATCCTGGGTATCCCATGCTCTACTTTTTTCACTTTGTTCCGTTGCCCAATGTTTACAATCGTTTTTGCAGGTTGCCTGGTGTGGCTCAGTGACATTATCTACCTAATTCTAATTAAGGACCACTAAGACACACACCTATGTGTTAAAGGCCCCTTTACACACTGAGACTTACTAGCAATCCCACTAGCGATCCCAACCTGGCCGGGATCGCTACAAAGTCTCTGGTGAGCTGTCAAACAGGCAGACCTGGCCAACGACGCAACAGCGATCCGGACCTGCAGAACGACCTAGCTAGTCATTGGAGACGTTGTCAGACCTAAAACACACATCCGTGAAAACCGTGAAAACCATCGTGAAAACTGTCGGCAGCTGAGCTGAGCTGTCACTGAGGTTACTCGCGGCCACCGCTGCATCCACCGCTAGATCCAGGTAACCTCAGTGACAGCTCAGCCGATCACGCGGCTCTCTTCATTTGCTGCGTGGAGGTGGCAGGAGCGGCGGTTTCTTCTGCTGCTCCGGTCACCTCCATGCAGCACAGCTGGAAGCGACGCTGGACCATCCTGGATTCCGCCGGACATGGAGGGCTTTTTGGGGCTGATTAAAGTGGTGAACCAGGGAATGTGTTTGTGTTTTTTATTTCTAATAAAGGATTTTTCAGTTCTGTGTGTTTATTTACTGTAATTTACAGATTAATCATGGAAGGTATCTCGGGGAGACGCTTGACATGATTAATCTAGGACTTATTGACAGCTATGGGCTGCCAATAACTCCTTATTACCCCGATTTGCCAACGCACCAGGGCAAATCGGGAAGAGCCGGGTACTGTCCCAGAACAGTCGCATCTAATGTATGCGGCCATTCTGGGCGGCTGCTGACTGATATTGTTAAGCTGGGGGGCTCCCCATAACGTGGAGCTCCCCATCCTGAGAATACCAGCCTTCAGCCGTATGGCTTTATCTGGCTGGTATTAAATTTGGGGGGAACCGCACGCCGTTTTTTTTAATTATTTATTTATTTATTTCTATACTCCATAGTGACACGCCCACCGGCTGCTGTGATTGGGTGCAGTGAGACACCTGTCACTCAGCATGGGGGCGTGTCTCACTGCAACCAATCATAGGCGCCGGTGGGCGGGGAAAGCAGGGAATACGAAACTGTTTAATGAGCGGCCGGCTTTTTCAAATTAGAAAAAGCCGCCGGAGCAGTGGGAACGCCGTGCAGAGCCGGTGATCGGGGATTGGTGAGTATGAGAGAGGGGGGGCACTTCAGTCACTCGGGGGATTAGCGGTCACCAGTGAATCCTTCACAGGTGACCGCTAATCAGTACACGGCACACAAACAGAGACGCGGCATGACAATGAAGTCGGGTGAAGTTCACCCAAGTTCATTCTCATCCCGCTACTCTGTCTTTCAACATGTAGTAACGACATTTTGCATCACACACGGACATTTCTCGGAAGATCAAATAACACGCACGTGTGCCTTTAAACATAAAAAAACATATGTGCACGTTTGGTCGTATCTCCGGTATGTACGGAAACGGACCAAACACGCACGCTTTAAACGGATGCGTGTTGCAGGCCTAAAGCAGCTTTTTGAAAGGGAAGTTGCCAACGAAGTCGCTGTAAAGTCCCCTTTACACACTGAGACTTTGCTGCACAGCGGGAAACAAAGAACCAAGGAATGGTCCTGAACGATTTGTAGCGATCAGCAACTTCACAGCAGGGGCAAGGTCGCTGATGTGTTTCACACACTGCAATGTCGCTGGGGAGGTCGCTATAACGTCACAAAACCGGTGACGTTACAGCCATGTCGTTTGCGATGTTGCAGTGTGTAAAGCCACCTTAAGGCCCAGTCACACACAATGACTGACCAGCGATCCCGACAATGATACGACCTGATAAGGATCACTGGTAAGTTGCTGGGAGGTTGCTGGTGAGATGTCACACAGTTAGACCTTACCAACAATGCAGTAACAATCAGTGACCTGTATAACGATCTCGGCGGGCGTTGGGACCGTGTTAGGAGGTCGTTCGTAGGCGTCAAACACAGCTATGCGTCCTGCCCAGCAGGACATCACCTTTGAAGAAAATGGTCCGGACCATTCAGCAACGACTAGTGATCTCACAGCAGGGGCTTGATCGCTGGTAGGTTTCACACATAACGAGATCGCAGGCAAGACAAACTGACTCAGCAACGATCTCGTTAGCGATCTTGTTGTGTGTGACGGGGCCTTTAGGGTTAGACTCCAGAGTCCTTTGTTGGTGTGCTCCACTAACTGTTTCTTTTGCTATAATCTCTATTCATCTCTGCTGTATTCCACTTCATCTGACGTATTGTGGCTGTCTGTCCAAGTCTTCACGGTTCCATGTGTCATCATGGAAGCTGCATCAATGCCTAAGGTCTATGTGCCCATTTGGACCAGAGGCTTAGTGGATCCACCTCACCAGGGGAGCCTGACAGGGGCTATTATACTATTTGTGGGGGAACGTTAAGGACATCACACTTTGTGCATGTGCTGTAGGGGCTTCATACTGTGAGCTGTGAGGGCATTATACTGTTTTTGTGGAGCTGTTGGGGAATGAACCACATGGACATAATACTGTGTTGGGGTTCTATATGGGCATAAAACTGTGTGGGGGTGAATATACTGAGATTTCATCATACTAAAGGTGTTGATATAAGGGCATCATATTGTCTGGGCATCATAGTGTTTGGGTGTTGTGATAGCATCATACTGTTTTGGGGTGCTGTACGGTCATCATTCTGTGCATGTTGGGAGTATCATACCTTGGGAGGAGGACTGTGACAGCTTCATATTGTATGTGATGGCCACTGAGGACATCATACTTCATAATGTGTGGGTGCACGAATGGTTTTCACACTGTGTTTATGGTGGGCATTGTGGGGGCTGTATTGTAAATGATGGTCACTCTAGACATCACACTGCGTTGAAACTCAAAACTGTGTGGGGGCCTTGATGGTTTTCAAACTTTGTAGTTATTGTAGTGGCTTAGCAGAAAATTAAAGTTGCCACGACATGCTACATGTGCTGCAGTATGTGTCCCTTTTTCATAACTTTCAAAGTTAGGAGATATGCATATACAGGTGCATCTCAATGAATTAGAATCTCATCAAAAAGTTAATTTATTTCAGTAATTCCATACAAAAAGGGGAACGCATATATTATATAGAGTCATTACAGAGTGATCTATTACAAGTGTTTATTTCTGTTAATGTTGATGATTATGGCTTACAGCCAATGAAAACCCGAAAGTCATTATCTCAGAAAATTAGAATATTATATAAGGCCAACTAAAAAAAATATTTTAAACTTAGAAATGTTGGTCTACTGAAAAGTACAGTACCGACCAAAAGTTTGGACACACCTTGTCATCTCTAGAACAACTGTTAAGAGGAGACTTTGTGCAGCAGGCCTTCATGGTAAAATAGCTGCTAGGAAACCACTGCTAAGGACAGGCAACAAGCAGAAGAGACTTGTTTGTGCTAATGAACACAAGGAATGGACATTAGACCAGTGGAAATCTGTGCTTTGGTCTGATGAGTCCGAATTTGAGATCTTTGGATCCAACCACAGTGTCTTGGTAGAAAAGGTGAACGGATGGACTCTACATGGCTGGTTCCCACCGTGAAGCATGGAGGAGGTGTGATGGTGTGGGGGTGCTTTGCTGGTGACATAGTTGAGGATTTATTCAAAATTGAAGGCATACTGAACCAGCATAGCTACCACAGCATCTTGCAGTGGTGTGCTATTCCATCCGGTTTGCGTTTATTTGGACCATCAATTATTTTTCAACAGGATAATGACCCCAAACACACCTCCAGGCTCTGTAAGGGCTATTTGACTAAGAAGGAGAGTGATGGGGTGCTACGCCAGATGACCTGATCTTCGCAGTCACCAGACCCGAACCCAATCGAGATGGTTTGGGGTGAGCTGGTCCGCAGAGTGAAGGCAAAAGGGCCAACAAGTGCTAAGCATCTCTGGGAAACTCCTTCAAGACTGTTGGAAAACCCTTTCCTGTGACTACCTCTTGAAGCTCATCAAGAGATTGCCAAGAGTGTGCAAAGTAGTAATGAAAGCAAAAGGTGGCTACTTTGAAGAACCTAGAATATAAGACATATTTTCAGTTGTTTCATACTTTAAGTATTTCATTCCACATGTTTTAATTCATAGTTTTGATGCCTTCAATGTGAATCTACAATTTTAGGAGTCCTGAAAATAAAGAAAACTCTTTGAATGAGGTGTGTCCAAACTTTTAGTCTGTACTGTATGTACAGTCAATGCACTCAATACTTGGTCGTGGCTCCTTTTTCTTGAATTACTGGATCAGTGCGGTGTGGCGTGGAGGCGATCAGCCTGTGGCACTGCTGAGGTGTTATGGAAGCCCAGATTGCTTTGATAACAGCCTTCAGCTCATCTACATTGTTAGGTCTGATATCTCTCATCTTCCTCCTGACAATACCCCATAAATTCTCTATGGGGTTTAGGTCAGGCGTTTTTGCTGGCCAATCAAGCACAGTGATACTCTGGTAATTAAACCAGGTACTTTTGGCAGTGTGGACAGGTGCCAAGTCCTGCTGGAAAATGAAATTTCCATCTCCAAAAGCTTGTCAGCAGAGGGTAGCATGAAGTGCTCTAACATTTATTGGTAGACAGCTGCACTGACTTTGGTCTTGATAAAACACGGTGGACCTACTCCAGCAGATGACATCGCTCCCCAAACTATCACTGATTGTGGAAACTTCATACTAGACCACAACCAGCTTGGATTGTGGCCTCTCCACTCTTTGTCCTGACTCTGGGACCGCGATTTCCGACTGAAATTAAAAATTTACTTTCATTTGAAAACAACACCTTGGACCAATTAGCAACAGTCCAGTTCTTGTTCTCCTTGGCCCAGGTAAGACGCTTCTGGTGTTGTTTATTGGTCATGAGTGCCTTGACACATGGAATGAGATGTTTGTAGCCAGTCCACTCCTTGTCAATATCCCCCAAATGTTTAATTAGCCTTTTCTTAACAATCCTATCAAGGCTGCGGTTATCCTGGTTGTGTGTGCATCTTTCTCTACCACACTTTTTCCTTCCACTCAACTTTCCATTAATATGCTTGGATACATCACTCTTGGAACAGCCAGCTTCTTTAGCAATGACCTTTTATGGCTTACCCTCCTTGTGGAGTGTGTCAATGACCGCCTTCTAGACATTTGTCAAGTTAGCAGTCTTCCCCATGATTGATTAGGAAGCCTATTCAGGTGTTTTGTGGTAGTTATTCAAATTTTCTGAGATAATGACTTTTGGGTTTTTATTGGCTGTAAGCCATAATCATCAACATTAACAGAAATAAAAACCCGAAATAGATCACTCTGTGTGTAATGACTCTATATAATATATACGTTTCCTTTTTGTATTCAATTACTGAAATAAATTAACTTTATGATATTCTAACTTATTGAGATGCACTTGTATTGCTTAAACATGCAGGCCTACTCTTCCTAAAGGTAATTCGATCCCCAGTCATAATACATCACAAACTGTTGGTGAAAATAAAAGTTTGTTAATGTATTTTTACTTTTTAGGAAAAACCATAACAATTAGACCAGCTTCATATGTATGTATGAAAAATGGACCTTCATCCAAAAAACCCTCAGATGATTCTCATCCATATTGTCATCCATAGTTCATCCTTTTACCATACCTGTGTCATCAATGTATTTGTTTTTTACATATGATATCTGATTTTTAGCTGAAATATAACATTTACTAAAATCTTAATTATGTTACTCTGTATTTGTAACTGAACTAAATAATTGCTCTTACACAAAACAGTTTTCTTAATTTCATGCTGTATAAAATTAAAGGTTTTTCTGGATTTTACTTTGAAAAGGAATGTTTAATAATCATTACAGACCAATTATATTAATTGCTTTCTTAAATAATGAGAACTATAATTTGGCACTGTGGGAAACCAACATAAAAGTGATCTAGTATAAATAGATATAAAGCTAAGCGTATTTATCCAGTAATTAATATAGAAACTGTGTAAGAATTGTTCAGCAGTAATTGTATATTTTTAAATATTTCAATTCATTATTAGTTTACCATTTACTCACAGCCATTCTTTAAGAATAGCTGGAAACATGGACAACAAAGAACATTCACTGAGTGTTATAATCGATCACATTCCATTGCTTGTTTCTTATTCTACTTTTTGCACAATAAAAGCTATTTTTAACTATCATTTGTTTTGGTTTTGCTGCATTTCAAAACTCCGTAACATTTTTACTTTTCCATTGATACAGGAGCATGAGGACGTATTGTTTGGATGACAACTTACAGTTGTTTTTACAGGTACAAATTTGTCATGTACATATGACTATTAGGTTAGGAATAGATATCAGCAGATTGACTCACAGACGATAGAAGCAGGATAAAGTAATTTTATGTTGCTGCTCCCCATAATGCCGTGCAGCTGTGACATCTTAGGATTAGCACATCTTGTACATTGGTGGTCAGTTCCTGGGCTATCGGAGACAAACGGTTACCAGTGCAGCAAAGTTTACAAGGTACATCATTTTCCATTTCCATAGTCAATGGTTAAAGCGGGCTTTACACGCTACGAGATCGCTACAGCGATCTCGTTAGGGTCACGGATTTTGTGACGCACATCCGACCTCTGTGGCGTTCTCGTTGTGTGTGACTCCTACGAGCGATTTTGGAT
The DNA here is from genome assembly GCF_048569485.1 of Anomaloglossus baeobatrachus. NCBI lineage: Eukaryota > Metazoa > Chordata > Amphibia > Anura > Aromobatidae > Anomaloglossus > Anomaloglossus baeobatrachus. Next base: position 206,929,994 of record NC_134358.1, read on the forward strand.
CCTTACAAAAACGTCCAAAATCGCTCCTCATTGACATGGGGGGTCACTTCTTAAATATCGCTGCTGCATCGTGTACGATGTAGTTCGTCGCTCCTGTGGCAGCACACATCGCAGGAGCGAGGAACCTCTCCTTACCTGACGCCGCCCGCAATGCGGAAGGAATGAGGTGGGCGGGATGTTATGTCCCACACATCTCCGCCCCTCCGCTTTGATTGGGCGGCCGCTTAGTGACGTCGCTGTGATGTCGCACGGACCGCCCCCCTTAGAAAGGAGGCGGTTCGCCGGTCACAGTGATGTCGCAGAGCAGGTAAGTAGTGTGAAGGATCCGGGCGATGTTGTGCGCCACGGGCAGTGATTTGCCAGTGTCGCACAACCGATGGGGGCGGGTACCCATGCTAGCGATATCGGTACCCATGCTAGCGATATCGGTACCGATATCGCAGCGTGTAAAGTGGCGTTTAGTCTCTCTCTTCTGTCATGTGTAAGCTTTTATGGTCAATAGATTCCTCTCTCTCCTGAAGAACATAAGCTCTTAAGGTCAGCAGGGTCCTCTCGGTCTCTTGTAGAGCATAAATACTTATGGTCAACTGGATCCTCTCTTCTGTAGAGTGGAACCTCTTACAGTCAGCAGGGAGTCCTCTTCTCTGTCGCATGTAGAGTGTAAGCTTTTGTGGTTAGTGGGAAACTATTTGTCTCTTGCTTGCAAAGTGTAAGCTTTTAGGCCCTGTGCGCACACTGCAGATGTGCCGCGGATTTGCTGCAGAAAATGTGTCTAGCATTGCTGCAGTCATTCCCCAGCAAATCCTATGGGTTTTAAAAAATGCTGTGCGCACACTGCGTTTTTTTTATACCTGCAGATTTTCGGCTGCGGAATTAATGAACATGTCACTTTTCCGCAGGTACCTGCGGTATTTGCCATAGATAATGGTAAAAATCCACAGTGACCAACCTGCGGAAAATCCACGGTAAATCCGCAGTATATCCACCGCAAACCGTGGCAAATCATGGTAAAACGACATGCGGATTTCGCTGCGGTTTTTGTGCATTTTTTACAGTGAATGCAGGATTCTTTATGAGGGTTCGGATTCTTCTTAAGAAAAAGGCACTTTCTAGTGCGCTCATAGCCTTATAGTTAGCAGGGTTCATTCTCTGTCCTTTCCCCACTTGTTTTTTAAAAGCAAATTACATGTTTTTGAGGTTCATGCTAATTTATTTTCCTTGAATCAAATTTATTAGGAAATTTGAATTTCAAAAAATCCACTTGTCTCTAGTTAGGAGTAAATGTATTATTATTAATTATTATTATTATTAGTATTATTATTATTATTTATGAAAACCATTTTGTAAAAGGAGAGCATGGGTTTTTGGGATTTTTTTTATAGCAATTTATTTTATTTTGATTTATTTGCACTTTAATAGTTATATTGGTGTAAAACAACTGTCTAAGGCTATCTGAAGAAGTTGAGCTTTTGCAGCAGATTATTCTGTACCAAAGTGTGGGCAAGAAAAATGCTGTGTAATATATGCATATTTCTCTCTTTTTTATTTATTTTTACTCTAGGTTTCTTTTACCATTGATTTGAATGGATGGAAAGTGATACAAAAACCTTTAAAGAACTTAAATGCTGCACATTAAAAAAATGCTTTTATAGCTGAAATCTAAAATAAAATAAAAAAAAAAAAAAAATATTAGCATATGCATGAGATTTAAAATCTTATTCACTTTCCTATAAATTATTTAAATGCATGAAGAAAATGAGGCAAAATCACAGCATGTGAACAAGTCCTAATACCTCTTAGTTTAAAGAGAACCTGTCATCGGGATTTTATACAACAAATGAAGGACAGCATAGAAAACAGAGTAATGTGAACCTAGTCTTAAAAATGATCCAAAATGTTATATACCTCAAAATGGTAATAAATGAAAATATGGACTTATTTGACCAAGATTAAGCCCCCCTCAGGTTCATCATTTGTCCACAGAAACTTACTGAGTTTCCACGTTGCTGGTAGTAAAACGAGTCTGGAAAAGTGACATTGCTCCACCCCCAATAAATGCTGCAATAATCAGTTCTCCCAAATCCTTCCCTGCTGAGCCTCAAATTGTGCCTAAGCCACAGTTGGTGTTAGCATGTTTGACATAACTGTAGTGAAAAGCACCCAATTAACAATTTATTCACATGCGCAGAAGAAATTGTATAACAAATTATGTGTTTTGTTTTCCCTTATAAGCCAATTAGAAAATTAAAAGCTTGAGCTTTTAGTAGATAAAATAAAATGTCAGTTTTTATTTTCACAACCCAATGTTATAAAATTCTATGAATCACCTGTGGGTTCATTACACCCCTTTATCAATGTCTCGAGTTGTGTATTTTCCAAAATGGAGTCATTTTTATGGGGCTTCTGCTGTTTTGCCATCTCAGGGGTTCTCCTAATATGACATAGCAACCACAATCTTTTCCAGCCAAAATTGCGCATAAAAAGTCATATGATGCTCTTTCCCCTCTGAGCCCTGCCATGATGTGCCCAAATAATAGGTTTTGTCACATGTGAGATTCAGCAGAAAATGAATCCCACAATTTTCTGTGCAATTTTCTCAGTTGCCCTTGTGAAATTAGAAATTTGAGGCTAACTCAACATTTTTGTGAAAAAAACACATAATATTTTATTTTCACAGCCCAATATGATTAAATTCTATGAAGAACTTGTGAGTTTAATATTCTCATTAAACACCTAGATAATTCCATGAGCAGCAGAGTTTCCACAATGTTGTCAATTATGGGAATTTTCTACTGTGTTGGCACCTAAAGGGGGCCTTACACGCAACGAAATCGCTAACGAGATGTCATTGGATGTCACGGAATTCGTGACGCACATCCGGCTTTGTTAGAAACGTCGTTGCGTGTAACACGCACGAGCGTCCGCTAACGATGTAAAATACTCACCAAATCGTTGATTGTTGACACGTCGTCCATTTCACAAATATCGTTGCTGCTTTTGGACGCAGGTTGTTCATCGTTCCTGAGGCACGAGTGACACCCCAGGAACGACGACCAGCACCGTACCTGCATCCTCCAGCAACAAGGTGGGTGGGTCTTTCATGTGGCTGCTCTCCGCCCCTCCTCTTCTATTGGACGCCTGCCGTGTGACGTCGCTGTGACGCCTCACGAACCGCCCCCTTAGAAAAGAGGCTGTTCACCGGCCACAGAAACGTCGCTGGGAAGGTAAGTCCATGTGATGGGTACTAGCGATATAGCAATATTGTGCGCCACGGACAGCGATTTGCCTATAACGCACCTACGACGGGGGTGGGTGCGATCGGCAGTGACATCTCTAGCGATGTCGCTGCGTGTAAAGTGGCCTTTAGGGTCTCTGAAAATGCAGCATGTCCACCACTGTCTACTACAGTCAAACTTGCACTTCAAGAGTCAAATAGCTGTCCTTCCCTTCAGATCCCTTCCATGTGCCGAAACAGTAGTTACTTGGCATACTGTGTGCTATGTGAGCTTGGGCTTAGGACCTCTAAACTCCTATGTGTTACCAGAGTCCCCTGATGAATCTAGAGAGATGAAACGCGTCAGAACGAGGGCCAGGAACATTGTAGGGGCACTAAGAGAGGGTTAGATGTGGTCTGCCCTTGTAAGGGCGGAAGCTATTGGGGTAACAGACATTATTAGTTTTCCTCAGGGATATTATAGGGTCAGCTGGATGCTGTGAGGACCAGTAGAGGAAGTTCTGTTTACCCCAAGCTGCGATGAATGGGTGAGACCGTTTACAACTCATTCTGTAAATATGCTTTTATAGTGGTGGATTCCTCTTTGAGGACCACCTCACACTATATGGTTTTTCTTGTATTGAGTTAAGTTTGATAATTTTTTTTGGCACTCATTAATGAGACCACTGTCTCTTTCCTGAGTGAGACTATCATACTCAATTTTTCTTTATGTATGTTGTGTTTTTTTGAATATTTTGTTATATATCATAGGCTCCCTGGACGTTGTACTTGAAGCTGATTATATCAGCAGTCCAGTGAGCTTTGGGTTACTAGATTGCCAAAAAGCTTTTAATATAACTAGATTAAAAGTTACATTTTATGCCTCTTAATTTTGCTTGATTAATCTAATTGGCATACTGAAGAACAATTGCGGAGTCCATTTTTTGTTACCCTTGTGAAAATGAAACATTAAGAGCTAAAGCAAGATTTTTGTAAAAAAAAAAAAAAAAAAAACATCATTTCATTTTTACAGCTCACTGTTAAAAAAATTCAGTGAATCACTTGTGGTTTCAAAATTCTCACTACACCACTAGATAAATTCCTCAAGAAGTAATGTTTTCAAAATAGTTATTACTTTTGAATAGTTTTTTGACATCTCAGTGGTTATCTACATGTGATATGGTGTTTGCAATGTATTCCAGCAAAAATTGTAGTCCAAAAGTCAAATTCCAAGTATAACATAGTTCGAAAAAAAAATTAGAAATTTATATACATTTTTTTTATTTTGTCGTAATTTTCCAAAACCCATAACGGTTTAGTTTTTGGTCAGAGGACCACCAATTTTTTGTTGGAATCCGGTTAGGCACCACTTATCCCCTTCCTTGCTCCTGCTCAGTTGTCATTTTTTTTGTGGTGGATGATGACTTATTAATTATTTTTATTTTTTGATAGACTAGACTTTTAAGGTCTACGATACTACATATGTGATTTTGTTTTGTTTTTTTTATCTTTATCTTAACTAGGAAAAAAAAGGGGTATGTTTCTAATTTTTGTTTGTTTATTTATTCATATTTTTTAACCCCTTAACGACCGCCGATACGCCTTTTAACGGCGACAAATTAGAGTACTTCTTCCGATCCGCCGCTTTTTAATGGCGGTCGGAAAAAAGGATCTAGCGCCCCCCAGAGTCAGAAAAATTCTGGGGTCTCAGCTGCCGGGGGTAGCTGAGACCCTGGAGATCATGATTCTGGCTGGTTTTTCCGGTCCCCGCTCACCTGATGACCGGTATACACCGTATACCGATGATCAGGTTACAGTAAATGACCGCGCCGATAAAAAATCATTTATCTCCCATCTGGCATAAACAAACATGTCAGATGGGAGATAAATCTCATCCCCCTGTCCTCTCCGGTCCCCCGGTGTCGCCAAAGTGTCCCTCCACCCCCCCTTCCTCCCGATAATCTAACATGGCGCCGCACATACCGGCGCGCACAGCAGCGCGACGGCCGCATTTCCCCCTTTCCTATGGTTTCTGTCGCATGTGCTATGACACATACGACAGAAACCTGCTCCCAAGACCCTGCCAGGTCACCCCCTATTCCCACCCCGGTGTTCCCCGTACCTGTCAGCTCTGATCCCCCGCTGCCCCCTCCTCCTTCACAGCAGACGCCGGTCACACTGCAGAGCACGGCTGTCAGCTTCCTGTGTTCAGAGACGCTGGCTGCTGCTGCTGCTGCTCGGCACTCTGCAGCTGTGACCCGGGGAGGGTGGGTGCAAATTCTTTGCACCCACTCTCCTCAAATGGAGGGTCTGCACTCCTAGAAAATGGGGGACACGTTCCCTGAACGTGCCCCCCATATTCTAGAAGGTCCAGAATCGCCGCGGGACTGTCACAATGGATTACAGGGACCCGATTTTTTTTTTTCTTTTCAATAAATTGGCCAAAAGAGGGAATGTTTTTGGGGAGTGTTTTTTCAAATAATTTTTTTTTTGTTGTCAATTTTTTTTTATTTATTACTGTCAATTAGTTATGTCTGGTATCAAATAGACGCCGTGACATAACTAATTGCTGGGCTTGATGCCAGGTGGCATTACACATCTGGTATCAACCCCATTTATTACCCCGTTTGCCACCGCACCAGGGCGCGGGATGAGTTGGGGCGAAGCGCCAGGATTGGCGCATCTAATGGATGCGCCACTTCTGGGGCGGCTGCGGCCTGCTATTTTTAGGTTGGGAAGAGTCCAATAACCATGGCTCTTCCCACCCTGAGAATACCAGACCCCATCTGTCAGCTTCACCTTGGCTGGTGATCTAATTTGGGGGGACCCTACGTTTGTTTTTTTTTTTAATTATTTATTCATAAATAATTAAAAAAAAACACAAAACAGCTTGGGGAGCCCTCCAAATTGATCACCAGCCAAGGTGAAGCTGTTAGCTGTGGTTTGCAGGCTACAGCTGTCTGCTTTACCCTAGCTTGCTATCAAAAATAGGGGGGACCCCACGTCATTTATTTTAATTATTTTTTTTGGGCTAAATACAAGGCTAGGCACCCTATAGTGCCACATGAAAGGCACTAAAGGGCGCCAGCTTAGAATATGCAGGGGGTGGGACGTTATATATGTTTGACATCTATCCATTCATCCATTGTAGCATTTTAGGCTATGCTCCCACAGTCGGGGTTTGCAGCGTTTTGGGCGCAGTGTTTTCCCTGCGTCCATAATGCTGCGTTGTGCAGTAGAAGCACAGTGGAAGGATTTTTAGAAATCTCATGCCCACTGTGCTTCTTTTCTCCGCAGCATAAACTGACCAGTGGCGCAGCTTCCCGAGCCTCAGCATGTCAATTTATGCTGCGGAGATGAGTGTTCTGTGCAGGTAGAATAGAGCTAAAGTCCACAGCAGCCTGAACCCAAATCGTGGGCATGGGCAGCTGCGTTCTCCCGTGGACAACACTCACATCTCTGCAGGAAGGCTGGCACTGTGTACTAGACGCCGTGTCGCTGGATCAAGGCCACATAGCCTAACAGTGAGAAATTTGTTGCTACAGCATCATTTTTGTGTAGTACCTGGGGATTCAAAATGCTTACTATACTTCTGAATAAAATCCTTGAGGGGTCCAGTTTCCAAAATGGAGTCACTTGTGGGGGTTTCTGCTGTATAGGTACCCAAGAGGCCCTGCTAATGTGACATGGTGCGTGCAATTTATTTCAACTTTTCCAAAATTCAAATGGTGCTCCTTCCATTCCAAGCCTTCCCATTAATCCAAACAGAGGTTTTTGGCCACATATGGGGTATCCCTGCACTCACAAGAAATTGGATAACAACCTGTGGGGTCCACGTTTTGTTGTTGCCTCTTGAAAAAGTGAGAAATGTGATGCTAAAGAAACCTTTTTGTGAAAAAAATGAAAATTTTTAATATGGCAACCTAAGCTTATCAAATTCTGTGAAGTATTCGTGGATTCAAAATGCTCAATATACACCTAGATAAAAGCCTTGAGGTGTCTTGTTTCCAAAATGGGGTCACTTGTGGGGGACCTCCACTGTTTAGGCACTTTAGGGGCTTTCCAAATGCGACATAGCGTCCACTAATTATTCCAGCCAAATGTTTAGTCAAATGGCACTTTTTCCCTTCCGAGCCCTGCTGTGCACCCAAACAGTTGATTTCCACCACACATAAGGTATCAGCATACTCAGGAGAAATTGCACAATAAATTTTATGCTGCTTTTTTTCCTTTTACTCTTGTTAAAAAAAAAGCTATGTGGTTGAAGTAACAATTTTGTGGTAAAAATGTATTTTTTTTATTTTCACAGCTCAACGTTATAAACTTCTGTGAAGCACCTGGGGGTTCAGGGTACTCACCAAACATCTAGATAAATTCCTTGAGGGGTCTATTTTCCAGAATGGGGTCACTTGTGGGGGACCTCCACTGCTTAGGTACCTCAGGGGCTCTCCTAATGCAACATGACGTCCGCAATTGATTCCAGCCAATTTTGCAGTCAAATGGCACTCCTTCCCTTCCAAGACCTGCCGTGTACCCAAACAGTTGATTTCCACCACATATAAGATATCACCAAACTCAGGAGAAATTGCACAATAAATTTCATGTTGATTTTTTTCCTGTTACCCTTGTGAAAAAAAAGCTACCTGGTTGAAGTAACAATTTTGTGGTAAAATTTTATTTTTTTATTTTCATGGCTCAACGTTATAAACTTCTGTGAAGCACCTGGGGGTTCAGGGTACTCACCAAACATCTAGATAAATTCCTTGAGAGGCCTAGTTTCCAATATGGGGTCACTTGTGGTGTTTTTTTGCTGTTTACGTACCTTATGTCCAAATGCGACATGGTGCCCGCAATCTTTTTCAGCCAAATTTCCTTTACAAAATTCAAATATTGCTCCTTTCGTTCCAAGCCCTCCCATTTGTCCATACAAAGGTTTCAGACCACATGTGAGGTATCACCGCGCTCATAAAAATGTGGGTAACAAAGATTTGGGTCAAAGTTTTGGAATTACCTCTTGAAAAAGTGAGAGAATTGATGCTAAAGCAACATTTTTGAGAAAAAAATGACAATTTTCAATATGACAACGTAACGTTATCAAAATCTGTGAAGTACCTGTGGGTCCAAAATGCTCAGAATACCCCTCAATAGAAGCCTTAAGGGGTCTAGTTTCCAAAATGGGGTCACTTGAGGGGGGTTCCTGCTGTTTAGGTACCTTAGTGGATCTGTAAATGCAACATGGTGCCCGCAATCTGTTTCAGCCAACTTTGCTTTCCAAAATTCAAATATTGCTCCTTTCGTTCCAAGCTCTCCCATTTACCCAAACAAAGGTTTCTGACCACATGTGGGGTATCAGCGTGCTCATAAGAAAGTGGGTAACAAAGTGTGAGGTCCAAGTTTTGGTGTTACCTCTTGAAAAAGTAAGAAAATTAGTGCTAAAGCAACATTTTTAGGTAAAATGTTAAATTTTATTTTTTTTCATTCCACATTACTTTAGTTCCTGTGAAGCACCTGAAGGGTTAATAAACTTCTTGAATGTGGTTTTGAGTACCTTGAGGGGTGCAGTTTTTAGAATGGTGTCACTTTTGGGTATTTTCTGTCACCTAGGCCTCTTAAAGTCCCTTCAAATGGGATGTGGTCCCTAAAAAAATGGTTTTGTAAATTTTGTTGAAAAAAGGGGAAATTGCTGATGAACTTTGAACCCTTCTAACTTCCTAACCTCAAAAAATTTTGTTTCAAAAATTGCGCTGATCTAAAGTAGACAAGTGGGAAATGTTATTTATTAACTATTTTGTGTGACATAACTCTCTGGTTTATGGGCATAAAAATTAAAAGTTTGAAAATTGCAAAATTTAAATTTTTTTGTCAAACTTCAGATTTTTTCACAAATAAAATAAAAAAATATCATCCTAAATTTACCTCTAACATGAAGCCCAATATGTCACGAAAAAACAGTCTCAGAATCACTGGGATCCATTGAATTGTTCCAGAGTTATAACCTTATAAAGTGACACTGGTCAAAATTGCAAAAAATGACCTGGGCATTAAGTACAAAACTGGCTTCGTCCTTAAGGGGTTAAAACTCTTTTTAACTATTTACTCTTTACTTAAAGTCCTGGAATGAATCAGAAGAACTATCCTACATTTTTAATTAGAGGTATTGGCTAATATTTTTATTGTTACACCTACTACGTACATATTGGGATAAGATCTTGGAGATGGGAATAACCCTTTCATTTAAAATCAGTGATATTTTCAAAATATGACTAAATTATATTATTCAAAATTCACTTTCATTCATGTTTAATTATTGTTGATGGTTCACTTGGAAATCTTAGCAATTCATTTTGATCTGTCAGTTTAGATTTATTAAAAAAATGAGTTAATTAGTTTTCAGTTTATTTCAATAGATTAAATTGGAACCCATAACATGATGTATAATTTCAGTTTTAACCAATTGCCAGGGCCTAACTTATTACAGTGTGTTTTCTCACCTTCTTAAGAAGCCATTGAAAAGGTCGTCCACTTTTATCAAACTAGTTTCACATTTGTAATAATTCCGGCCACTTAAAATTAAATGCATATTATAAAAATAATTGCTGACTAAAGTACTTTTGCAAATCCATGAATTTCAATGGGGAATATGAATATGTTCTCATATAATGAGCTGTGACCACAATTTCCAAAACTAGCATCAGTTGTGGAAAATGACTTCATTATATAATAAGCCCATTTATTTTAACTATTAATGAAAAGTTTAACCCTTAAATGTGCTTGAAAGAAAGATTCACATGTTAATAATTGCATCTTCCATTTTAAGACAGAAGGTGATGGTAATGTGCCGCCCCAGCAGCGGATCGAACCACTCGGATCCATGGGCAGTGTCCGTTCGTGGTTCGAGGGTCTAAAGACCTGGGGGCTTAGGGGCCACACTCTAAAGTAAAAGGGGATATTTACAGGGGGATTATAGTTCGTGACGCCACCTGTGGTGTGTGGTAATTGGGAGTACCACCGCTGCCAGGAGTACCCAGGGTGATGGAATGGGGCAACAAGGTGTCGTTACCCTCCACAGGTAGTGGTATGCCCCAGGCTCTGGAAGATGATACTGGGTGCCGTGATGGGGAGATCACTCATGTACTCACTCAGCCAGTAAACAGACGCTGACAACCGGGTAAACCAAGTCTCTGGGTGCCGCTGCCTCTCAAGGGGAGCTCATCCAGGTCCTGTCCCCTGCAGTGCTGCCTGATGATCCATGACCTGCCTCCTAGCACAAAGTTTAGATTCACTGTAGTGGCCTGGTAGTCTGGAACTTGCCGGGCCCCGCTTCCCACTGTGGCTAAGTGTGGGAGCCTGCTCTCAGGGCTCATGCTTGGGATTTTAGTCAGCTGCTTATATGGAAGGCCCTATCCCCCTCGTTGCACTAGTGCACCGATTCTGGAGCGAGTGGGAAAAGGTCATAAAGGCTCCGCTCTCCGCAGGATAATTGCCGGGTTGCCTGAAGCTTCTCCCCAACCTAGGGTCCGTATACCCCGCCGTGCCTTCGGTCCCGGACCAGTGATAGGACCAGTCTGCCAACCGTCCACTTTAAAAGGTCCAGGCACCTTGCCTCAATCCCCTGCAACCGGGGGTCTGACTCCTCTAGGTCCAGACCACCGCCTGCAACCTAGACAGCTACTCTTGGGAGCCACCGATCCCTGCTCCCTCCCCTTTACTCCACTACTCACTACTTCACTGACATTCTACTGACCTTCCCTTCCTGACCCTTAGGTGGGCAATCCTATTATGTTCAAGCCGCCCACTGGTGTGTCTGGTGGGTGTGGTGCAGGGTGTTCCTAGGATTTGATTTGCTGTTGGAGGCAGCACTGTAAGATGGGGACCAAGAACCATGAGGGATTTGAATACTGCACTAAAGGGAAAGAGCGTGCAGTACCCTGTGATGACCTGATAGTCCAGGAGCGTCACAGTAATATTGAGGCACAAAAAGTATGGCTAGCTTTAGATTTTATCAATATTTAAAGACTAAAATAAACAATAAAATTGCTTTACATGTTAGTGAGGGAATCTTGCGAAAACAGAGCCATCTTACAAAAAAATATCTCTATGGTACTATGGAAAATACACTGTATTTTTCGGTTTATAAGACACTCCGGAGTATAAGACGCACCCCAAATTTAGAGGAGGAAAATAGGAAACATTAATTTTTAATGTTAAAATGAGGGTCCGTCTTATAATCCTAGTGTGTCTTAATCCTAATGCTTACCAGAGGGGAACGGTGGTGGTGGATCGGCTCAGGAAGGTCACAGGAGGCAGGGTCAGAAATGCTGTGGGCTCAGAGAATGGGTGTTGTATCTCAGGAGGGTCAATGGACAGAGCATCAGCCATACTGTGGCCTCGGGAGTGTCGAGGCGACGGGCGCCATTGTTCTGCCGGAGTGCTGGGGGTGTCACTGCAATGAAGGACTCAGTAGGGTCTAGGGACGGGGTGTGGGGGTGTATCTATGGTGGTCTACATGGCCATTTTCTTGAAGTCCATAGCGTCAACCGCAAGTGATTCAATAGAGCCCGCAGTCAGATCAATGCACCCACCGCGACACTGCAGTGACACCCTCAGTATCGCTGACCCTGCCTCCTATGACCCCACTCTACCACCGCCACCCCAGTAAGCCATATCCACATTGTAAGAAGCACCCCCATTTTACCCTCAGTTTTGGGGGGAAAAAAAGTGTGTCTTACGATCTGGAAAATACTGTAGTTGCTAGAGATATCTGGATCGACACGCAGATGATCCCATTCAAGTTGACTTTCTGAAATCCCTGGTTCAATGTGTATTTGAACAATTTGCAATTCAGTTCACAAGGATCACCAAAATCAATACTCGGCACCATTTCGCACATGGTGCTTATACAGTGGGCTGGCTATAAACATTGTGGCCGGCAAATGAACACTATCTTACTTTTGTATTGTGTAGTGATAGAACTGTTCAGACCAAAAAACATAGTGAAACAAAAAAATGTCTATCGAGACTATGGTGTTCTACCTAATCATTGCCGATGTACCAGATTGAATATGGGGGTAATAGTCAGACGAGGTTCATGTGTACAGTAATAATCCATTAAAATGGATGCAACAGCAATCATTTGGTAAAAACGTTGGGCAAACACAACATTCTTACCCGTTTAAAAAAAATATGATTTTTGCAGGATCCATTTTCTTAACATGGGAGTCTATGGAAAATGGATCCGTTAACTGTTTGCAATTTATCCTTTATTTTAAACTGATCTAGTATGCAAAAACAGATCCTTTACAAATGCAACAAAAATGGATGGCTAAATGGCAATGATTTCACAGATCTGTTTTCCATAGACTCCCATGTTAATAATGGATCCTGTAAAAATCTTATTTTTTCAAAGCAGACAAGAAAGTTGGGACTGCACATCTGTTTTGCCAACGGATTGCTGTTGGATTTGTTTTAATGAATGATTACTGGACATGAGGACTTATCCTTTGTTTGCTATTAGAAATCAAAGGGGTATACAGTTAACTATTGTAGCAGTCTCATCAGCATTGTGCATGACAGTGAATTATTATATCTGTGAAATAATGCATCCGCAGCACCTTAAAGAGAATGCGTCAGCGGGTTCTTGCAATGGAATCTGACAGCATCTTGATTTAGGGACTAAAGTGGGCTTTACACACTACGACATCGCTCAAGTGATCTCGTTGGGTCACGGAATTTGTGACGCACATCCTGTCGCTTTAGCAATGCCATTGCGTGTGACACCTATGAGCGATTTTGCATCATCGCAGATAACATCCCGCCCACCTTCTCCCTTCCGCATTGCCGGCAGAACGCAAGTAAGGAGATGTTTGTCGCTCCTGTGGGTTTACACACAGCGATGTGTGGAGCTGCAGGAATGACAAACATCGTACCTGCGGTCAAACCGACATTATGAAAATGAACGACGTTACACAGATTAGTGATATTGTACACTTCTGTGCTCGTTCATCGTCGCACCTAGGATTTACACGTTGCGATGTCGCTACCGGCGCCGTATGTGCGTCACTAACGAGTCGACGTGACTCCAACGATATATCGGTAGCATGTCGCAATGTGTGAAGCCCCCTTAAGGGGTTCTTTGCACGCTGCAATATCGCTAGCCGATGCTAGCGATGCCGAGCGCGATAGTCCCCGCCCCCGTCGCAGATGCGGTATCTTGTGAACATTATCGCTACGGCAGCTTCACACGCACTTACCTGCCCTGGTCACAGCGACGTCACACGGCAGGCGGCCAATAGAAGTGGAGGGGCGGAGATGAGTGGGATGTAAACATCCTGCCCCCCTCCTTTCTTCCGCATTGCCGGTGGAGCCGATGAGTAGAGAGCTGTGGAAAAGAAGCGCAATAGGGTTTTACCCCTATAACACAGGGGGTAAAGACAGGGAGCAGTAATACTCACCAAATGAAGTTGTGAAAGTCACAACTACTATATAGGCATGGAAAACTGGGATCACAGCAGCAGTAACCCAAATGGCAGATAACAGAGAACAATAGAAGAAAATCGGGTTTTTATCAGCCGCGCCAATGATCACTTCTCAGGTATTCAGATTAATGGATCTTTTATTTTTTATTTTGCACAGGTCTGTGTGACCTGTGCAAAATAAAAGATCCATTAATCTGAATACCTGAGAAGTGATCATTGGCGCGGCTGATAAAAACCGATTTTCTTCTATTGTTCTCTGCATTGCCGGTGGAGGCAGGTAAGGAGATGTTCCTCACTCCTGTGGCTTCACACACAGCGATGTGTGCTGCCGCAGGAATGAGGAACAATATCGTACCGACATTATGGAAATTACCAACGCAACACAGATCGACGATTTACGACGCTTTTGCGATCGTTTATCGGCGCATTTAGGCTTTATACGTTGTATCATAGTTACTGGCGCCGGATGTGCGTTACTTTTGATTTGACCCCGACGATATCGCAGTAGCGATGTCGTAACGTACATAACGACATAACATCACCTGCTCATATGAAAATCCAGCCAGCAATCAGATCAAGCTTCAATATGCCTTCCTCCTCCTTCTCATCATGTTTCTCTTTCTACAAGCTAAACTGCACCCTTAGGTAACACCTGTTTGGTATCATCATAACCATGATCTTTGTCATAGTCCTCTACTGTGTGTTGTACTCCAAATAACCTGTTCCCTCTCTTTTAACTGATACATCCTTGGTTGCCTCCCTCTGGTTACCACAGGCTCCAGCGTTGAGCCCGTGGTAATCCCCACTTATGTCTGCTTATCTAATCAGCGGACATGTGGCTAACCATCCCAGGTGGATGGGAGATCCACCTGCTCTTGTTAACCCCTTAGATTGTGTTGTCAAACACTGACAGCACAATTTAAATGGCTGTGGCGGGGATTGTGCTGTTCCTCGCTACTATTGGAGGCCTGTGACGCAATCTGTTGCCATGGTAGCGCAGATTCCTCTGATGCTGCCATGACTCACTTCCTGTGATAAACAACAGAGCACCGTCACTCACAGGAGATGAGCATTTCTGATGATCAGAGTGGTGCTGCTCTGATCAACAAATATGCACAGGCGATCAGACTGTATAGAGTGATAAAGTCCCCAAGGGGGCTAGTAAAATAAATAAATATGTAAAATACACATATTTTGTATGGCCCTGTTCAGAAATGCCTGCTCTATAAAAATATAAAAATCAATTAATCTGATTAGTATACGGTGTGGTGAGAAAAAAATTCCAAACTACAAAATTATATTTTTTTGGTCACCGTAACATTTTGTTGAAAACATCGTATCTACACTAATATAGTATAATTAAAAACGCCACCTCCAGATACAAATTAAGCCATCTCTGAGCCCTAAATCCCAAAAAATGAGAACCCTACAGGTCTCAGAAAATGGCAAAAAAAAGCGCTACTCTTTTTTTTTTTGGACAAACTTTAGAATTTTTTTTCACCACACAGATAAAAGTGTACTTAAATTGGTATCTACGAACTTGTACCAACATAAGACATCATCCTGACATGTCAGTTTTACCATATATGGGGAGATAAGGTATGCACTCCAGTGACTATGTAAGGGGAATACATGAAATAGCAGAAACTGCTGTGTGAATACTGACTTGAAAAATCCAATAGCTATATGCAAGAGTGAATATGTGAAAAATGGAATCTGCATTACTGCCATGAACATATGAATCAAGAGAAATTTAGCTACTGAATTGATCAATGCAATAGAGCCCCAACACTACGTCAAAGTATTTCTCTACGTTGGGGTCCCTAGCTTGTGTGTGTCCTCTCATGCAGTTAAAAAACTTACCGTGCATGGGAAGTTGAGACCCAGGCTATTTATGCGTATGATATGGATTGGCAATAGGTGTGGTTGGGGAGGGTTCACAAACGAAAAACTACTAACAAATAAGGAATAACATTTGGAACACCATTCTAAGTCTGAACTGGGTGCAAAAACCTAAAAAAACTATTTGCATTGCATTGATCAATTCAGTAGCTAAATTTCTCTTGATTCATATGTTCATGGCAGTAATGCAGATTCCATTTTTTCACATTGTCACTCTTACATATAGCTATTGGATTTTTCAAGTCAGTATTCACACAGCCGTTTCTTCTATTTCATGTATTCCCCTTACATAGTCACTGGTGTGCATACCTTATCTACCCAAAGTGATGTTTTTTTAGGTTTTTGCACCCAGTTCAGACTTAGAATGGTGTTCCAAACATTATTCCTTATTTGTTAGTAGTTTTACCATATAGTCAGTGGTAAATAAAAACCCCCAAAAACAATCGTGCAATTGCACTTTTTTAGGAATTTCGCCGCACTTGGATTTTTTTCCTGTTTTCTAGTACTCATTATGGTAAAACTAATGATTTCAATCAAAAGTAAAAGTTGTCCTGCAAAAAAATAAGCAAGATTGACGAAAAAAATAAAAAAAGTTATGGCTCTCGGAAGAAGTAGAGAAAAAAACTAAAATGAAAAACGGAAAATCGCTGGGGGGCGAAGGGGTTAAAAAAGCAGTTATCCATAGCCAATTAAGTGTGGAGGGAACAACCATATGCATCTATTCACCTACTTCTTTTCCAGCTAAACTTGCAATAGATGTAGATATAACATGTAGCAGAGCTCAAAAAACTAACCAACAGCATTATGTATATACTGTCTATCCTGCAGTTTTGTTAGCAGTGCAGCTGGTAAGCTTGTGGATGCTGCTGCCTTTTGAGAAATGATGGTGTGGGCTCAGCCTCACTGGAAGATATCAAGCCAACATTACTTTTCACAGAAACAGATGCCAGCGCTCTATTTTTACATCCAAGAGAACATTGCCTTATGGTCAGACAAAATATATCATGCTCCATGCGTGGCCCATGTCCTGAATTTAATAGAGCAAGATTTATTATATACAGCTAGGTCCAGAAATATTTGGAAAGTGACCACATCTTTGTGATTTGGGCTCAGCATGCCACTATTTTGGATTTAAAATAAAACAACTGAGAAGCAATTGAAGTGTATACTTTAAGGTTTAATTAAACGGTTTGAACAAAAATATCCTGTGAAATAACTAGCAATTAATACAATTTTTCTACAAAGCCTCCTCAGTTTAGGGGCTCAAAAGTAATTTTACTAATTTACTTTACCATAAATGTAATGTTCATTTTTAATACTTTGTACAGAATCCTTTGAAGGCAATGACTGCCTGAAGTCTGGAAGCCATGGACATCACCAAACTTTGGGTTTTCTCCTTTCTAAATGCTTTGCCAAGCTTTCACTGCAGCTGAGTTCACTTGTTGCTTGTTTTTGGGTCTTTCTTCTATAAGTTTGTCTTAATCAAGTGAAATGCAGCTCGATTGGGTTGAGAACTGATGATTGATTCTGTCATTCCATAAAATTCTACTACTTTGCCCTAAAAAACTTCTGGCTTGCTTTGCAGTATGTTTTTCTTTTTCATTGTCTATCTGTACTTTGAAGCACCATTCAATCAACCTTTATGCAGTTTGTTTAATCAGAGCAAAGATTATAGCCCTGTACACTTCAGAATTCATCCATCTGCTTCTGTCTTCAGTCACATCAGCAACAAATAGTAGTAATCCAATGGTTTGAATAATGAGTCATTGCAAGCCTCCTACATACTTTCTTCTACCCATCATTCTGGTACAGGTTGATTTTAGCTTCATCTGTCTGATAAATACTTTTCCAGAACTGGGCTAGATTCTTTAGATATTTTTTGGCAAATGCTAATTTAACCCGCCTTAAAAATGAAAATGCCAATTGTTTGCACCTTGTGGTTAACCTTCTGTATCTTCGCTCATGAAGTTTGCTTTTTATGGCAGACTTAAAAACTAAAACACCTATTTCCTGTTGTGAAGGGGTTTTTCTTCAATATGGAAAATATTCTGAGATCATAAGTACACTGTTATCTTCCATGGACGTCCAGGCCTTTTTACGTTCACAAATTTACCACTGCACTCTTTTTTTGTTTTCCAGAATGTATCAAACTGTGGATTTATTTTTTTTTTCAGCATAACAATGGTCTTTTTATCCTCCATTGGTTACTATTTTGACCACATGATGTAGGTTCACATATCAACAGCTTCTAAATGTAAAAAACACTTCTGGAATCAGCTCCAGACCTTTTACTTGCTTAATTGATGATGCATTAATGAGGAAGTAACTCATGCAGCCCATCAAAGTGCTTTTGAGATAATTTTCCAATTACTTTTAGTCCCAAGAAAAAAGGCAGCAACAAATCAAAGAGCTGCAATTCTTACACCCTTACGTACTTATAGGATGTAAATGCTCTTGTCGCGGGCGGGGAGGAGGGTGTCAGCACACCGCGCTCACCCCTTCTGCTCGGGTCCGGCAGCTGCTCCTGGTGGCTCGAGCCGTGGGCCGGATCCCGGGGTTTCTCGAGCGACACTCCTCGCCCGTGAGTGAAAGGGGGTGTTTGTTGGGTGTGGGGATTGTTATAGTTCGTGACGCCACCCACGGTTGTGGTGATTGCACCACCGCTGCTCAGTGTGGGGGTCCCGGGGATGGTGATGCGGAGCAGCCAGGTGTTGTGTTGCCCCTCCGTGGGTAGGGGTTGGTGATCCCGGGGCCCGGTGATGAGATGTGAAGTGTAGGGCCTGGAGGGCGCAGGGACGCGGGGGCAGCGCTGTGCCTTGCGGCACTATGGTACTCACTCAGCCTGACACACGGACACAGTTTGTACGGTAAACCAACGGCTGGTAGGACGGTCCCACAGACGGCTGCACCTGCACTCCCGATAGGTGACGGTGATGTCTCTCTTCCTTGCACCTGTGTTGACTGATGGTAGCGGTGGATTCCCTCCGGTTACCCGCTCCCCGGCTGCAATCTGGGCCGGAGGAGCTCTACACTTTGCCCGCAGGCGCTGGCCCTGAGAAACTTGTGCCGTGGCGGTGGCGGTGTCTCTCCAATACGGGTTGGGCTGTTGCCTTCAATCGGGACTTGGTTGTTGGGGGATCTGCGTCCCCGTCACTGACGGATTTGGCAAATCTGGCGACTCCTAGCCTTGCCGGGGTCCGAGAGGCCCCTGCCCTGGTGCTGACCGTCCTTCGGAACACTGCTCCAGACCACCGGGCACACAGCCAACGGGGTCCTTCCAGGAACTTCTAAACGGTCCCCCTCCAGACAGTCACCGCCGTTGCTGACCTTGCTGTTCTGGCCCTCACAAAGCTGGACCCTTCAGGCTGTCGTTCTCTTCTGTCACTTTACTTGCTTTTCCTCCTTTACTACTTTCACTTTCTCTTTCTTAACTCCTCTCCTTAACTCCACTTCACTCTTGCCCTGCCTGGGCTACTCTGCTGTTTACTCAAGCTCGTCCCTGAGCTATCTGCCTGGTTACTTCCTGCCTCCAGTGTTGTGAGCTCCTCGGTGGGCGGAGCCAACTGCCTGGCCCACCCCCTGGTGTGCATCATCAACCTCTGGAGGAAGGCAACAAGGATTTCTGGTTAGCTGTGATGTGCCTACCTGGAGTGTGGGGTGTAGTGGTGTTGTGACCTGTGTCCCCTGGCTTGCCCAGGGCGACACACTCTCATATTAAATATTGAATATGTATGTCTTAAATAGAGATGAGCGAACAGGTCGCGGTTCAGCTCGAGTTCAGTTCGCCGAACGGAGGTCTCGTTCGAGTTCGGTTTGGCGAACCACTCGAACTGCATAGGAAACAATGTGAGGCAATCACAAACACATAAAAACACCCTCAAAGGTGTCCAAAAGGTGACAAACAACTCACAACACAACACAAATACATGGGAAAGTGACAAGGACATATACTCATGCGAAAACAAAAGAGCTGAACAAGGAAAAAAAGGAGGAGACACAGATATATGAGTATATGCAAGGAAACATCGATGCCATTACTGTGCAACCTGCACCCTGCTCATTTTAGGCTTCCAATCTGGATAAATTGCCTGAGCTTGCTACGTACGCCTTGGGGATCTTGTCATGTCCTGCAGCCAGCGTTCTCTCGGAACCTGTCTTCAGTGCTGCTGGGGGTCTGCTGGCAGATAAGCACACGCGTCTGTCCACTGACAATGTGGACATGGCTCTCAGAGGACTTTTCTTCCCCTGGGTCATCCAGGGGACACGAAAGGCACGCGTATTTTTGAGAGTGCTTCATGCAAAGCATCTTTTTCATTTTGAAAAGGGGGATCAACTGATGCCAGTCAAGTGGGGTGTGTGTGGCCCAATTAGTGGAAACGAGGGAGACTGTGGTTGGAGTCCCCTCGCTGTGTTTCTAAAAGAACCAAGATGAACAAGTCATGGCTCTCAGAGGACTTTTCTTCCCCTGGGTCAGCCAGAGGAGGCGAAAGGCATGCATATTTTTGAGAGTGCTTCATGCAAAGCATCTTTTTCATTTTGAAAAGGGGGATCAACTGATGCCAGTCAAGTGGGGTGTGTGTGGCCCAATTAGTGGAAACGAGGGAGACTGTGGTTGGAGTCCCCTCGCTGTGTTTCTAAAAGAACCAAGATGAACAAGTCATGGCTCTCAGAGGACTTTTCTTCCCCTGGGTCAGCCAGAGGAGGCGAAAGGCATGCGTATTTTTGAGAGTGCTTCATGCAAAGCATCTTTTTCATTTTGAAAAGAGGGATCAACTGATGACAGTCAAGTGGGGTGTGTGTGGCCCAATTATGGTGACGAGTGAGACTGTGATTGGAGTCCCCTCGCTGTTTTTACATGATTTTCGAAGTGCATGACATGCCTAAGAGGTTTTGTTTCGGCATCTCAAACTTGTTGGCTACAGAAAGGCTGCCTTTACACCCTTTTGTCACCGAGGATTTTCGAGACCTTATGCCCATTGCAGTGCCCCAAGAGCCGATGGCCATTTGCCACTCCTTCTCCAAGAAAGGGGTGCCCGCGCTAACACAGCAGGTCGCACACAACATCACCGCTTCCTTAAGAAACTCTGTGTGTGACAGGGTGCATTTCACCACAGATACTTGGAACAGTAAGCATGGACAGGGGCGTTACATGTCGCTCACTGGGCACTGGGTAACTATGGTGATAGATGGAGAAGTGTTTGCTGTACAAGTCTTTCCGTCCCCACGAGTTGTGTGTTTAAATCCTTCCTCTGTATGTACAAGTTCCTCCCCTGCTTCTGCCTCATCAACCTCGTGTTACTCCTGCACCTCAGCCCAAACCCTGTGTGGTCAGGCCACCCTTCCTTGTAACTGCGCCCAAGGAATCCCACACACTTCCTTACTATGCTGGCAGCAGAGCTCAATGCCATCAGGCGGTCAAATGTTTACTTTGAAATGTAGGGGAAATGTGAGACACCGCTGAGGAGTTGTGGACAGTTAGCTCTGTAGAGTGAGGCCGAGTTTCATCAATGGTTGTCTCCACTCAACCAGCAGCCAGGGAATGCTGGGTGCAACAATGATAGTAAACAGTCTGCGGCCCTTCTTCAGGGCAATGTGACACATGTGCCTTGTATGGCTCACGTGTTGAATCCAAATCTCCAGCAATTTTTAAAACACTATCCCGGCCTACATGTCATTCTGTCGAGGGCATGGTGTAATGCCTGCCTGGATCGACACACTCAGACGGGCTGTAAAGGATAGGCTAGAGGGAACCCACTCACCAAGCTGGACCCCCAGAACCCTGAAACCCTTTAATCCCTATACAGTGATGTTGAATGACACAGGGCCCAAGTTGATCAATACCTGTGGAAGGCTGCAGTTCCAGAGAATAGTAGTCATGCAGGGTCAAAACATTAATTGAGGAAGAGGAACAGAATGGGAGGGACAGGACTAAATCAGAAAACATGCAGAGGTGAAATGCAAATCGGCCAACGAGGTACCTAAACAGCAAGCAGGAAAAGTAGTCAGGTAACAAGCACACAAACTCAAAACTAAACTGGGGGTAACAGTAACCAGAGGTTCATAGCTATGTCTGGCAGTGGTCTTCAGACAGGAGGGGCCTAAAAAAGGGTGTTGTGTCTTCCCATTGGTTGTAGCTGAATGATGGTACTTCATCTGTGAGATACCCACCACCTGCATTCAGCCTGTGGTTCTGCATCTGTCAAGGTAACGCATCCCAGTGAGTGAGCATAACCTGTGTTTACCTGCGCCGCTGGTGTCGACTCCTCTCCCATCATCAGCACTATGCACGAAAGGAACACGTTGTCACCTTGCGACAGGAGTACAAATTGACGTAGCGGACTACGGTGGTGACTTAACAGCCGTGTGCGGCAATGATGCAAACATGGCAGCGTGCTTTTGTCAGGCCCATGTGTCACATACGTGACCTGTAGGGCTCAGGTGTTTAATCTGATTCTCCAGCAATTTTTAAAACAACATCCCAGCCTACATGGCCTTGTACAGCGGGCACGCTCACTATGTGCTCACTTCCATCGTTTGCACCCATTAGCTCAACAACTTTCATCGCTCCTGAAGTCTTAGGGGTACTTTGCATGCTGCAACATCGCAGGCTGATGCTGCGATGCCGATCTCGATAGTCCCCACCCCCGTCGCAGCAGCGATATCCTTGTGATAGCTGCCGTAGCGAACATTATCGCTACGGCAGCTTCATATGGACTCACCTGTCCTGCGACCGTCGCTCTGGCCGGCGACCCACCTCCTTGTTAAGGGGGCGGGTCGTGCGGCGTCACTACGACGTCACACGGCAGGCGGCCAATAGGATCGGAGGGGCGGAGATGAGCAGGATGTAAACATCCCGCCCACCTCCTTCCTTCCGCATATCCTACGGAAGCCGCAGTGACGCCGGTAGGAGATGTTCCTCGCTTGTGGCTTCACACACAGCGATGTGTGCTGCCCCAGGAGCGAGGAACAACATCGGACTGTCGCGTCAGCGTAATTATGGATTAAGCCGATGCCGGATGCCGGAAGTGCGTCATTTTCAATTTGACCCCACCGACATTGCACCTGCGATGTCGTAGTGTGGAAAGCCCGCCTTAAGGTCTGACGGTTAAACGTCAGAAATGCGATGTTCCGACACGCAGGAATTTTAATCTGCACATGTTGCAGCGTCTGTGGCAGCACCGCAGAGCCCAGCTGAAATACGTTTTGACATATACCCTGGGTTAACTTGATCCAGAGGTGGTGCAGATCACACTGCTGGAGTGGTGTCAGATCAAGGACATATGTACCATTCTACACAGTTTACAAATGTCGACGCAGATGTTTAACACTGGCTATGACATTCTCAGCATGACAATTTTGGTCATCTACATGATGGAACACACTTAGTATTATTCGGAGTCAGGTGTTGGTCCAAGAGGAAGGGAGGAAGTACTGGAGGAGTAATATGCGGAAGGGATAACAAGATCTACAAGGTCCAGACGGTCAGCGGCACCTTGGCGGCAGTCATGGTACGGTGGGGGAGAGGGAGTATCAAGGGAGCATAGTATCAGCAAAACAGTTGAGGAAGGTGCAGGAGCCCAGGAAGAAATGGAGGACGAACTGGCGATGGGCATGGAAGACTCAGCAGATTAGTGAGAGCTTGCTCACATTTTGGTTCTGTGAGGTTGTGGGGAGAGGGCAAAGGAAGGAGGCACGATTCTCACCTCTCCGCCACCAACACACCAAGGACTTGGTCCTCCTGGATGCATAAGACACATGAGCGCCTTCTTGCTGCACTACCTACAACATGACCCTCAGATTGTACGAATTCGAAGTAATGCTAACTACTGGGTTGCCACACTGTTAGATCCCCGGTACAAGACAAAATTTGGCGAAATAATTCCTGCCATAGAAAGGGACGCACGTGTACAGGAGTATCTGCAGAAGATGGTACGCAATCTTAGATCTTCTTTTCCACTAAACACCAGTGCTGCACAGAGTGAATCTCAACGCTTTGTCATGGATAGGAGGAAATAGTCTTTTACTTGTCCACATCTGAGGGACCAAGGGCTGGCTGCTGTGCTGAGATGGCATTGAGTACGGTGTCCCTGCAGAGTTGCACTTTTGGTCATATACAAAATGAGTTGAAAAAGGACAGATGCTGGTGGAAAGGGGAACAGGTGTGTTGGAAAGGGTAAAAAAGTTTGTGTCCGTGGGTTTGGTGGTTAAGCAACATTAACATTTGCTGAAGAAACAACATCTGGTATGGTGGGACTGGCAGATTTGGATAAGGTGGTATATACTATGTTACCGCGATATCAAAAATATTAAGAAGAAAAGAAAGAGAAAGGTAGATATCCCAATTGCCTTTCGGTGTCCACCGTGCTCACAGATGGAAAAGGAGAGGTTGGCAACTGGAAGGTTAGGTGGAGGATACAGAGCAGGTTGACTCTCAAACAAATAGTAGCCTGAACCAAGTTAGACGCAACTCGGATCTGGAGACTTGGAGCCCTGTTAGCGTGACAGGGTTCACACTACCACCCAGCCCCGGAACTCCCTGTTAACAACACAGGAGCCATTGGTTACGCAGTCCGTGTGCGTAGGGGACACACCTGTGTACAGCAGGCGCATCAGCAGCAGCAGGCATGTTTATGCCACTGGGCTGCACTAGCAGGACTGGTAGGACAGGAGCTGTTCTTAAACGTTCTACGTTACCAACTGTGGTGGCGGCCTGCATCGATGACCTATCCCTGCCTACCTCTGGCCTAAAGCCGCAATGGGTTCAACACATGGAGGTGTGCTCTTTCGGAGCATAGTAGAAGACTGGGCACCTTCTTCTTGACTCTAGCCCCTTTTATAACCTGTGTCTGCCCGAAACCAGGGTGGACCACAATGCACCTCCTGGAGACAAAAGCAGAGTGACACGTCATGAGTGGCATAACTAGCATCCTATTTTGAACCGCCACTTGAATGATGACCTCATGGCTGCCACAACCAAAACACCTCAACAGTCATCGTCTGACCAACAACAATGAGGTTACAAGTCATAGGGGCGGTCCTCTGCAAGCCTGTTGGGAGTGGCCTGGCCAAATTCTCAGGACACCTGATGCCCTGTGGTCTATATGAGCTCCCCACATCAGGGGCAGGGCCAAAGAGTTCATTACCCGACCTAGCCTCTGATGCAGTAAGTGCCTGAGCATGCTCAGTAGCATGAAATACAGTTTCTGAAAAAAAAACTATCCGCTTCAGCATACTGTCTAGGCACAACACAGGACTTAGACCCGGCACGGAGTGCAAGTACCTGTGCAAAGAGGCTCTCTCAGTCAGTGTGAAGTCCCACAGGTGTTGTGTTGGTGCATTACCTTCAGGGACTCCCCGTGGAGGAAGAGTCTGGTCACACTTAGGTTGCTTCTTTATATGTATTTTTGTGACGCCACTCTCGGTATTGCGGTCAGTGGGGACCGCCACTGCAGTGTAAGGGGACACCTGGGGCTGATGTTGGGTGCAGTTAGTTTTAGTAGCCTCCCGAGAGTGAGTCAAGCACCAGGGCCCTGTGTAAGTGTGTTGAGCCACAGGTCGCAGAATGACTCAGGCACAGTCCAAACGAGCATGCGCTGTAGCCCAAAATTAAGACTTTGCCTCAGGAATGACACAGTCAGGCAGAGCATACTCAGTTGGCGAAACACTGGAGTTAGGCTGCGGCTGGGGTAAATCAGCACACAGGAAGGAGCAACCGCTTAAACACTTCGTTCAATTGTGAGGGGAGTCATTTTGGAGTTTTGTGAGGAGTACCATAATGCCAGTGAGCAGCATCCTGTGCCACAGACCAACATTCTTCCAGTGCTGTCTATACTGTTAACCTTGATAGGAGCGTAAAGTCTGTATTTATGGCAACTGGACATCACATGACCCGGGTACGGTAGGCTGTGCCCAGACAGTAATTCGTGCACGCAACACTTTCTTTTATTATGAAAACACATATCTGTTCTGGGTAGAACGACTATATAGACAATCACACTTGCTGCCTCTGCACTGTCAAATTGTCATGTACAGTTTAAATCATAGAGGGATAGCGACACATGTTTGCATTGAATGTTGCTTTTCAATATTTACATGTGTTGCAGAGCTGTGTGGTTTGCATTCACACTGTTATCATCTGCCTTATCTGTGAGGCTTCAGCTAACAAGGGTATTCAGGGTGGGTGATGTGTTTTGTCTATGTTTAGGTAGATAACTGGGAAGCTCTTGTGATGCGCCACTAGTAAGTTGTCTTCGCACACACACACACACACACACACGCACAAACACACAATTACTGCTGCTATGCAGAGGGCTTAGCAAGCAGTAGGCAACTGAATAGATTGTTCTATTATTTCAATTTAATGCATGGTTCTTATTGTTCGTTTTTGGAAAGTGAAACAATCATTTATGAACCCAACTGCAAACAGTGCTTTTCATGTTGCGTGGTTTTGCTGCATACTGTCGATCCCACCAAATACAAGACTTAAAATGAAGTATAAGTCGCAAAGGGAATTTCACTGTGCTACAATGCGGCCTAGCGCGGCTGTGCAACCACCGCCTGCCCCATCAAGTGCATCTGCGTGCTCTTCATCTTCTGTGACTGTGGGGATAGCAGTCACAAATACTTTTTCACGATGAACTTCCACCCCTTTACCCGTAAGCGGGAGTGTGATTGCCAGGTCGTCACTTGTTTTGGAAGTGGAAACAGATGGTATTGTTGAGCTGTCAGACATCGAGAGAACCACCATTGGATGAAGGCAACATTATATCCACGCCTGCACCATCGTGAAAGATTGACTGGACTACCTGCAGTTAATTATTGCATCCCACAAATAGAAAGGAGTGTAGAACGCACATGTGTTGTACCTTGCTTGGCAGCAAAGGAACACTAACTTAGTATTCCAGACAATTTTAGGATGGCAGAAAAAGTGTCAGCTCTTTGGGCAAATTAAATAGCGTGGCAAAAGTGGGCAGGTGGGTACAGTGGCCGTGTTCTGTGTGTACCAGGACAGTAAAGGAAGCCTCACTTTCTATCCCTCCTAATGGTGAAATGCAGCAAGGAAGTCCATGAGTTTGCTATAAAAATAGCGTAGCAAAATGTGCAGGAGGGTGTCATGCAGAGGTGTTAGAAATAGCTTGGCACCATTGGGGCACAAATGGAGTACAACAGCCACTTTTTGGATGCCACTAACTATCAGCATTTTTTGCTATTATTATAGCTTATTAAAAACAGAGCAGGAGGGTGTCATGCAGAGGTGTTAGAAATAGCTTGGCACCATTGGGGCACAAATGGAGTACAACAGCCACTTTTTGGATGCCACTAACTGGCAGCATTTTTTGCTATTATTATAGCTGATTAAAAACAGATCAGGAGTGTGCAATGCAGTGGTGCTGCAAATAGCTTTGCACTAGTGGGACACTAATGGAAGTCCAACAGCTACTTTTAGGATGCCACTAAGTTTACTCAGTGTTTGCTAGTATAACGGCTTAGTAACAATGAGTTGTAGTGTGCAATGCAGAGGTTCTGCAAATAGATTTGCACTAGTGGGACACTAATGGAAGTCCAACAGCCACTTTTAGGATGCCACTAAGTTTACTCAGTGTTTGCTAGTATAATGGCTTAGTAACAATAAGTTGTAGTGTGCAATGCAGAGGTTCTGCAAATAGATTTGCACTAGTGGGACACTAATGGAAGTCCAACAGCCACTTTTAGGATGCCACTAAGTTTACTCAGTGTTTGCTAGTATAATGGCTTAGTAACAATGAGTTTGAGTGTGCAATGTAGAGGTGCTGCAAATAGCTTTGCACTAGTGGGACACTCATGGAAGTCCAACAGTCACTTTTAGGATGCCACTAAGTTTACTCAGTGTTTGCTAGTATAATGGCTTAGTAACAATGAGCTTGAGTGTGCAAAGGGCAGGAGGGTACAGTGGCAGGGTTGTGGGTCTGGGTAGAGGAAAGGAAGCCTCACTTTCTATCCCTCCTAATGGGGAAATGCAGCGTGGAAATCCCTGACCTTAGCTACACAGACACTGTTATCTGTAGCTGTTAAAATCTGTTTTCACGGACCTGACTGTCACCTATGGCTCTGAACCTGCTGGTGTTAGCCCTTACAATGGCTAATAGAAACTTCTATCCCTATTCTGTATAGTGCTGTGTGTAGAGCGTATACAGCAGTATCGGAGACAGGAGCTACGCCAGCGGTGACTGACACCCAGACGCAGAAGGCAGATAATGGCGTCCAGACTGGCAGATGCCCGTATTTATAATGCAGGGACATGTGACATGGACATCCTATTACACATGCCGTTGCTTCTCTGGCTAAAAGTCCACTTAGCTGTGTGTGTGTGTCTGGGATTGGCTGACATGCTGGCCCGCCCCACTACACACGCGCGCTTAGGGAAGGAAGACAAGGAAAAAAAAAAAAATGGCGATCGCCATTATCCCAGCAGCAGTGATCTGAATGTGCTGTTCCCGCACACTATACGCTGAAATTTCATAATAGTGTGAGTCACAGAGTGACTTACACTATTACAGCGGAAAGCCAGCTAGTAATTAGCTTGGCTTTTTGCTGCTAGAACCGTTCTCGAACGTAACTAGAACTATCGAGCTTTAGCAAAAAGCTCGAGTTCTAGTTCCATCTAGAACAGCCCCCCAAAATCACTCGAACCACGAACTGGAGAACCACGAACCACGCTCAACTCTAGTCTTAAATATGTTTTGGTAAACAACAAAGATACCAAAACTTGTCACTGTGTAAATATTTCTTGACTTAACTGTAAGTATGTACATTTGAGAAAGTTAGTGGGATGGCAAGAAAATTGTCAGTCAATTTCAATAGGTCTTATATGGCAAGGCATACCCTATTGGCTTTGCAAAATAAAAATAAAAAAGCAGGCTGCCAGGGCAGGCACTGGTATGCAACCTGTCCATGTTGCAGTATTTTCATGAACAGTGTAAAGCAGGGCATTTAAACATGTAGCTGTAATTGCAGTGAAATAGCATGCTACAAATATTAACTCAGGGGGCTGAATACAAATGCACATCACAATTTTGAAGTTTATATATTTTAAATATTTAGGACAGCATGTATCATTTCTTTTACACTTCAAAAATGTCTGCTACTTTGTGTTGGTATATCACATAAAATCTCAATAAAATACATTTAAATTTTTAGAGTGTAATGTGGAAAAATGTGGAAATGTTCACGGGGTATGAATACTTTTTCAAGGAACTATGCTCTGTTATCTGATCTGCGATGCTTTCACAGAGCAAACACCTGCCACAAACACACACACGAGTGACCAGCAGAGCCCTCTGCAATCCAAGTAGACACAACATTCCCTTTCATGTATCAGTGTTCACGCAACAACAAGTAGCTGAGGCAGCAGCAAAACTAACAGTATGTTTGACATAATGGAGCAGGTATTTTTTTTTCGCACTGATGCACATGAACAAACAGAGATGCACTGGCTGAAAAGCCAGGATCAGTCATACCTAGATTTTTTTCTTTCTCAGGCAGATCCTTGATCCCATGGATTTCTGGATCAACAAATTGGTACAAAGAACTGGCTCAGTCTGTCATGTGAGTCCTATTGTGTTCAGCCACCAGTGTTGTCAGAGAAATTATACAATGCATCCTTGGATTTCTCACACCAAGGTGGACAAAAATATCTTCCGTAAGCATGGAAAACATAACATTCATCAAAATGAATCAGGGATGGATCAGTGCAGACTTTCATGCACCTACGTCTGATATCAATGAATAAATCAGCCATACCATCTGTAAGTCTTACTTACTATCTGTTGACTGTCGTCTACAACTTTCTGCTGCCAAAAGTGTTGATGTACCACACTCTGACAAGCATTTACTCTTTGGCTATCACTTCAAGGTGTAGTCATCATATAGTACTGCTGGTACAGATGCTATCAATGGCTCTAAACTGCCAATCATCTTTTTCCTGCCCCGTCTTAACCTTTTACCAAACTGCTTCTCCTGCAGTCATTGCACAGCCACAAAATCACACATTTCCTGGCTGCCCACTATATTATATAGTGCTGGACTACAGATGTTGGAAACATACTTCCATCTTTTTGTAACCATAAAAAAAGTATGTGCAGCTCACCTGATCCAGGAGACCAACCAACCGGACTGTGCACAGAGAAAAGTCAGCAACGTTTGAATCCCAGGTTAAAAAAAAATCCAACAACAAAGTCCAGAAGATGAATAAAAAATAAAACATTTTTATTAGAAACCAGTTAAAAAGTCCATCATGCAGGAATAATGTTCATGACAAAGACAGAGGATGCGTTTCAGACATTTTGTGTCCTTACTCTAGCTTGCATCCACCTTTTTTGTACCATCAAGAAAATACTCTGAATATGGGACAATTTTTTTTAAGGATTAGTGACAAGTTATAACTTCTTCATGTTCAGAACAATACTTCTGTTTTGTCTCCAAAAAAGTGGATTATTTTTTTTAAATCTTGATGAAAACCTTTGTAATTGCATAATATTTCTGTAAACTATCTGATTTCAAACCCAAAAAAACAGATAATTTTTTCAATCCTAATAAATTGATCTTTATTTATTTATTTTTTAAAAATTAATATAGGCACAAGGCACGAAATATGCAGAAATAGAATATCAACAACAAAGAAAAGTAGTACCAAATGAGACTGTCAGAGAGTAAAATATATTGTCTTAACATTGAGATTATAGAAGCAATGCATTGCAAAAGCAAAAGTTATATATTAAACACGGTTTAAAATTCCATAACCGCACAAAATAAGCAAAGTATCCCAATTATAAGAAAAATTAAGAAAAAACAAAGAAAAGAGATAAGCAGAAGGGCACAAGCGGGAAAAGGAGGGAAAAAAGGGGCCAAGGTGTTTGGGTATGGGAGCCTTCAATTTCCCCAATAACAGTCAAATATTCAGCAAACCATCTGAATTTTATCCAATAAAACCAGGTTTTGGAAAAACAATTATAGGAATTATTGACAATTGAAATGAGGTCCTCCATTTACATCACCCTATTCATTTTAGAAAAGGAGACTATCGGAATGAAGTCTTTTTTGCAAAGCAAAGGAACGCAAGATTGCGCAGTTGCAATTACGTGCTTTAGTATAGAATGTTGTTAGGACCAGGAGGACGGGTAGGCCCAGGAGGTGGATCCACTGGGCTGAACACCTCACCGAGGGCAAGGTGCCCGGTAGCTGGAGCACTACAGGTAGCAGGACAGTCCGTACAGAGGAGTGGAGTGAAGAAGTCCCTGGGACCACGGAGTCTCTGAGGGTAGTCCGGGTGACGGAGCTCAGGTTCGGAGGCCGAGATGATGTCAGGCAGAATCTGGAACCAACGGAGCGAGGAGGTGGGTCACCACACGGATCCAGGGATCGGAGATGGTAGGGACTGACGAGATGGCGGACAGTCACCGTTCGGGGTTCTGGAATCGTCAGAACCGGTTGGCGGGACAGGAGCGGCTCTACAAGAGAAATAGGTGAGTACGAGACAATGGCACAGGGAGACCTGACTTCTAGCTTAGCAAACACGAAGAACAGGCCCCGCCCACTTGGAAAGGAACCCTCTATATACCCTGTACCTGCATCTTCAATATCCTGTTGGAGGATGCTGGCCCTTTAAGAAAAGGTCAATGACCGCGCGCACGCCCTAATGCGCATGCGCGAGGCCCGGGTGCCAGAAGCCAGAGCAGGATGCGGTGTACAGGAGGCAGGAGTGCCGGGCCGGCTCAGGACAGCAGACGGGTGCCGGGACCGGGGACCGGGTTGCCTGGAGGACGCAGGTGAGGGAGCATGGAGGCTGAGGAGCGGGGGACCGGGGGAGCGTGGCAGAGGAGCCGGGGAGCATGGCAGAGGAGCCAGGGAGCATGGCAGGAGAACCGGGGAGCATGGCATGGGCACCGGGGAGCATGGCACGGGCACCGGGGAGCGTGACAAATGTCTAAATATTTTTAGATGAATATCACAGTGATTGAGAAGGATTAGAGCTGGGTTTAAGTCGAATGTACGATCTGTGATCCTACGTTTCACAATTTGCACTTTTTCCCAAGAAGGAGTGAGAAGCACGACCAAAAAATATGTATCAGATCACCTTCCTCATCTTCACAGCTTCAACTCATGGAATTGGCTTTTGGGAAAATAGAGTGTAATTGAGTTTGGACTCAATACCAGCAAGACAGAAATTTATATCCGGCTCATAAGTGGGAACAAATAGATGATTTGTGCGTTAAAGTAAAGATACGCTTCCACTGTACCTCCGATAGAGACAAACCCAAATCACATTCTCATTAGGTTTTTAAAATAGGTGTCAGGTTGGTCTGGGGGGTTCAATCAGTAAGGAGTGGCAGAAGTCTATATGAGGTTAACATTCAGGGTTTCTGATTTGGAGAAATTAATTTTAAAACTAGATACACCATTGTATAATTGGAATTCTGCCATTAAATTTGGAAGTGAGATAACCAAATTGGAAATTAAAAAATGAAATCATCTGCATAGGCTGCAACCTTGTAAAGCGACCCTTTAATACAAACGTCCATTATGTTAGGATTTACCTTTAAACAGGTGGTTTTCTGAAATCCAAAGTAGCATGTTTGGTTTTAAGACCACTTCACACGCAACGACATCGCTAACGAGATGTCATTGGGGTCACGGAGTTCGTGACGCACATCTGGTCTCGTTAGCGATGTTGTGTGTGAAACGCACGAACGACCGTTAACGATCAAAAATACTCACCATATCATTGATTGTTGACACGTCGTTCTAATCTCAAATATCGTTGCTGCTGCAGGTACGATGTTGTTCGTCGTTCCTGCGGCATCACAAATTGCTATGTGTGATACCGCAGGAACGAGGAAAATCACCTTACCTGCGTCCTCCGGCAATGAGGAAGGAAGGAGGTGGGCAGGATGTTAGGGCTGCTCATCTCTGCCCCTCCGCTTCAATTGGGCGGCCGCTTAGTGAAAGGAGGCGGTTCGCCGGCAACAGCAACGTTGCTAGGAAGGTAAGTACGTGTAACGGCTGCTAGCGATGTTGTGCGCCACGGGCAGCGATTTGCCCATGACGCACAACCGACGGGGGCGGGTGCTTTCACCAGCGACATCGCTAGCAATGTCGCTGTGTGTAAAGTGCCCTTAAGTCTAAGCCCCATGTCTCATTTATGAAGGACCAGTTTCTCTATTAAATTTCTTTTTCTGAGTCAATAGATAAAAGTATAAGGGATTTAGACTTCACTCTGGCTCTGTGTATTTGGTTAAATACCTTGGTTGTATTGTCCCTAGCCTATCTACTTTCATGAACCCACCTGATTTGTGTGGAGAAACTCACTAAAAGAGTGGAAAGTCTGGACGCTATCATTTTCGCAAACAATTTAACATCCACATAAAGAAATGAGAAAGGTTTATAGCTTGCACATTGAGATGGGTCTTTCCCCTTGTGGATAACTGATATATGAGCATATATGGAGTCATCTGAGAAAAAGGAGTGCTTAGATAACACATTCACATTGGAAATAAGACATCTGGAAAGGGACTTTAAGAAGGGTTTACAATATATAGGTGCTTTCCCCGGTTTAGACTTTTATCGCTGCCCATAGGTCCCTATAGTGAAGACTAAAGTCAAGGGATTTTGTGTCCGCCATAACAAAGTGGGTAAACCAGACTCTCTTATATACACTTGGATGGGAAACTAAGCGTCAGCTTTTTATGTTGGGAGATTAATTAACTCCATAGAATATAAGGAGGAATAAAAGGTTTAAAAGTGAATCTGTCACCAGTATATTGGTACATCTTCTGAGAGCAGCATAATTTAGAGACAGAGACCCTGATACCAGCGGTGTAAGTTACTTAGTTTCTTTCTGTAATGTTGATAAAATCAATGTTTTCTCTTTTGTATATCTAGCAACTATACAGAGCTCATGAATATGCTGGACTACCTGGCAGCATGCCAAATAGTCCTCTAATGATAATCTGCTGCTGATTAAACATGGATTTTATAAAAACTACACTAAGTAAATGCAACACAGCTGTAATCATGATCTTTGCCTCTATGTTATGCTTTTCTAACATTAGGGGTTAAAAGCTGATGACAGATTCCCTTTAAATGGGATGTCAATGTCAGGTAAAAGGTGCTTACTTTGCTATGACTTGTCCAGAATGGAAGAGGCATATTTGTTAGTTCTCTGTATTCTTAAAGCCTTTGCTAGTGACTCGCTACTTTTATTAGCAAACTTAGAAAGCTAACTGAGGACAGCAAAATATGTAGCCAGGTGACCAGTTTGTCCAAACCTAGGTTCTCCAAGCCAATTCATGTGCTCAGGGTTGAGCAGTGAAAGAGTTCTGTGAACCTTCAGCTGGAACTGAAGCTCCTCAGCTAAAGGTCATGTAGAATAACTACCTGGTGACAAAAGCAGTCGTTTTATACCCCTCAGTTCTCTTACAGGATTGGTGGAGATGGCTGCTCTCTCATTGGTTGCTACTTGAACACGACTGATAATTTTCCTATGAATTGTGTAGTCAGAAGAGCTGAGGCAATCTACATTCACAGACAATAGAGCTCCAATCAGTCTGACATGAGGCAACAGCTAACTACTCTTGATTTAACAAAGGAAACATATGTTTGTCTTAGTTAAGAACAGTTCACCCCTCAGACAAGTGTCCAAACGCTTTGCCATCACACCGTCCACCCCAACCATGCCCTCCACCCTCTATTCCTCAAATAGGGCTAAATTACAACTAAAGTCTATACAAAGTACAGTGTATAATTGGGAATGTCCCAACACACCAGTCTACTGTTCAGTAGTCACCGAGGAAAAGGATACATAACTCTTAATCTGTTCTGTAAACTCTTCTCAACAGGAGGGTTCAGTATGAATGTGTTGATCAGGGAAATCATCAGGGAGACTGACTGATGAAGAAAGGTCATATCCCACTAAGTCAAACTCTTATGGAGGGTTGTGGCAGGAGAGGATACTGTTCCAAAGAGAGCCAGTTGGGAATAGAAATATGGTCCAAATGGAGGAAATTGAGAGAACAATGATATCTGTGTTTCACTTGAGAAAGAAGGTTTAATGTCCCTTTTTCAAAATGAGATGGAAAGATTGTCCCTATCTGTAGGAGTCACTGGTTTCAGAAATCTTTGCCAGGAGAGGTAAAAGGAGACAACTAATAAATAGGGTATGACCGGACATATCTGGGAAAAACTGAATACTATTAGAGATGAGCCACCCCCCTAGTGTTCGAGTTCAGTTCGTCGAATGGAGGCTCCGTTCGATGAATCGTTTGACGAACCACTCAAACCCCATTGAAAACAATGGGAGGCAAACACAAATACATAAAAACACATTATACATATACACATACAGTTAATAAACATTGCCATAACACTTACAGGTCCCCGCGATGTGTCCTGCACTGTGTCTCCTGCCACTTTTCCTTCCGAAAATCACTGCATCCTCCCGGTAATCAGCACTGATGATAGAACCTATCGTGACGTCAAAAAAGCATGTGACCAGTCACGTGTCTATTATCTCATTGGCTACAGACTGGTCACATGGCTAGACGTTATGCTAGGTCCTGCCAGTGCATCTCTCCGAAATGCGGTGATCGTTCCAGCATCTCCGTGTACCAGTGAAATGCTCTGGCACATGGTCAGCTTCCCCGTTCCTGCATGTGTGCGCTCTTTACAGAGTCAGCCCACATGCAAGGACTGGTTGCCACAGCCGGTGCTAAAGCAACCCGCCTGTCAGCGGTGACATCACCGCTTACAGCCTGCAGCTTCTGCTCACTCTCTGAGTGAATAGACTAAACGGGAGCAGCAGCGTTCTTCCTCCCATGCTGTGCTGTCTGATGTAGCAGAGCTGCATGGGTTGAAGGAGAAAGAAGACAGAAGACCATGGATCATGGAGGGATGAGAGGGAGTAATAAACATGGTGTCTCTAAGTGTGTCTATGTATTTATTTCTATTAAAGTATTTTTTATCTGTGTGGTGTCTTTTTTTAACCCTTTATTGGAGATTCTTAATGGCCGGGTCAAACTTGCCTGACATTAAGAATCTCTGGCTTAATAATAGCTAGCAAAACAAAGCTAGTATTAACTCTTTATTACCCAGCAAGCCACCTGGCTTCAGGGCTGCTGGAAGAGTTGGATACAACGCCAGATGATGGCACTTTTATGAAAGCGACATTTTCTGGGGTGGCTGCGGACTGCAATTCACAGCAGAGGGGCCAGAAAGATTGGGCCAACCAGTGCTGCGGATTCCAATCCCCAGCTCCCTAGTTGTACCTGGCTGGACACAAAAATGGGGCGAAGCTCATGTCGATTTTTTTTTTTTAATTATTTCATGAAATTCATGAAATAATTAAAAAAAGGGCTTCCCTATTTTTTTAGTTCCCAGCTGGGTAAAAATAGGCAGCTGGGGGTTGGGGGCAGCCGTACCTCCCTTCTGTATCTGGCTAGCATACAAAAATATGGCGAAGCCCACGTCATTTTTTTGGTGGGCAAAAAACTACTGCATACAGTTCTGGATGGAGTATGCTGAGCCTTGTAGTTCTGCAGCTGAACAAAGACAATTAGTGACTCCATATTTATTGAAATAAAGAACCCCCCCTCCGCAGTAATCCTGGGTCAAAGGTCCCGCGTTGTACAATCCGGATCCAATATCATCTGATCGGTTTGCTGGAAAGCAAAGTGATCAGATGATGTGTCAGGTTCAAGGGCCTGAATCACATGACACAGCAGCTGATTGTATAAAATCAGTGCAAAAAACCCCCCCAAAAAACTACACACTTCAGTGCAGATTCCTGTCCGACAACAGTAGCTGATAGTTTAGCTGGCCGGGCGGTAAAAAGCCGGACTCACCGCTCGACTTATTGTGTCAGCTGATGCCGTCAGGTGACCGCATCAGCTGATCATTGCCAGGTCTGAGACAGAGCGAGAGATAGAGAGAAGAGAAAGAGAAGATAAAGAAAAGAGAGAAAAGAGAGAGAGAAACGAGAGAGAAAAGAAGAAAAGAGAGAGAAAAGAAGAAAAGGGAGAGAGAGAAAAAAAGGGAGAGAGAGAGAAGAGAGAAAAGAAGAGAAGAGAGAGAAGAGAGGGAGAGGAGAGAGAAGAAAAAGAGGAGAGAGAGAAGAGAGAGAGAAGAGAGAGAGAGAAAAGAGAAAGGAGAGAGAAGAGAGAGAGAAGAGGAAAGAAGTGGAGAGAAGAGAGAGAGAGAGAGAGAGAGAGAGGAAAGGAGAAAAAGAGAGAGAGAAAAAAAAGATAGAGAGAGGGAGAGAGCGAGAAAAAGAGATAGAAGAGAGAGATGAGAGAGCAATGCAGCCTCATTCCGTGAACTGCTCCGATTTTAGAGGTGTGTCCCGTGGCTCACAGCTGATGTCCGGCTCCTCCCCTCTGTACATAATTAAATTAAATTATAATTATAAATAAATAATATTTATAATTTAAAATAAATTAAATTCTTTACCGGGGTGGCCGGGAACTAATGCTTCTTAGGCGAGAGCTCTAACCATTGAGCCACTGGCTCTAATAAGAAACATAGGCAGATTTGGTAATCTTTAGCTCTATACTGCAGTAGGGAATCTAGAAGCAGATTGTTCAGCAGCAAGGATGGATGGATGAATTGGCGGATGGATGGACGGATGGGAAGGTGACTGGATGGGCGGGCGGATGGGTGGGCAAACACCGGCAGTACCGCACTCATCACCGCACACACGCAGGCACTACAACCACCATCACCGCAGACACTACAACCCCCATCATCCTCTCCTCGGTGCATAATTAAATTATATTAAATTATAAATAAATAATTATAACTTAAAACAAAATAAATTCTTTCCCAGGATGGCCGGGACTCAAACTCGTCAACTAATGCTTCCTAGGCGAGATCTCTAACCATTCAGCCACTGACTCTAATGAGAAACATAGGCAGATTTGGTAATCTTGACATCTGCATTGCAGACTGAAGTCTCTGGTGACAGCGCGATTCACTTCAAGTGCTATGTGGAGAGGACACAGCGCTCTTGTTCTACGGGGCTCCTTGTCATCTTCATGTAACAGAGCTGTGAGGATTACTTCGGACCTGGAGGGGTATTTGGGGATTTTAATAAAATGGTGAAAGAGGGTGTATTTTTGTCTTTTATTTCAAATAAAGAATTTTTCGCTGTGTGTGTTTATTTACTACTAGCTGTACTACCCGGCTTCGCCCGGGTTAATAACTGTTGTTAACAAAATAGAATGTATTAACAAAAATGTATTCTGCTCACAAAAACCACAAAACAAATAGATATCAATGTAATTATAATGTCAGTTTCCCCCTCTGCATATCTCTCTCTCTTTGTCTGTCTGTCTCTTTCCCTGTCTGTCTCTGACTGTCTCTGTCTCTTTCTCCGTCTGTCTCAATCTCTTTCCCTGTCTGTCTCAATCTCTTTCCCTGTCTGTCTATCTCTTTCCCTGTCTGTCTATCTATCTCTGTCTCTTTCCCTGTCTGTCTCTTTCCCTCTGTCTCTTTTCCTGTGTCTGTCTCTTTGTCTGTCTCTTTACCTGTCTTTGTCTGTCTCTTACCTTGTCTCTCTCTTTCCCTCTCTTTCCCTGTCAGTCTGTCTCTTTGTCTGTGTCTGTCTCTCTGTGTCTGTCTCTTACCCTGTTTATGTCTGTTTCTTACCCTGTCTGTGTCTGCCTCTTTCCCTGTCTGTGTCTATCTCTTTCCCTGACTGCATTGTGACACGCCAACATTCCATTTAAGGGCGTGGCTGTGCATTTTTCTGAAGTTCTGACTGCACTGTGGCTCCCTGGTGCAGATGCCAATCCCGAACATACACACACACACACATACACACATTCAGCTTTAAATATTAGATCACTTACAGTTTAATCATGAAGGTATCTCAGGGAGACGCCTGCCATGATTATCTCTTTATTACCCCGATTGTCACCACACCAGGGCAGTTCGGGATGAGCTGGGCACAGTGCCGGGACTGTCACATCTAATGGATGCAGCAATTCCGGGCGGCTGCTGGGTGATATTGTTAGGGTGGTGGGCTCCCCATGACGTGGCGCTGTCTATCCTGACAATATCAGCCTCCAGCCGTGTGGCTTTATCCTGGCTGGTATCAAATATGGGGGGAACCACATTTTTTTATTTATTTATTTTACTGCACGATATAGAGCCTCCCACCGGCGGCTGTGATTGGTTGCAGTGAGACAGCTGTCACTCATCGTGGGGGCGTGTCTGACTACAACCAATCATGAGAACCGGTGGGCGGGGAAAGCACAGAATAACTAATTGAATAATGAAGCGGCTGCCATTTTCAAAAGAGCAAATGCCGCTGGAGATTTGTGAAAGCCGTTCAGCGAGAGGCCCGTGATAGGTGAGTAGATTGTGCTGGGAACGCAGGATGCATGCAGATACAAAAGGTGCGCACATACTTACTGTGAAAAGCCACGCTTTTGGTACTCGAACCGTTCTTGAACGTAACTCGAACTGCCGAACTTTTAGCAATTTGTTCGAGTTCGTCGAATGACTCGAACACCCCCCAAAATCACTCGAACATGAAATTGGTGAACCTCGAACCTCAAACATCGCTCATTTCTAATTACTATGCCATCAATAGATAAAAAATTGGAGGACCAAGTGCAGTAGAGGATATCTTCCTTATCATTGTAGTAATGAAGTCTGCATAAGACATCTCTTGGGTTGTGAGAATAAAGAGGATGGCGATCTCGTGAACTCTGTTGATGGCATAAGAGGCATTCAAATGTCCCTGTGTTACCTTATTGAAAAGGAAAGGGATCAGTAGCCTAACGTTTACCTGGCCAGCATTTTCTTTTATGTTATCTCTATGATCCCTAACAGGATTGGTTTTGCACTTGAAAATTGAGGGTTTCATGTTACCCTTCAGTTTTGCACCCTGTCAGAGTGGTTTTAGAGATATTCTATGTAGCTGTTGGTCTGGAAGATAAAAGTTTAAAGTCCTACTATAACAGATTAATAGACTCTTGATTATAATATTCAATTCTCCAGGTTAAACGGAACCTGACACCATTAACATGCAGTCCAATCTGCAAGTATCCTGTTATAGTGCAGGAGGAGCTGAGTAAATTGATATATCGTTTTGTGAGAAAAGTTTCAGCTTAATCTTTGTTTTAATTATTGCACTGCTCTTGAGGATTTTTGGTCTTATGGATGCTCCTATTAGTGATTGACAGCTTTCTCTAGTCACACTTATCCACAAATAGCTGTAATTTTATCAGAACAATAAATATCAATCTGCTCAAATCCCCCTGCTCTATAAGAGCATATCTGCAGATTGGACTCCATTTTCATTGTGACAGATTCCCTTTAAGGAATCAATTTCCTGTTTTGTTGGCAAGACTTGTATTAACTCACATAACATCTGGAGATCCAAGTGCACCAGAAAGATGAGAGTTTTTGAGGGTGAGACCGCATGAAGTAGTAAACTTGTCTACTGTGATTATGGTGTATCCAGGCCTTCAATGTTGTAAGATCAAGGAGAGGTATCTGGAGATGAAGTAAAAGAGGTATCCTCCATGGAGGTGTCACTCACAATCTTGTGAGGGGTCTCCCAAGGTCACTTGGGGACTCCATGTGGCCTGACCAGCGGGTTAGGCATCGGAGCCATTCTACCCAGAGACGCCACTTCTGGGACGACAGGTGAGAAAAACCACCTGATAGTATCTTTATAATGAGAGCTTGCTAGAGAAGGTCTTATGCCATAATCTCAGCACCTTCCTGGCATCGCAGATGATATAAGAAGAAGAATAAGTCCATGTCACATGTCTAGGGCTCTTGACCACTTATCGTGTGCATCCTCATATTATCATGGTTAAGCCACACCTTCAAGCATCTTATTTTTATTTTAGATGTAATAAGGCATAGTAAGAGGCTAGATATGTTAAGCTGTAAAAGTTGACAGTAATATTGATGAGTGTACGGAAAAATTGATGAGTATACTATCTTCAAATGGCTTTTCACTTGAGGACAATTGTAGTAGTTATGTTAAACAGCCACAAGGTGTCAGCAAAGTGTTGTGAAATCACAGCTTAATTTGAAGTATTAATACTTAACCCTTAAAGAGATGGAGAGTCCCAGTACTTTTTGGTATTTTTGGGGTGAACTGCAGCTAGTGAAGAGAGACTGTACTGAAGATATGCTTCCAACACTGAAGAGACCTCCAAGAACAATGGCATCATCCACCTCTGACACCACTTTAAAAGCATCCCATAAGATGGTGGCTGGAGGCGGGATGCTGCAGGGTCATTCTGGTTTGGCTCCCTGTAGAGCCTGCTGAAGCCTCCGAGAATGCTGGAGAGACAAAAACAGGGCTGTAGGTCACCCTTCTGCGATTCCAGGTAGTCGGAGAGGGGCAAGTCAAGGCAGCAGGAAGCTTGTATCTGAGCAGAGCCATGCGGGCCTTGGCACATATGTCAGTGCCCGATCCCACTCTATTTTTTGCGGGAGTCAAGCAGTATTCCTAATGAGGGGAGTCTCCTACCTATGGGGACTTCGCCATTGACCAGGGCCACACAGCGGATGAAGCGCAGTGGCTGCCACTTGCCCAGAAGTGAGTGATTTCCTGCAGAAAAGGCCTTGCTTCAAGTCATCATGTAGGAATCAATCTCTAAACCTGTTGTAATAGTTGGGAGGAGTTGTAGCAGGATCAAGAGGGTCCTCTTGATGAAGTAGGGCTAGGAAATGTGCTCAATGTGGTGGATGGGGCCTAAAGGCTGCTTTACACGATAGCACCTGCCCCCATTGTTTGTGCATCACGGGCAAATCGCTGCCCGTGGCAAACAATATCACCGGTACACGTCACATGAACTTACCTTCCTAACAACATCGCTGTGGCCGGCGAACAACCTCTTTTTTAAGGGGGCGGTTCGTGCGGCGTCACAGCGATGTCACACAGCTGGCCACCAATAGAAGTGGAGGGGAGGAGAGCAGCCGAATAAACATCACTCCCACCTCGTTGCCGGAGGACGCAGAAACGCTGTTGTTCGTCGCTCCTGCGGTGTCACGCGTGGCGATGTGTGCTGCCTCAGGAACGACGAACAACCTGCATCCCAAATGAGCAACGATATTTTGAAAATGAACGACGTGTCAACAATCAACGATTTGGTATTTGGGATAGTTAGCGGTCGCTCGTAAGTGTCACACGCAACGACGTCGCTAACGAGGCCAGATGTGCGTCACAAATTCCGTGACCCCAGCGATATCTCATTAGCAATGTCATTGCGTGTAACTAGGCCTTTAGTCTAGCAGGATTAAGGTGATTCAGACAATCCTGTCTTCACATTTAATACAGTAGACCTGTTTTTCTTTAACAGCTATTAGTTCTTCATTTAAGAAAGTGTTAAGCTCTTTAAGGTCCAGTCACACTAAGCAACTTACCAGCGATCCCAACAACGATAGGGATCGCTGGTAAGTTGCTAGGAGGTTGCTGGTGAGATGTCACACTGCGACGCTCCAGCGATCCCACCAGCAACCTGACCTGGCAGGGATCGCTGGAGCGTGGCTACACGAGTTGCTGGTGAGCTCACCAGCAACCAGTGACCAGCCCCCAGTCTCCTAGTTACAGCACACATCAGGTTAATTAACCCGATGTGTGCTGCAGCTAAATGTGCACAGAGCAGGGAGCAGCGCACAATGCTTAGCGCTGGCTCCTTGCTAGT
Organism: Anomaloglossus baeobatrachus; assembly: GCF_048569485.1. Taxonomy (NCBI): domain Eukaryota; kingdom Metazoa; phylum Chordata; class Amphibia; order Anura; family Aromobatidae; genus Anomaloglossus; species Anomaloglossus baeobatrachus. Next base: position 206,972,287 of record NC_134358.1, read on the forward strand.
TACAGCACACATCGGGTTAATTACCTGATGTGTGCTGCAGCTACATGTGCACAGAGCAGGGAGCAGCGCACACTGCTTAGTGCTGGCTCCTTGCTCTCCTAGTTACAGCACACATCGGATTAATTACCTGATGTGTGCTGCAGCTACATGTGCACAGAGCAGGAGCCGGCAGCACTGACAGTGAGAGCGGCGGAGGCTGGTAACAAAGGTAAATATCGGGTAACCAAGGACAGGGCTTCTTGGTTACCCGATGTTTACATTGGTTACCAGCCTCTGCAGAAGCCGGCTCCTGCTGCCTGCACATTTAGTTGTTGCTGTCTCGCTGTCACACACAGCGATCTGTGCTTCACAGCAGGACAGCAACAACTAAAAAATGGCCCAGGACATTCAGCAACAACCAACGACCTCACAGCAGGGGCCAGGTTGTTTCTGGATGTCACACACAGCAACATCGCTAGCAACGTCACAAAAGTTGTTCGTTACCAGCGATGTTGCTAGCGATGTTGCTTAGTGTGACGGGGCCTTTACTCTTGCCAAATATTGATACTTGTTACAGCTAACTGTGTGAAATTTGTACAATTTCTTGTATTTGAACCATCTGTCTATAAACAACAGCAATGCATGCATCTGTTGGGCCAAAGGGACAGTTTTTACACAGGTTTTAAAAATTCTGCAGCCTAAAAATGTTAGTTACCTCTGGTTTCTATGCATTATCTTCTTGTTAGATAGGTTGGAGTCATTTGGACAATAAAAATCCTGTTTGCATACAGACGTAAAAACCTGTTCATTTGACTGCAAGAGAAACTCAACTCACAATGTTCTACACATTTTCCAGGCAAAAAGAGGTATTTTAGTTGTGCAATTTGTACAAATTTATTTGCCACAAGACACATTTTGGAAGAAAATATGAGGAAGCCAATGAATTTTAATTTAAAATGATCAGCTCACATTCAATAGTGACAAATTCCCCAAAGAAACTTATATTTCTTCTATAGACAAAATATATCCATACGAATATAGGCTGAATTTGTTACAGAGAACAGGGGAAATTTTTGAGTTAATAAGATCTTATCTTGTTATGTTATTTAGTTACACACAGTACCATGAAATACACTTGTTACCCTAATATATAGGTGCAGTGCTATGGACAGGCTTTGATCTGCTCCAACTAACCTACAGTAATAGTTATGTAAAAGGCAATGAGAAAGAGAGTCAAAGAAGTCTAAAATGACGAGATATTAATTTGATGACTTTGTGCCCCTGTGTACGATATAATGCATAGTCTGCCATTTCAAAAGAGGTGACTTCAAAGCAAGGTCAGAAGATGAAAGGTGGTTAATAAATTAATAGGGAGAAGTCACAAATGATAGCTTCATCTAGAAATAAACAGGACTAACCCTTGCTCCCCTACTCTCTAGTGGAAGACTCTATTTTTACCTAGTTAAGCATCATATTAGTTATGTTTTCAGATAATACATATTCCACTGCAGAGAAATGGCAGTGTGTTTTGATAGTAAAGCCTTTAGCTTGTTTAGCTCAACTTGATATCCAGTTTTATTAATAACTAATTAGGATGTGCAGGTATGAAATGATTTTGTGGATGGCGTCTACCTTTCGCTGCTAATACTGTGGCAATCATACCTGGAGCTATTTTGTGCATAATTGTTTTTACAATAGTTTTTTTATCCTGATGCTTAATGCATCGTGAGCCTGATCAATAAATTCCACTGGCTACATGCAAGCTGACTGTTGGTCATTCAATGGACTTGTTTAGATGGGTTGACAAAATTCTATACTTACGCACAATTGTGCTGTGTGGATAGATTGATATTGTAATACAAGTCACTACTTACGGTACTTACAGATAGTACAGACAGAAGAGTAGTCAGGCAAGCCACGGTCTGGAAATAGGAGGACACGTGTGGATACAGGGAGTACACAGAAGCATAGTCAGGTCACAATCTGAGGGTCAGAATTCCATGAGGGCACATAATACATTCAGGGAAAAAAACTGAGATATGGTCAAAGGCCAGAAGATCACAACAGGAAAAAGGAGTGAGCAGAGAGGAGTTAAACAATGGTCCAGGAGCAAGAAACAAAGATCAGAAAACAAGCAGATACATAGGCCAACAGCACAACTACAGAACCATAATGTACGACTGGCAAAGTTCTGGGGGAGCATGCTGAGTAAAGTAGTAGAACAGTTACCAGGAAGCTGGAATACCTGAGTAATAAGTACTTCCCAGAACCAGCACTTTCAATCAACCTGCCAGCCAGTAACCCTGGAAAACACAGCAGAGCATCTCCTAGTGTGCAAGATGCTCTGCAGAGAGGAATCGTGTCACTGCCAGCTCAGTAGTCCAGGAAAACACAGCAGAACATTTCCTAATGTGCAAGATGCTCTCCACAGAGGAATCGTCTCACTGACAGCTTAGTAGTCCAGGAAAACGCAGAAGAGCATCTCCAAGTGTGCAAGATGCTCTGCACAGAGGAATCATGACAGATATCTTGTTATAACCTGTTTACACTACATGACATCCCGCTGATTAGGGTTAGACATTCCAACCAATGAAGGAGAATATTGTTTATTCATCAGTTAAATAACTACCAGTTTCTAGGAAAGCTCGGTCCCTGCCCTGATTGCAGTCCTGTCTAAATGGACCTTTAGTTAACATTTTTGTTATTTTTGTTTCTATAATGAGCAGTTTAATAAATGAAGATTGATGATAATGCTTTGCAGAATTCACCTGTTATTTTGCATTTGCATAATTCAAAGGAAAAACATTACTTTAATAGAAAAACTAAATGTATTACCTTCATAATATAAAAACTATGTCAATGATGAATTTACACTTAGGATAACTAGCAATTACATGAATGCTTGGTTAATCATTCTCTCTTTTATAGAAATGTCAATGTTTTGCCCAAATAAAGGACTTGGTGTCACCATATATGGAAAAATTCATTTGGTCCTTCTTAAACGTTGCCAAATATATTTCCATAAATGTTAACACAAATTATGAAGTGTGATATTAACAATGTTGGATTAAATAAATAGCTTTTGAACTTGGACAAAGTAGAACATTGTGACATTTGGTTCAAATTAGAAGACAAGCATATCATGTTACAAAAGAAAATAAGGTAACATTCTTAAAAGCCCAAGAGCCCTAAATTTACATACTAATGTCATAACAAAAATGATCTTCATTCTGGAAAGGAGCAAGATGAAGTTAGATCACATACAGTGCCTTGAAAAAGTATTCATTTCAAGTGAACTTTTCCACATCTTTTCAAGTTCCACCCACAAACTTAAATGTATTTTATTAGGATTTTGTCTGATATACCAACAATATGTAGCTAATATTTGTGAAGTCTAAAGGAAATAATACATGGTTTTCTAAATATGTAAAAAATCTGAATATTGTGATGACATTTGTATTCAACCCCTTAAGTCAATACTTTGTAGGACCACCTTTTGCTGCATTTACTGCTGCAAGTCTTTTGGATTATGAATCTACCAGCTTTGCACATTTAGAGGTTGACATATTTGGCAAGACATATGTTCTTTGCAAACTAGCTCTAGTTTAATCAGACTGGATAAAGGCGTCTGTAAACAGCAATTTTCAAGTCTTGCCACAGAGTCTCAATGGTTTTTAAGTCTGGGCTTTCACTGGGCCATTTAAACTCATACATATGCTTTGATCTAAACCATTCAATTGTAGCTCTGGCAGTAGGATAAGGGTCAATGTCCTGCTTGAAGGTGAATCTCAAGTCTTTTGCAGCATCTCACAGGTTTTTCCTTCTTTATTGCCATGTAAATAGCTCCTCCCACTTCCCATTAACTCTGATTAGCTTATTTGGTTGTGCTGAAGTAAAGCCTCTCCACTGAATGATGCTGTCACAACCATGTTTGACAATAGACTAAGCTCTGATGGGTGAAAATGGGTCTGGAAGAAACAAGGGAGAAAGGGGCTAACAGATCAAGAAATGAAAGGAACTGTCAATTTCAGTGGAAGAAACCTGATGATATGGGATTGTTTCACAGTTAATGACGTTGGATACGTTACCAGGATCAATGGTGGTCTCGTTGAGTGGGGGCACCATTTGTCAATATTAGGGTGCAAAGCTCCATAGTAAGGTTAGGAAAGGAAGAGGGTAATTCGGTCAATTCCTGCTTCTAAAATTGTAGCACTTTACCTTTTTTGTATTTGTGTGTTTTTTGTATTTTTGAATATCTGATTTTAAATGAACTCAATAAAATATCTTTTTAGGGTTTTTTTTCATATACGTTTTTTTCAGTTGCTGGGCACCCCTTGGTTTGTATAAAATTTGTTTTTTCTTATGGTTAAGGATGCCATTCTTAATATTGGATTCATGCTTGTACATCCTAATGTGGACAGGTAGAGTAGTCCGCCCCACATATTGTAGATGACAATTGCATTGCAGCAAATAAATAGCATAGGAGCTTTGACAATTTAAATAAATTTTTTGTAAAAAGACTTTCCCCTGGCTGCAGACAAATAAAATCCGATTGGGATTCCATTTGCAACATTTATATCTTGCAATCCCTCCTTTTAATAGATTTCCACTAATACTCACATGAGAATTTTTTGTCTGGGACCTAAATTTTTTTCAGATTTTTATTTCTCCTAAACACTACAATGGGTTGTGCTGGTAGGACCTTGGAAAAAATAGGATCACCATTGAGGATAAACCAATATTTGTTCAAAAGGGTTTTTACTTTTCTATACGATTTATTAAAAAGTGGTTATAAAACTAAATTTGATTCTATCACCAGATTCCCTGCTGCTCACGCCCAGATTGATTGGTCAAACAATCTTTTTGTCCAAATTGCATCACTTTCATGAATGCATCCTGAACTAGTTTTTTGGGGGTACCCTTTCTTCAGAAAATCTTTTCCTTAAAATTTTGGATTCTTTTACAAAGGCCTCATCAGACGTACAATTTTTTGCTAATCTGCAGGATTGGTCTTATGGTATGTTTTTAATCCAGCGGGTCAAATGTCCACTTGAAAATCAGGAGAAGAGGGCTCAGGAGAGAAGGAGCGCTATTTGAATATTGGAGCAATATTTGTTAGAATAGTTTGTGGACTCTATACACAGAGCCCCAAAGTGCCAGAAGAGCAGAATCTGCCCTCAAGTAACCCCAATTTTGAAATTGCACAACTATGGGAATTTTTTTGCAGGTGAAATGACGATTTTGACTTCATGGGTGTCTCCAAGAAACAAGCAGTAATGGTTGTTGCTGAGTGAAAATTGCAAATCTATCATTGTAGTGCCTATATATTGTAGTGCCAAGTATGTTGTAGTGCCCATACATTGTGCCCAGCTTGTGCTTCTGGAGGCACGCACCCTGTAAATCAAGCAGGCTCTCCTCACTTCAGAAATGCCAAACGTGGATGCTAAATGTGGTTTAGGCAAACTATGGGACTAAGAAGGAAGGGAGCATTTGGATTTGTTAGCAAAAAAATAAAAACTGGATTTCTTTGGTGGTTATTGTGGAAACCCCCTATAATTCGGTTAACAGACAACGGACTTGACTGGAGACATGTTCTTTTTGTGGCTTGAGTTGAAGCTTTTTTGAGAATATGTTAAATAAAACTTTGAATCACCTTTTTATTGTGCTCTATGCTGCGCCCTTACATGGGGGTTTCTATCTAAATCTCCCAATAACTTGATTGAGGTGAAAACCCTGAGTAATTTCTCTATAATGAGGCAGTTAAGGCTGCTTTACACGCAACGACATTGCTAACGAGATATCGCTGGGGTCACGGAATTCGTGACGCACATCCGGCCTAGTTAGCGACGTTGTTGCGTGTGACTCCTACGAGCAACCGCTAACGATCACAAATACTCACCAAATCATTGATCGTTGACACAATGTTCGTTTCCCAAATATCGTTACTCATTATGGACGCAGGTTGTTTGTTGTTCCTGAGGCAGCACACATCGCTATGTGTGACACCCCGGGAACGACAAAAAACAGCGTTCCTGCATCCTCCGGCAACGAGGTGGGAGTGACTTAAATCTGGCTGATTTCCGCCGCTCCACTTCCATTGGTGGCCTGCTGTGTGACGTCGCTGTGACGGCGCATGAACCTCCCCATTAAAAAAAAAGGTTGTTCGCCGCCCACATTGATGTCACTAGGAAGGCAAGTACGTATGTCGCTTACAAGTGATATTGTGAGCCACGGGCGGCGATCAGCCCGTGACGCACAAACGACGGGGGCGGGTGTGATCACTTGTGACATCGCTAGCGATGTCACAGTGTGTAAAGCAGCCTTTACTCTGAACTTCATCTGGCCTCTGTTCAGAAGTGCACAAAACTGGTCAAGCCTGCATGCTTAAAATTACAGACACCATTGGATCATAGGACATAGCAACTCTACAGTACATTGAGTCATAGTGAATCTTCCATTGGAGGTTCTAGACTGCAAGATAATGTGAACCAAGCCTTAGGCTATGTGCACATGTTGTGTTTTTTTTACGCTGCGTTTTTGGCCTCTAAAAACTCATAAAACCGCACCTGCGGCAAAAAAAGCGCAAAAAAACGCACCGGTAAAACCGCATGCATTTTTACCGCATTTTGGTTCGTGTTTGGCTGAGTTTTGCTGCATTTTTAATCTCTACATTTTTATACGTTTTTCCAATGCATTGCATAGGGGAAAATTGCAGAACAACGCAGGAAAGAATTGACATGTCCATTTTTTTTTAAGCTCAAAAACGCACCTTAAAAAAAAAAAAAGTTGTGTGCGGACAGCAAAAATGAAAACTCATAGGCTTTGCTGGGGAAGCAAAGTCATGCAGTTTTTCAGTCCATAACCGCACGCGAAAAACGCACTGTGCGCACATAGTCTTACTGTGTTCTTTGGGAGAAAGAATGGACAAATCAACAGCAGGTCAAGATTCAAGAATTGGCTTCATTTTTTAAACTGTTACATGTGATGGCTTTTATTGTTTGGGTCGGTGCATTTACAGTGATATGAGATTAATATCATTTTTATGTTTTGCAATAGAGTTATACAAGGCTGGTTAGGGAGGGAATATAGGTATGAATGCTGCTCATTTGGAGGGCAGAAAGGTCCTTATGTTTTCATGAACCCTAGCAAACAATGTAATCATAAAGTAGTTGTAAACCTCAATTTTAGGGGAATAGGAAATGCAGTTTGGAAAATAATTGAATATCAAAAAATTTGGTACAATAATAGGAAAAAGATTTTGTTTGGAAAAAAAAATGTTGATATGGATTGTTTTGTGGGGTTATATGGAAATGTATGGCTTATATGGAAATATGAACTACTGTATATATATTTTTTCTTTTTGTTGTACAGGAAGAGCAAATAAATTTTGAAACTCTTAGGTGCACTTTGCACACTACGACATCGCAGGTGCGATGTCGGAGGGGTCATGTCGAAAGTGACGCACTTCTGGTGTCGCACTCGACATCGTAGTGTGTAAATCCTAGATATGATTAACGAGCGCAAAATCGTCGTAATCGTATCATCGGTGTAATGTCTGGGAATTCCATAATTACGCGTCTGCGATAGGTACGATGTTGTTCCTCGTTCCTGCGGCAGCACACATCGCTGTGTGTAAAGTCGCGGGTGCGAGGAACATCTCCTACCTGCGTCCTGCAGCTCACACCGGCTATGCGGAAGGACAGAGGTGGGCGGGATGTTTACATCCCGCTCATCTCCGTCCCTCCGCTTCTATTTGCTGCCTGCCGTGTGACGTCGCTATGACGCCGCATGACCCGCCCCTTTAATAAGGAGGCTGGTCGCCGGCCAGATCGACTTCGCAATGCAGGTGAGTCCATGTGAAGCTGCCGTAGCGATAATGTTCGCTACGGCTGCTATCACAAGATATCGCTGCTGCGACGGGGGCGGGGACTATCGTGCTCGGCATCACAAGCATCGGCTTGCAATGTCGTTGTGTGCAAAGTGCCCCTTACAATTGTTGTATAGATTTTTTCACCAAGGATCTCTACCTTGTGCAGTCTGTAGGATTGTTGGTGACATAGTAATATATAACCTTAATTATAGACAAACAAGAGCAAATAAAGGTCTGTCTAATAACGATTCAGGTCATTAGAAAATATTTCTACTTAAAAAGGTTTCACAAGTTTGCTCTGTTCTGTAACTGATCTATCACTGCATTGTAAAATGAAGCTACAACACAGATATGAGCAGAGCCTGAATCTTGAAACTGATTTTTTTTTCTGTGTCCATAAACCTTAATCAAAGAGAGTAGTCATGTGGTAGGAAGTAAAAAAAGGAAAACTTAAGCAAATCTTAAGAAGGTTATAAATAAATGTGCAATGTGTCAAGAAACGAGTGTCTGAAGTTTAAACAGTAAGTCAAATATTTCATACAGACTGTAACATCGGTATTATAGGCCAACATTATTCAGCTTGTCTGGAAAAAAACCTATACTTATAAGGCTTCATGATCTCCTTCTGGGTTATAAATATACGGTAATAAATAATAAATATGGCTTTATTCCTGGGCATTTGACTTTATTTCTACACTACCAGCTGTTGACTCATTCTTACAGCACTTCTAGAATAACTTTAAATATTTCTTATTTTCTCACTTAAAATTTTTCTAGTACTTGGGATCCTTTCAATATTTTCTGTTTATTTTACTACTATATTTATTATATATACTGTATAGCATGGGAGTCATACTGAAATTTGGGATTTTTCCTGAATTTAAGAAGCAACCCATCCTAAAGTTTAAAGTTACCCTATGGATACAGTATTGTGCAGGACATGTGGAATTTATGATTATTTTGTATTCCACCATTTTTTTTTTTTACTTTTTGTTTTTAGTTTCAAGTGATTTGAATAGAGTTGAGTGAGTACCTAACTATTCGTACTCGCTATGCTCATAACAAATACTGTCTAAAACTCGTGTATTCATTCCAAATAGCATGTGCAATGCAAGTCAATGGGGAATACTCACAATGTAACGAGTAACCCGAATCCGCACTATTCGCTACTCACATGAATAGTACTGCATTCGGGTTACTCGTTACTGTGAGTTTTTCCCCATTGACTTGCATTGCACATGCTATTCAGAATGAATATGCGAGTATTAGACAGTACTCGTTCTGAGTATAGCGAGAACAAATAGTTAGGTACTCGCTCAACTCTAGATTTAAATAACATTTTTAACAGTTCCTTTGACTTTTTCATTAATTTCAATGGGTCAGAGTTAGCAAAATTGTCAATTAGAATAACTTTTTTGGTTGTCGATACCAACCAATCACTGAACAACTTTAAAGAGGTGGTTTACTACTTATTTTTGAAAGCCAAATTAATATAATGTTGAGAAGCAAGGCTTCTCTCAAATACCTTGTGTTGGCAATAGTGCCTCTGAGCAGCGCTATTGTGGTCCGCTTATCCCCATCGCGTGAACCCCGAACTCTGTGACCTCTGATGCCAGTGATGTCACGTCAACTTCCAGTTGAACTGACACCACTGAGGCTGGCCCCAGTCTGTGTGAGTGACTCGGCTGTGAGTGGAGTTGCACCGTTCATCACAGTCCAGGATCACTCCTGCTTGCGGCGCTATGCAGTGAAGGAGAGAGCAGAAAAATGCTGGGATGTGATGCTGGGCTGTGACGAGCGGTGAAACACTGCCCACAGCCCGGTCACTCACAGAGACCGGGGCCAGCCTTGGTGGTGTCAGTTCAACTGGAAGGTGACGTGACATTACCGGACATCAGAGGTCACATTATGGTATCAGCAGACCACAATAGCGCTGCTCAGAGGCACTATTGCCAACACAAGGTATTTGAGAGAAGCCTTGTTTCTCAACGTTATATTGATGTGGCCAGTAATGCTAACAAGTGAACCCCCCCTTTAACACTAGAACTACTGGACTCGTGACACCTACTAGAACTACATAGTGCGAAGTAGTCAAAATGACTACCTCAGTAGTTCTAGTGTTAAGATTTCAAGCCCTAAACACAATATGAAAGCTGTACTGTGATTAGTTGCCTCATTTTAGCAAATTAATTTCGATGGTAATGCAGAAAGCAGCCTAAAGAAATATACTGACCATTCATGCAATATATCAAGGGAAAAGTAAGAAGCCTGAAAGAAGAAGGTATATCATAGACACCAGGTGGGCAAATAAGCAATAAAGTACATGGCAATCAGAGGATTATGTAAGGTGAAAAAGGGACAATTTTAGTATACAATGCTCCAACATGAATAAAAACACTTAAAACAGATAAAAGACATAACCAGTGCAAAATATACTCCAAAGTTGGTGCACAATAAGACCAATATTACCCATACAAAATATATATAACCTGAATTACTAGAAATATCTAAGAAAAATAAACACACTGTACTTCAATCCTTAAATATATTCATGGTCTTATGTCAATGAAAAAATGCATTTAAGTAGCTGCAAAAACAGGTAACCGCATTAGGAAAGGGATACACCTGTCTATAGCATATTTGGTACATAGATGTGTAAATACATGGGCAAATACATTAGGAACCTATAAATTAGAAATAAAGCATGTGATCACAAATCTACATACAGACTGTATGGAGGAGAGTATATGAGGAGTAGGCACCAGAATCCCCACGCATTGCACCGTGTCCCGTGGCTTTATTAGGGGTATCATTCATCTCAATGAGCAATTCAACTAAAATTTTAATTTGTCTGAAAAATTTAATTTGGCCAAGAAATTTATTTTGCAGTGACGTTTCTCGTTATTATGCATTGGAGTCTACTACACAGAGGGTGAAAAAAAAATATATACTTACCTTGTCACTCACTCCCACATTGCTGCCGAAGCCTATTGATCCATACTCCACCCTATATGGCCTATTTTTTCCTCCAATATGAAATGTCCTCTTTGGACATTCCGATCACAGAAGATGCTCAAAAAGATGTTTAACCAAAGGAAAGAAAAGACCTGGATGGTGATCTGCAGTGGCAGGGCAGGTGACTGGCAAGTTATCAACTTTGTTTAACTCCTATCCCAGCCCTCCATAATTAACCAAATTGTCCGCATATCTGCTGTCGTTTTCCTGCATTTGAATGAAGCATTTATGTTCACACAGAAATAGAATATTTTTTTTGTCAAATTTTAGGTGAATTCAAATTGACTCAAACAAATCCTTAATTTTCCTAAATCTTTTCTAATCACCGCTAACTGCTCCCATCACTGCATGGGGTGGTGGCAACAATATATACATGTTCTCCCCAAATACAAAGATTTTAAAAGGGTTTCTGATCTCTGGGCAGGCACTGAAAAATGGATTTAAGTGTCTCTGAATAGGTAGGGAGCAAAAAAGGTAAATTGTGTTGATGGGATGTCCCTTAACATTTTGTTAATATAAAAGAAAGCACAAAAAGATTTTTTATGTTTAATTAGAAATTAGTTTAAATTGGGCTAACTTAAACCAGTTGGTTCTTTATTATATAATCTGTTCAGTTACACATCTGTCCAGGGTATCCAGGGTTTTACTCCCTTCACCTGGGTCAGCTGTCCTGTCTTGTGCTCCATGTCAAGGTTTGCATGTTGCTCACCATCGATGAATGTCATCATCTCCCTAAAATTATTTAAAGCCCATTGACACACACCTGTGTCTTGGGATTAAGACTCCTAAGGTGGTGTCACACACAGCGACAACGACGTCGCCGCTACGTCACCATTTTCTGTGACGTTGCAGCGACGTCCTGTCGCTGTCGCTGTGTGTGACATCCAGCAACGAGCTGGCCCCTGCTGTGAGGTCGCCGCTCGTTGCTGAATGTCCAGCTTCATTTTTTGGTCATCGCTCTCCCGCTGTGACGCACACATCGCTGTGTGTGACAGCGAGAGAGCGACGAAATGAAGCAAGCAGGGAGCAGGAGCCGGCATCTGGCAGCTGCGGTAAGCTGTAACCACTGTAAACATCGGGTAACCAAGGTGGTTACCCGATATTTACCTTCGTTACCAGCCTCCGCCGCTCTCACGCTGCCAGCGCCGGCTCCTGCTCTCTGCACATGTAGCTGCAGTACACATCGTGTAATTAACCCGATGTGTACTGTAGCTAGGAGAGCAAGGAGCCAGCGCTAAGCAGTGTGCGCGGCTCCCTGCTCTCTGCACATGTAGCTGCAGTACACATCGTGTAATTAACCCGATGTGTACTGTAGCTAGGAGAGCAGGGAGCCAGCGCTCAGTGTGCGCGGCTCCCTGCTCTCTGCACATGTTGCAGCACAGCGTCGCGTGTCGTTATGATCGCTGCTTCAGCTGCTGTGTTTGACAGCTAAGCAGCGATCATAACAGCGACTTACAAGGTCGCTGCTACATCACAGAAAATGGTGACGTAACAGCGACGTCATTGTCGCTGTCGTTTAGTGTGACCCCAGCTCTACTCCTATGTTAAGTGTACTCAACTATCTGTGCTGTTTTTGTTTTGTGTTCATGTTTGCATTCATCCCTGATGGGTTCCACTGCAACCACTCTGCTTATCCTGAGATTTTTGCTGATCCAGCGATTCCTGGAGAGCTTTTACAGCCTTCGCTGCCCATGTGTCTTTTAGTTTATGACATGAACGCCAGGGTTCATATGGCCTCTCGGACCTGCAGCTCATAGAATCCACCTCACATAGTGAGCCTTACCAGAATTCTAGGACAATGAATTGCAAAGATGCAGCATTTACAACACCATTGATGAGGGACTAGAAATATCTACCTGGACTGGTGATGAGACTTGCTGTATGTCAATAGGAGCTTATCAAGGCTATGCAGGATCTCCCAGCCTATATGGATGCATGGCTCCAGATTCATACAGTTTCTCCACCAGCTCCCAAACACCTTCAGAAACCTGATACTCACCTGGAAAACTGCCTCTGAGACATCTCCATATTTGCTCATTCCTGAATATTTTGATGAAGAAACTAGGACCTGTCGGGCTTTGTGAACCAATGCACTGTACACTGTGAGTACTGTCCATTCCAATTTTTTTTATGACCATTAGTTTTTTTCCTTAGACAGTCTTTAAAATGCCAGTCCACTTGGGTTGCAAAGGAAATCAAATCAAATAGGGAAAACTGCAAACCCCTACCAACAAGTTAACCTTTGATCCTAATGGATAAGCCGGCATAAAAAACAGCCAATAAAGCATTATTGTTAAAAGTCAATTCAAGTAGACAGAATGCGGAACTAGATAGCATATTGTCCAACAGAACTAGTCCCTTTTCTAAGTTGTAGTATGGAATTAACGGGGAAGTGGACACAATCAGATTTGTCAAATGCTTTGTGAAATGCAAAAAGGAAAGATGGTAGAGAATACAGCATAGGGTCATGCGTCTCCCACAATGGCGAAGCCCATGCCAAAGCGTCGTCAGGCAACAAAAAATATGTATAGGCCACTTTGGACTGGTCATAAAAAATATATATATTGATAAATGGATAAAAATCAGTATATCATGATACAAAATAAATGCATGCTAACTCAAATTGTAAACCACCTTAAGGAAGTCAAAAAGCAATGAAACGCACGTCAGGAACAGAGATACAGTATATGGGTCTAATTAGCCTTGCATCAGGTAATTACTACACGTTTTATATTTTACCACTATCTTGCACCCACTATTGGCTTTCATTAGCATTATTTATATCTTGCTCACTGACACTGAATAGTTATCTCGCTGGTCACTTCAATATACTAGCAATATTTGGTCTTTAAGACATGAACTCTCTCTATTTACTGGAAACTGTTTAATTTATAATTCAAGTTAGCATGTATTTATTTTGGATCATGATATATTGATTTTTGACCATTTATTAATATGTAGACCATCGTTTCGCTACTACCTGCATGGTCCTATACTTTATATATTACCTTGTATTGCCTTTTTCTGGGAAACCCTGTCTATGAATGCACTTTGAATATCCTAGTTACTGTAAAGGAGAATACTTTTAATTCATTAAATAAAATGTGTTTTTAATATCAATTATATTGGCTTCTGTGTCACTTTGACTCTTGCGGATGGAGGATTACCTTATACTATCTCGTGGGGATGTTTTTGAAATATTCATCTATAGATCTATAGCTATTGCAATAAAATCAATACTTGCTCCAGGGTATAGTATGAATACAGCATCTCAGACTTTTTTAAAATCATGTGCATTGAAGTGGTGTGCAAGGCCATGGACTCCACTGGATCTCTTAAGGTGTGTCAGGAAACATGTATAAATGGTTCAACAGGTATGAGCAAATGGTATTCCTGTTTTGGCCGATTTATTGATTTGTGTATGTGAGATTTATTTTAAATATATTGTTCAATTTGGTCTTTAGATATAATATAGAAAGTTAAGATGTTCTACATTTTTCTTCCTAGTTGTTTATAAAGCTTTTTGTCTTTTCTGTACTCATTGTATACCCATAACATACTATGTTTATGCCATGATTTGCATTCTTAATTTTTCAGTTGATTTAACATTGCTCCAAACTTGTGGCATTGACTATTTAATTAAGCGTCGAACAATGGGCTTTCTAAAATTATGTACTTAGTTCTTGGAAAATGAACAAACTGATTAGAATTTTAAATATTTATTTGTATATGACCAAAAGTATTCTGCAACACTCTATAGTTAAAGAATGCAAAGTAAAATCTGTGAATGCAAAGTATAAACAGTATCGGAGTGGGGTGCCTAAAGGGGGCTTTAAACGCAGCAACAGACTTACCTGCCTAGCGACGACACTGTGGCCGGCGAACCACCTCCTTTCTAAGGGTGCGGTTCGTGCGGCGTCACAGCGACATTACACGGCAGGTGGCCAATAGAAGTGGAGGGGTGGAGAACAGCCGAATGTAAGACACACCCACCTCATTGCCGGAGGACGCAGGTAAGCTGTTGTTCATCTTTCCCTGTGTGTCACACGTAGTGATGTGTGCTGCCTCAGGAACAACAAACAACCTACATCCACGACGACCAACAAGATTTTGAAAATGAACGACGTGTCAACGATCAACGATAAGGTGAGTATTTTTGATCATTAACAGATGCTCAGAGCTGTTACACGCAACGACGTCGATAACGATGCCGGATGAGCGTTACAAATTCCGTGACCCTGTAAAAACATTAAAATTAAAACATCTAGTTATCAAACATTTTATAGTAGTACATATATGTTTTCACAGTTTTGTCTATATTGGAAGGGCATAGCTTATTGATAAAGTTTTTATAAGGAATAAATAATAAGGTATCTGTATTAAGTATGGATAGATGCTGACATAGCATGGTACCTATATATATATATCCTTCCTTCTGGAAACTTCGAATGATTATGTCATGTGTAACTGTGTTCAACTGAAACACCCTATATGGATTGGACAGTTGTCATATAACACGGTGGGAGGGGGTGGCTGCTCACTCCTGCTCCGAGAGTCAATCCACACATGTCGAAGCGGATCCATCCATCCAGCCTATCCTGCATTCACCCAAGACGAAGCAAGATATATCTATCAGTCCTGCAACATGATTCTATTTGGGAACCAAGGTGAAATAGATGAAGATTTCTATTGATTTGTATGGACTCATTGAACTTTTTACGTAAGCTAATGAAGTATATTATTTTTCCTTTTTGTAACTGAATTTTGGCAACCATTTTTAATTAGATAAAATACATTTATTTTTTACATTTTTGAAGTTCTTTCTTTCATGCGCTTTTACGTATTTGAAGAAAAATATATTTAAGAGTATATTTTTTAACAGACCCCCACAACATATTGTTAGATATGTCGTTGCGTGTAATGGAGCCTCAAGGCTCACAGGAAGAATTGACTCTAGGGGCCCATGTAGCACCCACGGGGTAAGGGGTTAACTGTTTACTAGTCACCGGGCATGGTGATGTCAGGTCTGGGGATGTCATGGGTGGCCCTACCAAGCTTTTTGGCCCCGAGGTGTACAAAAAAGAAGGAGGTTGATAATGATGAAGGTTTGTTTCATGACGCCATCTGCAGTATGCGGCCAGGGATTAGCTGCCGCTACTGTCGCCATCCTCCAGTGCTGATGGTCGTAGCAGCTAAGATATTTCTGCTCTCCATAGGTGAAGCGGGCCCCTGGGAGCATGATGAGGGGAGTGGTAATGGCGAGCGCCGAAGCGCGGGGTGCTGGCGCCGGCAAGGACAGGCAGACACAGTCTCTGTGGGTATAAGGTTTCTTTACTCACAGTACTGGATGCCGGTCACCGCCGTGATGGGCCCCAGCCGATCCCGAGCAATTCGAGGTCACTGCCAGTGTTCCCACTGTGAGTCCTTTCTGGTCGGGATCCCTCCAATTCCGGTGTATGGGGAATATGGAACGGGCTGCGGGTGTTTCCTGCACTCTCTGCAGACCCTGGAATCCCATGTAGCTGTAGATAACTTGGGCTGAGCTATCTGCTCCAAGCCGTGGGTTCTATGGCATTCCCAGAAGTGTGAAGTAAAAGAAGATTGGACCAAGGTCCCAGGTGTGTCTCTCACCCCAAGCTGTGCCCGGGGTTGACTGGCCATGTGTGAAGATGCTGCTTCCCTTTTCCCCAAGTGGTGCCCATCCCCCAGGTTGTTGTCCCAGTGACCGGAAGTCCCATGCATCATGGTGGAAACTTCCCTATCTACCCCAGACCATCCCCCCAGAGGAAAAGCACCTAACTGTTTGTGGTTTGTGAATGTGAGAAACACCAGCGATTAACCTACCCTTACTCGGGATGAGTACTACATCTTAAAGGAGATGCAGTACCCTGTGGTGACTGAAGCTTCAGGGGCACCACATCCACACTACAGATTTATGCAAATAACGTTTTGATGGTTGTTATGGTAGTTTACATTAAACGTGTTCTTCTTTGAAAACAGGTTATCACCTATCCATAGGATAGGTGATAATTTTTCATTGTGGGGTTCGAATTAATGGAATTAATGTTGAAAAATTGTACTTTTTAACCACAACAGCACACTTTGATCAAGCTCAGTGGAGCCTCATTGGGAATGAATAGATCAGTCAAACCTACAGGTGCATTCTAATGGGGATGAAAGTTCCCCATTCTGATGATTAGTGTGGATCCCAGCATTGGGACCCCGTCCAATCAATAATTTATTAGTAGGGCTAGGCGGACCCAGACTGTAAAAGTCCGGATCTGCACAGATTCAAAGATCAGGGTGTTTGATCTGGATTTGGCATTGGGGAAACAAAAAAAAAAAAATAAAGGAAAAATAGAGAAAACAAGAATGAAGCGAGCGCTTCATACTTACCAAGGCTCCGTCATGGCAGCAAACTGCTTCCAGGTCACGCACTCCCTTCCTGTGCCATGCATTAGGCGCATTGCATACACATGGCTTTCCTCGCCCATCAGCCATCCTCTCATCTGTGATTGGTTGCCGTCAGACACGCCCCCAGCCTGTGTAACAGCTTGTGTAACAGTGTCTGCCTGTTATCACTGACAGGCGCTGTATGCGAGTCAGTACCGAGGTATAAAAATAAATAAATAAAACAATTGGAGCAGAGTCCCCTGGTGTTCTGATACCCAGCACAGATATAGCATCCATTAGATTTGACAAGCCTAAAGCTTTACCAGCTCTTCCTAATTGCCCTGATGCTGTGGAATTTGGGGTAATAGCAGGAGTGAATAACCACAGCTGCAACTAAGCCCTAAGTTAGTAATGGAAGCGTCTATGACACCCCATCACTAATCTGTAAGTGAAAGTAAATTAACACAGACACAGAAAAAATCTGTTATATGGAATACAAGACAAAAAGCAGCCTCTTTCACCCCTTATTAACCACCAAGCACCCCTGCGGGTCCGAAGTAATACACACAAGACCCCACGGTGAGTCAACTCTGCTACATTTGTATCTCACAGCAAGCACCATAGAATATTGCTGCCCACTGTGAGTGCATACAGACAATGACTGACAATGACATCACTTTGGTTATTTGAGGTTACAGCTGGACATTCTCATGGTCCGCCACCTGTAACAACAGGTAACCTGACCTCAGGGAACCTCAGTAAGGTCAGTGACCTCACCTCAGGTAAGACCTTCACCTCCTGGCAGAAAACCATGGGTTTTTTTGCCCAGAGATGTAGATTTGGTGCTGAAAATTTTACACCATAATCCAGCACCCAATCTACATCTTCTGGCAAAAACCGTGGGGTTTTTTACAATTTTTTTTGCCACGGTTTTTAATGCTTTTTTTGCCATGATATTCTACCAGGAGGTGCATGTTTGGTGCTGTAGTTGTCTGCACCAGAATTCAGCACCAAATTTGCACCTCCTGGCAGAATAAAAAAAGGTTTTCTGCATTTTTGGGCCAAGGGATGCAAATTTGGTGCTGAAGTTTTTACACCATATTCCATCTCCAAATCTACGCCTCCTGGCAAAAAAATGTATCACTACCGCATCATATCGCATGCGGTAGTAATGTGGTTTTTTTGCCAGGAGGTGTAGCTTTGGTGCAGGAATATGGTGTAAAAATGTCATTACCAAATATACATCTGTTGGCAAAAAAACTGAGGTTTTCTGCCAGGAGATGCAGGTCTGTGAACTCAGTGACCTCAGCTGAGGTCAAATTACCTGCAATCACAGGTGAAGGACCATGGGACCCTCCAGATGTGATTGCAAAAGACCTGAGTGACGTCACCGCTCCTTGCGCAGCTTATTCATTTTGCACTCACAGCGGGCAGTCATGCTGCTCTATGGTCGCTGCCTGTGATATTCAGATGTAGCAGAACTTGAATCTTCGTGGGATCTCGTGTGGATTACGTTGAACCTTCTGGGGTGTTTAGGGGGTTAATAAAGTGGTGAAAGAGGGTGTTTTTTGTATTTTATTCCAAATAAAGGATTTTTTCTGTGTTTGTGATTGTTTACTTTCACTTTCAGATTAGAGATGCGGGTGTCATAGACGCCTGCCATCACTAATCTAGTGCTTAGTAACAGCTGTGGGCTGTTATTAACCCCTTATCACCCTAATTGCCACCACATCAGGGCAAACGGGAAGAGCTGGTAAAGCGTCGGGCTTGTCATATCTAGTGGATGCGACAATTCCGGCTCCTGGAGGCTGATATTTTTAGGTTGGGCCTCTACAAGCCTGAGAATACCAGCCCCCAGCTAGCTTTTTATCATGAATGGGTATGAAAATTGGGCAGGACAGAACATCGGTTTTCTTAATTATTTATTGAAATAAAAAACAAAAAAGCCGCATGCGGTTCCTCTTCATTTGATACAAAGTCAAGATAAGCGCACGGCTGGGGCTTCCACAAGCCCCCAAACAAATGATAGGGGCATGTTAAAAATGCTATCCAATATTTCCAGCCAGAATAAACATTCTTTTTCTAACTCCACGTTGGCATGGAGTTGTTTATAATAGAAGCGGGGGTCTGGGAGTAAGACCCCCAGATAAGGAGAAGTGTAGGGGGGTGAAGTCCTCCCTTGCATGGATATGGTGGACAAGAGGAAACATCACCACACCATCACCTCGTACTCTCAGACCCCTTCCACTACTGACAACACACAAAAATAAGACCCAGCTGGGACCTGCACATGCTCATCTGTGACCTGTGCATGCCCAGCTGTCCAGATCCCACCCAGCTACATATCTAATCCATCATCTGTGATACAACTCTCAGACATCGCATTACTGCTTGCATAGGGGTCATATTACACTACCGCTCCCATAAAAATAGATGGCACGGAGGCACACTTTCACCACTGCTTCCATTGAAGTGTATAGAGCAGGACTACATATCTAACCGCATCTTGTGGGATACACTACACTGATCCATGTATTTCTCTATGGAGAGAACACTAAAAATTATTAGAGATAAGCAAATATTTAGTAAATCAAAATGTAAAGGGTTAAT
The DNA here is from genome assembly GCF_048569485.1 of Anomaloglossus baeobatrachus. Lineage (NCBI taxonomy): Eukaryota > Metazoa > Chordata > Amphibia > Anura > Aromobatidae > Anomaloglossus > Anomaloglossus baeobatrachus. Next base: position 206,992,154 of record NC_134358.1, read on the forward strand.
GATGAAGAAGCTTTTTGGAGAGGAATCCAGAAAATAGAACAATGACCAATGGGTGAAGAAAAGAACCATAATGGCTGATTTTGTAAACTCTGAATTCAAACAAATGCAAAATTCCTTCTAAATAGCCACAGTGTATATGCATTCTCTGCGTTCAATATAGGCTGCTTTACACGCAGCGACATCGCTGGTGATGTTGCTAGCGATAGCACTCACCCTGTCATTTGTGTGTCACCGGCAAATCGCTGCCCGTGGAGAACAATATCGCCGGTACGCGTCACACCAACTTACCTTCCTAACAACGTCGCTGTGGCCACCGAACAAACTTTTTTTTAAGGGGGCGGTTCGTGAAGCGTCACAGCGACGTCACACAGTGGGCCAACAAATAGAAGGAGAGGGGCGGAGAGCAGCCGTAAGAACGTCACTCCCACCTCAATGCCGGAGGATGCAGGAACGCTGTTGTTCGTTGTTCCCGGAGTGTCACACGTAGCGATGTGTGCTGCCTCAGGAACAACGAACAACCTGCATACCAAACGAGCAACAATTTTTTGGAAACGAACGACGTGTCAACAACCAACGATTTTAGGCACTTTTTGGATCGTTAGCTGTCGCTCGTAAGTGTCACACGCAACAACGTCGCTAACGAGGCTGGATTTGCATCACGAATTCCGTGACCCCTGCGACATCTCGTTAGTGATGTCATTGCGTTTAACGGGGCCTTATCAGGAGTAAGGAAGGCCTACATTTGGTCCTAGCAAAGTGTATCAGGTCCACAAAGTTCTTTGTCCTGTCTAGGACCTTACAACCCACCACATAGCTAATTTAATCTGCATTAATAAGATTAACACAATGCAGAAAAACAGACCCTGATTCCAGTGATGTGTCACTTTCTGGGCTTCCTGTTCTCATTTTTATAATATTGTGGCCATTATTTTCACACTGAGTTTGTTATTTACTTACATATACATTTTGTGACGTCTTAACTGCATTTAACTTGTGCCTAAAATGGTATAAAAGCTAGATTTTATGTTTCTTAAAAATATTGCATGCTAATGAAAGATGCATTGGATTATTTTTATTATTTCAAAAGGAAACTTGTTTTAAGGCATCCACATCTGTTTTTGTTCAACTGGATGTTATTACACTTCGTGATGAAAAGTGAAATAGTTTACCACAAGCGTATAATTATAAATAGAAATACTTTTAATTATATCCACATTGACGACTGCAAGTTTACTCGCCACTGCTGTTGAAAAGGATACAACACTGCAGACAACCGGAGGTCATTAATTCTAGTTTTACAGTGCACCTTTGGCTTGGATCAATTCAACATGGCTTGAATATTAAATATCATAATGATTCAAGGGAAGCGAACATTTCAAGGTTTAAAATTTATTGATTTTCTTCGTATTCTAATAAGAAAATAGATCTATAAATATTACATCTTGGAATGTTCTTTTCCCTTAAAGTTTTTATTTTTTTTATAATGGTCAGCTTTTTCATAGTGCTTTCTTCTTTTATAAATGTAATACCAGGTAGTGATATGAGCCATTGCAACTCATTTAGAGGTAGTCACATATTTTTTCTAAAAGACAAATCACCTTGTGAACTAATAGACTTTGTAAGTCTAAGCAACAAGATGACAGCCCCAATAAGAGCTGTGCTATTTTTGTTGTGACTTTCAGAGAATTTCGGAATGCCTAGATGATTGGTACTATTTTCTTATGTGGAAATGCTTTTTAAACAGGATAACAATAACCCATTTAAGGACAACTTAATATGAGAGCTCTTAGGCAACAGAAGAGATTACAAATACAAAACCTCCCAATTTTAGGTCTGTTGTATTTTTAGAAGGATCACACCCCCAACCTCTACATACCTCTTAGGGCGGCGTCACATGCTACGATATATCGGGCGATATGTCGTCAAGGTCACGGATTCCATGACGCACATCCGGCATCGTTAGAGATATCGTAGCGTGTGACAACTACGAACGACTGAACGAGCAAAAATACTCACCTTATCGTTGCTCGATGACACGTAGTTCATTTGAATAATGTCGTTCCTCCTTCTGTGCGCCGGTTGTTCATCGTTCACGAGGCAGCAAACATCGCTCCGTGTGACACCCCGGGAATGACAAACACAGCTTACCTGCATCCCGCCGGCAATGCGTAAGGAAGGAGGTGGGCGGGATATTACGTCCCGCTCATCTCCGCCCCTCCGCTTCTATTGGGCGGCCACTGTGTGACGTCACTGACACCAAATGTCCCTCTCCCTTCAGGAAGAGGATGTTCACCGCCCACAGCAAGGTCGTTCGGGAGATAAGTACGTGTGACAGGGGGTTACCGACTTTGTGCGCCACGGGCAACAAATTGTCCATGATGCACAAACGATGGGGGCGGGTGCGATCGCTTTTGCAATCGCACGATATATTGTCCCGTGTAACGCCGCCCTTACATCACTCTGACTAGTTGACGATGAACGCAGTTTATCTACATGTATAGAATGTATTCTTTGTTTAAAAGTGTTTCCGGCCACGCAGATTATTACAGTATTTTGAAGCCCATTAGTAATAGTAGAAATGTCATAGTTTACTTGATGTTAAAATACTGCTGTGTTCCTGAGCTTTGACATGTGCTTGTGTGACCTCCAGCACCTTAGTGTTACAGCCTGTCCAAAGCAGCTCTGCAGTGTACTCTGAATAGGGATCTTATCCTGGGCTTAGAATATGATCACAGACTGAGAAATAAAGCTGTTGAGGCAGTATGCAGGCAACATACAGAACAAGCATACTTTTCAGTTTATGACTTCATCCACATGGGATGATGCTGGATTTCAGAGTGCAAGATTATAATGCAACCCATTGATACAATATAGGACTCATTGCTTTCCTAAAGTACAGAGCCTGTGTGAAGTCATCATCAAGATTGGAAAACATATTGTCTGTGCCAATGTTGATTGCAGCAGTTTCAGAGTAGCAGATATTAATTAGGTAAGTTGGTAGGCATAAAGAATGTTACGCTGTATTAGGTCTCCGACACACATCCGTGCCGCCGGTACGTGTTTGGTACGTTTTTGCATGTACCGGCGGGACGGAAACACGTACACCAATGCTACCCTATGGTAGCAGGCACACACACGTAAAACCACACGGAACGTGTGTCCGTTTGTACGTGTGTGTGTTTTCCAACACGCTGACATGTCCACGTTTTCTCCGGCATCACAGGTGTCACACGGCCCACACCCGTACCACATGGATGTAGTGTGGATGCAGTCCCGTGTGACACGCGCCGCAGAAAACTCATGTGTCAGAAAAAAAGTAACAAATCTTTACTCACCTTCTCCAGCCCTCCTTTCTCTGCCACTGCTGTCACTTGCTGCCGACCGCCGCTCATTATGCTCATTTAATATTCACTTCACTGTGGCCGGCAGCAGTAGCAGCCGGGAGTCGGCAGGACACGTGGCCCGCACGTATCGGATACACGTAATTACCTACATGCTACACGCAGGGAAAATACGTGTCTCATGGCACGTGCGTGATTTTCACGTGAGTGTGGCAGAGACCTTACAGGTAGTTTATGCAGTGTAACACAAACTCCACTAGATGGTAGCAGAGTGGAGAATGAGCAGAATAATCCTGCACTGAAGCAGCCTAGTAAAGGTACAGCGAAGTAACCACTAGGTGGCAGTGGAATAGTCAGAGAGCCAGGACGATGCCAGAGATAAACAAAGTACAAAGGTGAAATACAAAATATAAGTCAGAGGAGAGCAAAGGTCAGTAGCCAGTCAGAAGCAGAGATATGATAGGGGAGAGACTGAATCAGGTCAGGAACCAGCATAAGTCAAATACCATGGAATTCAAACACATAGGGAGATAAGGAGCAGGGACGAGTTGGGGGAAGGTAAACAGACATGAGTAGCGTCAGGTAAATTCAGCAGAACAGATAATGAACTCACCAGAACCAGCTACACATACCGAAGGCAAGCAATATAACTGGCACTGAACACAGGTTCAGCACAGAGATATAGCAGACCGGAAGCAGGAATGAGGCAGGGAAAGTTAACCCCTGACATGATCAGTCCGGGAAAGGAGAAACAAGGAAATCCCCTCCTGGATCATGACAGGTAAACTTTGTGTGCAGTGATCTATCCATCTTGAGAGTATAAAAGAGTCTCAGGATGCTGCTTTTTAAAGGGAAGGTATCGTCAAAAAATAAATAAATAAATAAATAACTGAAAAAAATGTAAAGTAATAACGTTTAAATGTTTTGTTTAAAGATTTTTTTTTTTAATTGTGCAAAATATAAAAAAAAAATAAAAAGTTTGATATTTTCCACTGTTAAACACTAGGGGGAGCAGCTTCTGAAATCCTACAGAAATTCCACTGTATAAAAAGCTCACATTACAGCCTGCAGTAAAAGTGGGCGGAGTCTGCTCTCCTGTGTGTGATGTCACACCTCCCCCTCCTAATCTGAGTGTATACAACAGATAACAGAGAATGACATGTAGGGACATAGTGCAGAGCCATTTTGTTGGTGACCAGAAATGTCTAAATTGTCACCAAGGACAGCAGGAGTATCACACAGGATAGGATTAGATACACGGCTCAGCAGACAGTATCACACAGGAGAGGATTAGATACACAGCTGTGCAGACAGTATGACAGGATAGGATTAGATACACGGCTCAGCAGACAGTATCACAGGATAGGATTAGATACACAGCTGTGCAGACAGTATCACAGGAGAGGATTAGACACACAGCTCAGCAGACGGTATCACACAGCAGAGGATTAGATACACAACTCAGTAGACAGTATCACACAGGATATGATTAGATACGCAGCTGTGCAGACAGTATCAAAGGATAGGATTAGATACACAGCTCAGTAGACAGTATCACACAGGATAGGATTAGATACGCAGCTGTGCAGACAGTATCACACAGAAGAGGATTAGATACACAGCTCAGCAGGCAGTATCACACAGGATAGGATTAGATACACAACACAGTAGACAGTATCACAGGATAGGATTAGATACACAGCTCAGTAGACAGTATTACAGGATAGGATTAGATACACAGCTCAGTAGACAGTATCACACAGGAGAGGATTAGATACACAGCTCAGCAGACAGTATCACACAGGAGAGGATTAGATACACAGCTCAGCAGGCAGTATCACACAGGATAGGATTAGATACACAGCTGTGCACAGTATCACAGGATAGGATTAGATACACAGCTCAGTAGACAATATCACACAGGATAGGATTAGATACACAGCTGTGCAGACAGTATCACAGGATAGGATAATATACACAGCTCAGCAGACAGTATCACACAGGAGAGGATTAGATACACAGCTGTGCAGACAGTATCACAGGATAGGTTAGATACACAGCTCAGTAGATAGTATCAAACAGGAGAGGATTAGATACACAGCTCAGCAGACGGTATCACACAGGACATGAATAGATACAAGCCTCAGCAGACAGTATCCCACAGGATAGGATTAGATACAAAGCTGTGCAGACAGTATCACAGGATAGGATTAGATACACAGCTCAGCAGACAGTATCACACAGGAGAGGATTAGATACACAGCTCAGCAGACAGTATCACTCAGGATAGGATTAGATACACAGCTGTGAGAGAGGGGAGCCAGCACGATCTGAAAATGGCATGCATCATATAAAATGTGCAAATTCACAGATTTATTCCAAATGTACTGTAATATAAATGAGATTTTTAGCAAATAATTGATCAATTCTTTGAGCCACCCCTGCCAACGTCACGGCAAATCTCAATAGGGGGGTCCTACTCTACATTCTGTATTTCATGTGCCATGCGGCCTCCTAGATAAAGTTAAAAGCAGAACCATAATAGAGCACACATACCTGTAACCTGTATATATAACCGCTTCTATGTTGCAAAAGAGGCAATTGTGGATAGAGGCCAGCCCAGGTCCCAGCATGTGGAGCAAGCTCTACACATACCAGGACTATATCAGAACTGACCCTCCCAGTGCCAGACAGCAACCATTGATAAAGGCGGACCAGATCCAAGTATGGTGCTTAATTCGCAATGCCTGTGGAAAGGGTGAGGCAACTGAATGTGAACAGCTGCCAACGGGAGGAATATATTGCAAACCAAGATCAGGCGTGCATAGCATGGTGGTGACCAGCCACCAGACATTTGTAGCATAACTACAACCAAACAGAGAGAGAGGGGAGCCAGCACGATCTGAAAATGGCATGCATCATATAAAAAGTGCAAATTCACAGATTTATTCCAATTATACTGTAATATAAATGAGATTTTTAGCAAATAATTGATCAATTCTTTGAGCCACCCCTGCCAACGTCACGGCAAATCTCAATAGGGGGGTCCTACACTATATTCTGTATTTCATGTGCCATGCGGCCTCCTAGATAAAGTTAAAAGCAGAACCATAATAGAGCACACATACCTGTAACCTGTATATGTAACTGCTTCTATTTTGCAAAAGAGGCAATTGTGGATAGAGGCCAACCCAGGTCCCAGCATGTGGAGCAAGCTCTGCACCATACCAGGACTATATCAGAACTGACCCTCCCAGTGCCAGACAGCAACCATTGATAAAGGCGGACCAGATCCAAGTATGGTGCTTAATTGCACACAGCTGTGCAGACAGTATCACAGGATAGGATTGGATACACAGCTCAGCAGACAGTATCACACAAGAGGATTAGATACACAGCTTAGCAGACAGTACCACACAGGATAGGACTAGATACACAGCTCAGTAGACAGTATCATGGGATAGGATTAGATACACAGCTCAGCAGACAGTTTCACACAGGATAGGATTAGATACACAGCTCAGCAGACAGTTTCACACAGGATAGGATTAGATACACAGCTGTGCCCAGTATCACAGGATAGGATTAGATACACAGTTCAGTAGACAGTATCACACAGGATAGGATTAGATATGCAGCTGTGCAGACAGTATCACAGGATAGGATTAGATACACAGCTCAGTAGACAGTATCACAGGATAGGATTAGATACACAGCTCAGTAGACAGTATCACACAGGAGAGGATTAGATACACAGCTTAGCAGGCAGTATCACACAGGAGAGGATTAGATACACAGCTCAGCAGACAGTATCACACAGGATAGGATTAGATACACAGCTGTGCAGACAGTATCACAGGATAGGATTAGATACACAGCTGTGCAAACAGTATCACAGGATAGGATTAGATACACAGCTGTGCAGACTGTATCACAGGTTAGGATTAAATACACAGCTGTGCAGACAGTATCACAGGATAGGATTAGATACACAGCTCAGCAGACAGTACCACACAGGAGAGGATTAGATACACTGCTGTGCAGGCAGTATCACAGGATAGGTTAGATACACAACTCAGTAGACAGTATCACACAGGAGAGGATTAGATACACAGCTCAGCAGACGGTATCACACAGGACATGAATAGATACAAGCCTTCGCAGACAGTATCCCATAGGATAGGATTAGATACAAAGCTGTGCAGACAGTATCACAGGATAGCATTAGATACACAGCTCAGCAGACAGTATCACACAGGAGAGGATTAGATACACAGCTCAGCAGCCAGTATCACACAGGATAGGATTAGATACACAGCTGTGCAGACAGTATCACAGGATAGGATTGGATACACAGCTCAGAAGACAGTATCACACAGGATTGGATTAGATACACAGCTCAGTAGACAGTATCACAGGATAGGTTTAGATACAGCAACTCAGCAGACAGTATCACACAGGATAGGATTAGATCCTGTCTGCTGAGTTGCTGTATCATACAGGATAGGATTGGATACACAGCCCTGCAGACAGTATCACCGGTACACACACAGGCTGACAGGTGACAGACGGAAGGGTGTTTTTGGAGATGGTAGCAGTGCCGAGGCACACAGAGGTAGCAGAGACACACACACAGCAGCGGCGGCGGGGGTCAGAGCGGAGGGACGGAGTGTCATTGCAGACGGTAACGGTGGGGGGGAGGGGCGGCGGTTTCAGCAGTAGCAGTGGCCGGGTAGAGCGAAGGGAGGGGGTGTCATTGGAGTCGGTGGTAGCGGAGGCAGAGCGGAGGGAGGTTGTGTCATTGCAGATGGTAACGGTGGGGGTGAGGGGCGGCGGTTTCAGGAGTAGTGGTGGCTGGGTAGAGCAAAGAGAGGGGGTGTCATTGGAGTCGGTGATGGCGGTGGCGGTAGCGGGGGCAGAGCGGAGGGAGGGGGTGTCATTGCAGATGGTAATGGTGGGAGGGAGGGGCGGCAGTTTCAGGAGTAGCAGTGGCTGGGTAAAGCAAAGGGAGGGGGTGTCATTGGAGTCAGTGGCGGCGGTAGCGGGGGCAGAATGGAGGGAGGGGGTGTCATTGGCGACGGCAACGGCGGTAGCGGGGGCAGAGTGGAGGGAGGGGGTGTCATTGGCGACGGCAACGGCGGTAGCGGGGGCAGAGTGGAGGGAGGGGGTGTCATTGGCGACGGTAACAGTGGGGAGAGGGTCCATACTCACACATCCCGGCGGTTGACAGGGGTTAAGTGGAGCAAACAGCATACGCTGTGAGCTCCACAATGATGGCGCCGATCTCCTCCCCCTGCTGTGATCTGGACAGCCCAGGGGGCACGTCCAGGTCCCAGCAGACACCCACTGTAATGTTAGCAAAGGGGTCGGATTCCGACCCCTGTTCTCTATGCACAGGGGCTGCCATAAAGGAATGAATTACTGTCGTTACACACACAGCAAATCCAGCATGGCAGCCCCCAGAGCCTTCAGTAAAATAAGAATTAAATAAAAACTAAATAAGCTGCGATTTTCATTTTGTATTAGAAATACTTGATTTCATAATTACTATTTTTAATACAAAAATAAAAAACCGCGACACCTTCCCTTTAAGTAAATTGAGCAGGCACTGAGAGTGGGAGGTGTTAGACAGATAATGTTTAGTGATGAGCGAGTGTGCTTGTTACTACTCGGTACTCGCACGAGTATCACTGTACTCGGGCTACTCGGCGGGGACCGAGTAATCTCGCGATACTCGTGCTGTACTCGTGGCGCTCGGTGGGGACCGAGTAATCTCGCGATACTCGTGCTGCATGTTGTGCGCTCTTTTGAGAGCCAGCCCTCATGCAGGGATTGGCTGGCAGACCACTGCAATGCCACAGCCCTGTTAGTTGTGGAATTGCAGTGATTGGCCGGCCCGCACAGCGTGACCGAGCCTTTATACCGGCGGGCGCGCTGTGCTCTGCTCACAGCCATCCAGACAGTCAGTGCAGGGAGAGTGTTGCTGCTTCAGGGAAAGGTTTGCGGCCCTTTATAGCTATTTCCGTAGCAGGGCTGCAAACAGTGTGACCAGAAGTCCTTCTCAGGACCATTCTAGTTGTATACAGGCAGGCAGGGTATAGCCAGGTCGGAGTACAGTAGCAGAGTCCTTCTCAGGACTATTGTTGCTATATACAGGCAGGGTATAGCCAGGTCGGAATACAGGCTAGTGACCAGAAGAGTCCTTGTCAGGACTATTGTAGCAGTATACAGGCAGGCAGGCAGGCAGGGTATATAGCCATTCCTAGTGGTGACCATATACCAGCCTTCATCATATCTGAGGCTGGTGTACACAGTCTAAAACAGTCCAGATAGTGTCAGACTTCTCAGTAATTTTTTCTCCTAAAAACCTGTTAGGTTCTTAGTGCGTCCGTGCTTGCATTTAAAAACCGCACGTGTGTGCCTGTCGGTGGCAGCGTACAGGTGCACTTGTGTGCGTTTTTCACAAACTATTATATAACGCACAAGTCTAGTGTATAATACACGTCAGTCAGCAGTGGCTGATAGTGTCAGACTTCTCAGTAATTTTTTCTCCTAAAAACCTGTTAGGTCCTTAGTGCGTCCGTGCTTGCATTTAAAAACCGCACGTGTGTGCCTGTCGGTGGCAGCGTACAGGTGCACTTGTGTGCGTTTTTCACAAACTATTATATAACGCACAAGTGTAGTGTATAATACACGTCAGTCAGCAGTGGCTGATAGTGTCAGACTTCTCAGTAATTTTTTCTCCTAAAAACCTGTTAGGTTCTTAGTGCGTCCGTGCTTGCATTTGAAAACCGCACGTGTGTGCCTGTCGGTGGCAGCGTACAGGTGCACTTGTGTGCGTTTTTCACAAACTATTATATAACGCACAAGTGTAGTGTATAATACACGTCAGTCAGCAGTGGCTGATAGTGTCAGACTTCTCAGTAATTTTTTCTCCTAAAAACCTGTTAGGTTCTTAGTGCGTCCGTGCTTGCATTTAAAAACCGCACGTGTGTGCCTGTCGGTGGCAGCGTACAGGTGCACTTGTGTGCGTTTTTCACAAACTATTATATATCGCACAAGTCTAGTGTATAATACACGTCAGTCAGCAGTGGCTGATAGTGTCAGACTTCTCAGTAATTTTTTCTCCTAAAAACCTGTTAGGTTCTTAGTGCGTCCGTGCTTGCATTTAAAAACCGCACGTGTGTGCCTGTCGGTGGCAGCGTACAGGTGCACTTGTGTGCGTTTTTCACAAACTATTATATAACGCACAAGTGTAGTGTATAATACACGTCAGTCAGCAGTGGCTGATAGTGTCAGACTTCTCAGTAATTTTTTCTCCTAAAAACCTGTTAGGTTCTTAGTGCGTCCGTGCTTGCATTTAAAAACCGCACGTGTGTGCCTGTCGGTGGCAGCGTACAGGTGCACTTGTGTGCGTTTTTCACAAACTATTATATAACGCACAAGTGTAGTGTATAATACACGTCAGTCAGCAGTGGCTGATAGTGTCAGACTTCTCAGTAATTTTTTCTCCTAAAAACCTGTTAGGTTCTTAGTGCGTCCGTGCTTGCATTTGAAAACCGCACGTGTGTGCCTGTCGGTGGCAGCGTACAGGTGCACTTGTGTACGTTTTTCACAAACTATTATATAACGCACAAGTGTAGTGTATAATACACGTCAGTCAGCAGTGGCTGATAGTGTCAGACTTCTCAGTAATTTTTTCTCCTAAAAACCTGTTAGGTTCTTAGTGCGTCCGTGCTTGCATTTAAAAACCGCACGTGTGTGCCTGTCGGTGGCAGCGTACAGGTGCACTTGTGTGCGTTTTTCACAAACTATTATATAACGCACAAGTGTAGTGTATAATACACGTCAGTCAGCAGTGGCTGATAGTGTCAGACTTCTCAGTAATTTTTTCTCCTAAAAACCTGTTAGGTTCTTAGTGCGTCCGTGCTTGCATTTAAAAACCGCACGTGTGTGCCTGTCGGTGGCAGCGTACAGGTGCACTTGTGTGCGTTTTTCACAAACTATTATATAACGAACAAGTGTAGTGAATACACGTCAGCACAGCATTGCAAAATGCGCAAGGGCGTTAGCAACGAACAAGGAAGTGGACGTGATGGTGGTGCAGGCAGAGGCCGAGGTCGTGGGCAAGCTCTAATTTCGCCACAACAAAGGGCCACATCTAGTCGCTCGCACGTCCTGTCCCAAATTCTTGGGGACCGCAGCAGTACACCGCTCTTGAACCAAGACCAGTGTCAACAGGTTGTTAGTTGGATAGCGGATAATGCTTTCAGTCAGATTGGCACCACCACAAACACTCTGTCTTCCACACGGTCAAGTGTCAGTAGCCGTGATACTGCACCGCACATTTCAGAACCTGATCCTCCTTCCTACCACAAGGCTGAGTACACGTCCTTGGACATTAATGATCCCACACTTGGACACTCGGAAGAGCTGTTCACGTTTCAATTCGCACATTCTGGCCTCTCGCCAGCTCATGTTGAAGTGGGTCATGAGGAGATCGTATGTACAGATGCCCAGATATTTGAGCAGCCACATTCTCACGAAGTTGTCAACGTGTCTCAACAAGGGGTGGACGATGATGAGACACAATTGTCAGGAAGTCAGGAGGAGGAGCAGGGTGCGGAAGAGGAAGACGACGTGGTGGATGATCCAGTAACTGACCCAACCTGGCAGGAGGATATGCAGAGCGAGGACAGCAGTGCACAGGGGGAGGGAGGCGTAGCATCCCAACAGGCAGTAAGAAGCAGGGTGGTGGCTCCAGGCAGAAGTCAGGCAACCGTTCCCCGGAACAACAACACGACACAAGGTGCCTGTACAAATGTTAGGTCTTCCCGAGTCTGGCAGTTTTTTAAGTTGGCTCCAGATGATTCTAAAAAGGCCATTTGCAACACCTGCCGTGCCAGCATCAGCAGGGGAACCAAAACTAGCAGCCTGACCACCACCAGCATGATCAGGCACATGTCAGTCAAGCACCCGACTTTGTGGGAAGTACAACAGAGTCGAGGAGCAGTGCTTGCTGATGTCACTGCTACGTCTTCGCTGGTTGTGCATGCGAGCCAATCCCCTGTCCATGCTGCCTGCGAACAAGCCTCCTCCGGTCCTGCACCTGCAGTTGCCTACGCAGAAATAACACCATCATCAAGCACGTCCTTGTCCCAGCGCAGCGTTCAGTTATCCATTCAGCAAACCTTTGAACGCAGGCGCAAATACACTGCCAACGCCCCACATGCCACAGTTCTAAATGCTAACATTTCGCGACTGCTTGCGCTGGAAATGTTGCCTTTTAGGCTGGTGGAGACAGAAGCATTCCGCGACCTGATGGCGGCAGCTGTCCCACGTTACTCGGTCCCCAGCCGCCACTATTTCTCTCGGTGTGCCGTCCCCGCGTTGCATAACCACGTGTCACAAAACATCACACGTGCCCTGAACAACGCTGTTTCACCCAAAGTCCACCTAACCACAGACACGTGGACAAGTACTTGTGGGCAAGGCCGCTACATCTCGTTGACGGCACACTGGGTTAATATTGTGGAAGCTGGGACCCAGTCTGAGCGAGGGACGGAACACGTCCTTCCCACACCAAGGTTTGCAGGCCCTACCTCAGTCAGGGTTTCACCCACACTCTACAGCTCCGGAATGTCATGTTCTTCAGCCTCCTCCTCCTCCTGCGCATCCTCATCCACTTTACCCTCCACACCAGTCCCAAGCTGGAAGCACTGCAGCACTGCCTCGGCGAAGCGGCAACAGGCTGTGCTGAAGCTAATCTGCATAGGTGACAAACCCCACAATGCAGAAGAGGTGTGGACAGCTCTGAAACAGCAGGCAGATCACTGGCTCACACCTCTGAACCTAAAGCCAGGAAAGGTCGTGTGTGACAATGGCCGGAACCTGGTGGCGTCTTTGAGGCGAGGCCAGCTGACACATGTTCCATGCGTGGCCCATGTGCTCAACCTCGTGGTTCAGCGGTATCTAAAGTCATACCCAGAGCTGACTGATCTGCTGGTAAAAGTTCGCCGCCTGTCTGCACATTTTCGAAAGTCAAGTACTGCTTCAGCCGGCCTTGCCGGCTTTCAGCGCCGTTTGCATCTTCCGGCTCACAGACTGGTGTGTGATGTCCCCACGCGTTGGAATTCAACTCTGCACATGTTGGTCAGGATATGTGAGCAGAAGAGGGCAGTTGTTGAGTACCTGCATCACCTAAGCCGTCGGGAAATGGGTCAAACTCCACACATAACACCTGAGGAGTGGAGATGGATGTCCGACCTATGTACCATCCTCCAAAACTTGGAGGACTCCACCAAGATGGTGAGTGGTGATGACGCCATTATTAGTGTCACCATACCGCTACTCTGCCTTCTAAAACGGTCTCTGCTCAAACACAAACATGATGCATTGCAGGCGGAGCGCGATGAGTTGCAGCAAGAAACAGTAGTGGGTGTGGGTGATAACACACAGCCCAGCCTCGTCTCATCACAACGTGCAGTGGAGGACTATGACGAAGAGGAGGATGAAGACATGGAGCAACTCTCCGGCCAAATTGAGGATATGACATGCACACCAGTCATATCCTCGGTTCAGCGTGGCTGGCCAGAGGACAGGGTAGATGAGGAGGAGGAGGAGGAGGAGGAGGAGGACAGCATGTTCAGTCATCGTGTTGGTCAGGCTACTGAAGTCCTGGCTGTTAAGAGTCTGGTGCACATGGCTGAACTTTATGGTAAGCTGCCTGTCTCGTGACCCTCGCGTTAAGAACATCTTGGCCGATAATCATTACTGGTTGGTAACACTGTTAGACCCACGCTACAAGGAGAACTTTATGTCTCTTATTCCCGAGGCGGAGAGGTCAACCAAAATGCAGCAGTTCCGGAAGGCCATAGTCACGGAAGTAGGCAAAGCATTCCCCTCACAAAACACTAGCGGCATAGGTCAGGAATCAGTGGACAACCAAGGCGTACAGCTGAGAGAGGCACAAGTCCAATCCGCCAGAGGTAGGGGAACAGTCTTTAAGATGTGGGACAGTTTTCTCAGCCCCTCACGTACCACAGCCCCTGAGGTGCGGGGTAGTGCCACAAGAAATCCTAAGTTTGCCCAGATGCTCAAGGAGTACCTTGCAGATCGAACAACTGTACTCCGACATTCCTCTGTGCCTTACAATTATTGGGTATCCAAGGTGGACACGTGGCATGAATTGGCTCTCTACGCCTTGGAAGTCCTGGCCTGCCCTGCCGCTAGCGTTTTGTCAGAGCGTGTTTTTAGTGCCGCAGGTGGAATCATTACAGATAAACGCACCCGCCTGTCAACTGAAAATGCTGACAGGCTGACTCTGATCAAGATGAGCAAGGGTTGGATTGGGCCAGACTTCACCACACCACCAGCAAATGAGAGCGGAATTTAAAGTTTGTAACGGGAATTTGCCATGTACCTCCAATCACCCATGGGTACACACTTCTGGACTTTGGATAATCGCTGGACTGCTCCTCCTTCTCCTCATGCGCCACCATGATGACCGTTACAATAGTTAGGCCTTTGTTTCAGGTATACCCCCAGTGGTAAATTTTTTCGCCCATTCTTTGCAGAATGGACATTACAACGACAGGAGACCCGCTCCTTTGCAATGGGAACAATGTTTTGAGGCCCTCATGCACGTCTCTATCCAGGAACAACGTGGAGCCTCCCAATTTTTGGCTGCCCTGCCTAAGGGCTATACTATAATACACCCAGTTCCTGACAATGGACACTTAATGTTTTGAGGCCCTCATGCACGTCTCTATCCAGGGACAACGTGGAGCCTCCCAATTTTTGGCTGCCCTGCCTAAGGGCTATACTATAATACACCCACTTCCTGACAATGGACACTTAATGTTTTGAGGCCCTCATGCACGTCTCTATCCAGGGACAACGTGGAGCCTCCCAATTTTTGGCTGCCCTGCCTAAGGGCTATACTATAATACACCCACTTCCTGACAATGGACACTTAATGTTTTGAGGCCCTCATGCACGTCTCTATCCAGGGACAACGTGGAGCCTCCCAATTTTTGGCTGCCCTGCCTAAGGACTATACTATAATACACCCACTTCCTGACAATGGACACTTAATGTTTTGAGGCCCTCATGCACGTCTCTATCCAGGGACAACGTGGAGCCTCCCAATTTTTGGCTGCCCTGCCTAAGGGCTATACTATAATACACCCACTTCCTGACAATGGACACTTAATGTTTTGAGGCCCTCATGCACGTCTCTATCCAGGGACAACGTGGAGCCTCCCAATTTTTGGCTGCCCTGCCTAAGGGCTATACTATAATACACCCACTTCCTGACAATGGACACTTAATGTTTTGAGGCCCTCATGCACGTCTCTATCCAGGGACAACGTGGAGCCTCCCAACTTTTGGCTGCCCTGCCAAAGGGCTATACTACAATAGACCCACTTCCTTACAATAGGCACTTCAGGTTTACAGGCCCTCATGCACGTCTGTATGCAGGGGCATTGGTGAACCTCACAATTTTGGACTGCCCTGGCAAAGGAAAATACTACAAAGACTCACTTCCTCAAAATGGGCACATTAGACTCAGAGGCCTTTATGTACGTCTCTTCTCAGGGACATCGGAGTGCAACACAATGTTTTACGTAAAAACCTTTCATGTATTAATCTCAAAAAGTAACATACATTAGCTCTATCTCACTATTGGGTATGTGCCCTTAACATTTCCGCCATGAAAATTCATTTTGGTGTCATTTTGGAAGGTTTTCTGGTGAGTCCGTAAAAATGGCGTAAAACGCGGACAAAATTGTTCACATCTGTGACTTTTGAGTGATAAATGCTTCAAGGGGTCTTCCCCATGCTGTTGCCATGTCATTTGAGCACTCTTCTGAGACTTTTGTGCCATTTTTAGGGTTTCTACATGCTGCCGGGGTCATTTCACAAAAATACTCGGGTCTCCCATAGGATAACATTGGGCTCGGTGCTCGGGCTGAGTACACGAGTATCTTGGGATGCTCGGCCCGAGCCTCGAGCACCCGAGCTTTTTAGTACTCGCTCATCACTAATAATGTTCTGTCTCTTGCGAAAGGTAGTCTAGAGGGGCCAAGGGAGAGCTGGCAAGAGTTTCAGGATGTAAATAATAATAAGCCACATGAATGGCTCCAGAGAAATGAAGAAGAGCTAAAAACAAAAAAAAAGTGCCAGGGGTTTGGGGACTTATTGCAGGGATAGAAAGGTAGATTTTTTTTTTATACCCAGAGAGTCAATTAAACCTATTTTTACTAACTAAAGGCCGCTTTACATGCCACGACATTGCTCAAGCGAGCTCGTTGGGGTCACGGAATTTGTGACGCACATCTGGCCGCTTTAGCGATGTCGTTGCGTATTACACCTATGAGCGATTTTGAATCGTCGCAAAAACGTTCAAAATCGCTAATCGGTGACATGCCCCCCTATTCCCAATTTTCGTTGCTGCTGCGTGTACAATGTAGTTCGTCGTTCCTGTGGCAGCACACATCGCTATGTGTGACACCGCAGGAACGAGGAACCTCACGTTACCTGCGGCCACCGGCAATGCGGAAGGAAGGAGGTGGGCGGGATGTTAGTCCCGCTCATCTCCGCCCCTCCGCTTCTATTGGGCGCCCACTTACTGACGTCGCTGTGACGCCGAACGAACCGTCCCCTTAGAAAGGAGGCGGTTCGCCGGTCACAGCGACGTCGCTAGGCAGGTAAGTAGTGTGACGGGTCTGAGCGATGTTGTGTGCCACGGGCAGCGATTTGCCCGTGTCGCACAACCGATGGGGGCAGGTACGCATTCTAGCGATATCGGTAACGATATCGCAGCATGTAAAGCGGCCTTAAGAGCAAGTAATGGGTTATTAATATTTTCTCAAGTTCTATTAATCAATTGTGATAGTTTCTGTTAATAGAAGGTGTGCCTGGAAAGTTAATCTTCTTTCAATGTTCGTGAATTATGATACAGTAGTTAAGGATATTGCAATTTTCTTTGATGGATCTGGATCTGTCAGCATTACTATATTGCTTTGTTAAAGAGACAAAAGTTCATATGAAATTAATATTTTTTGTTTAAATATATAATTAAAAAGCATTCTTTGAAAAAACATATTAATGACGAAAAAATATATAAATATGACACAATGTAGTATATGATAAGTGATATTAAAAATGCATATAAAAAGCATAATATGTAGGAAGGAGGTACAGGAATGAGATAAGTAATGGTGTTGTGAAAGTTACTTGAATATGGATTAGTCCATCTGTGCATATAAACTGACAAACAAAAGGATAAATGTGACTGACACGCGCTCCAACAGTGCAGCAAGACAGGGGTCAAGAAACAGACAGGACAGGCAGGACAAATGGGACAGGTAGGATGGGCACAGGCAGGACAAAAGGGGCTGGCAGAACAGGCAGGGCACAACAGGAACACAGTTTGGATGGGGAACAGGCATAACAGGTACAGTCAGATGCAGAACTTTCGGCACAGGTCATAAGGCTCAGGCGACCAGGCAAGCAACATCATGCACAGGACATCAGACAATGGTGCAGCCAGGGTAGACGAGATAGACAGGATGACAGGTGCAGGCTGGTACAGACACAGGTATTGGATAAAGGCAAGTATGGACTCAGGTGCAGTATACAGGCTGGCATGGACACAGGTTACAGGCAGGTACAGACATGGGTACAGGATACAGGCAGATACGGACACAAGTGCAGGATTCAGGGCTAGTACCAGGAAACAGACAGGCACAGACAGGACAGGTCCAGGGAACATAGACAAGATTGGCACAGCAGAGCAGAACTGGTAGCATGCAGAACTTGTGCTGGAGGCTGAAAAAAGAGAGAAGACAGGCATGACCAACACCCAGGTTAGAATCTGAATCCTAATGCACAACTCTGGCCCCTCCCATGAGGGGGAGGAGCCTTAAGTACCTGGTGCCTCCCAGTTATGCTGGAGACACCATAGCAAGGTGTGCATGTTTTCTCATAAAAGAAAAGGAAGCAGGCGAGTGCACCCCCTAGGTTGGAGGCCAGGAAACTCCAGACAACATATGCAAGGCCTAGGCAGAAGTTGAAGGCCTTACACATGTGGCATCCATGGGGTGGATGAGCCGGAGACTGCACTACACGTGGATGGCAGGGAAGAGAGGAGAGACACAGCGTTAGGACGCAGAGGAGCACCGATGTACTAGAGGAGCTGGTGCTACATTATGTTAATAGTTTAGAAAGCTAATGGCTGTACTTTGAGCAGTTTGGTCAGCTTTTGGGCCCATTTGAAGATATGGTCTATGCATTTTATTTTGTCTCCCATTTAATTCAATGGGGTTTGGATATGTTCATTGAACTGTTTGGCGAACACTGGGAAAGTCAGCTTCCCAAATCGAACTAAAGCTTGAAAGGTTTGGTCATCTCTGTTTTACACCATATGTCGGTAACAACCAATTCAATCCACACAGGCAAAGAAATCAAACCATAGATATTCATAAATTAAATTATGTGTAACAATGAGAAATGACACAGAGAAAAAGTGTTCAACATGCTTACTGAAATGTATTTAATACTCAGTAGAAAATCTTTTGTTGATGAAGAAGCATCAAGATGCCTCCTGTATGGGGAAGCTAGTCGCATACATTGCTTAGGTGTTATTTTGAAATATTCTTCCACACAAACAGTCTTCAAATCCTGAATGTTCTACAGGCTCCTTCTCTGAACTCTGAGCTTTATATCCTTCCACACATATTCTATTGGATTCAGGTCAGATGATTGGCTGCGCTATTCTAGCAGCTCTATTTTCTTTCTCTGAAACCAATTGACAGTTTCCTTGGCTGTGTTTGAGGTCATTGTCTTGCTGAAATGTTTACCCGCATTTCATCATCATCATGGTAGATAGCACAAGATTTGTGTGTCGGCCAGGGTTATGGGGTACTTGGTCTTAGGCCATACATTTACGGGGATGCTGTGTCACGGTTGTATAATGGCTGATGCCCAGTTCCGTGACCCTGGGTACGCTTTTTAAAAGGAGTGTATATACAGGAGAGTGAAAGGGTTTGTATTGTGACGCCATTAGCGGGCTGCGATTATGGTGATGGAACCACCGCTGCACAGTCTAGTACCTCTGGGGCTGATGGTGGTGGCAGCTGAGATGGTAGGCCTTCCTCAAGTAAGTCTTGGCCCCAGGGAATGGATGGAGGGGTCCGTCGCAGAAAGAAGGGAGACCACACAGTGGGGATGCAGTGCAACTTCTGTTTACTCACTGTAAGATGGAATGGTGGCCTCAAGGACGGCTGGTTCAGACCCCTGGTCCCCTTTTTCCCAGTGCCGGTGTGGTGACCTGGTAGTCTCTTTCCCCGACACCTCTCACTTGTGGTTGGGACCTCATAGCCTGGAGCATTTGTGGGTTCCTTACTGTCTTTTGGCAGTCTCTCATCCGTACGGTGGGCAGTGGGAACCCTGTAGGGTCGATGTTCTATTCCGGTCCCTGGCTCAATCTTTACTGCTGGTGCCCCCGGATTCTTTGGGCTAGTGAGGTCCGTGAATTTCCCCTCACTGTGCAGGTATTTGTCAGGTTGTCTAAAGCTGTTGTCTGACCTAAGGCCCTGTGCCCCATTGGTGCTCTGGTTCCAGAGGTTCCTGGCTGTACCATCCCTGGCAACCACTCTCCTTGCCACTTGGGTCACCATTACACAACCCCATCTGGAGACACATCCGTCCCCTTCAACTGTCACTACGGGACTCCTGTCTGAGTGTCTGTCTGTTTCTGTTTGTCCCCTCCCACCGGGCTGCCTACTAGTGGACTGGACTGGCTCCGCCTCTGGGTGGCCATCCATTGGGTTCTCGACTAGTCAGTCATCCCTAATGGGGAGTGAGAAACTGGGGATGTTATGTGTGTTGTTGGTACTGGCACTGGGTTTCAAGGTCCCTGGGGTAGGCCCTGCATCTGGTTCAGGATGCAGTACCTAGTAGTGCCCTGAGGGGTTCAGGGGCACTACATTTGTATCTAGAATGTCTCAGTAAATTTGTACATTCATGCTTCCTTCAATTATATGAAGCTTGCCAGTGATGTTTGCTAAATAAATAGCCCCACACCAAAATGTTTCCATCTCCAAACTTCACAGTTGGTATGGTGTTTTTGGAGTGTTATACAGTGCTTTTTGGCCTCCAAACATAGTGTGCATTATGGCCTCCAAAGAGTTCAATTTTGGTCTCATTTAACCAAACTATTTTCTCGCAGTATTTCACTGGCTTGTTTAAATGCTGTTGACAAAACTTTAAATGCTCTTGAAAATGCTTTTTTTTTCAGCAATGGAGTTTTGCATGGTGAGTGTGCATACAGTCCATGGAGGTTGAGTACATTACTTATTGTTTTGTTTGAATCAATTGTACGTACTAATTTCAGGTCCTTCTGTAGCTCTCAAAAGGTGGTACTTGGCTCTTATACAACTCTTCTGATAATTCTATTCACTCCTCTGTCTGAAATGTTGGAAGGAGCACCTGGTTGAGGCTGGTTTATGCTGAAATCGTTTTATCCACTCCTAGATTATGACCTCAACAGTGCTCACTGGAACGTTCAGTAGTTCATAAATTCTTCTCTAATCTGTATCACTTGTATGTTTTGCAACAATAAGGTTGCAAAAATCTTGAGACAGCTCACTAGTTTTACCCATCATGAGATGTTTTTTGTGTGGCACCCTGGTAATGAGACATCTTCTTATAGGCCATCAGTTGAACTAATATATGGCAGGACTGCTTTATAATTACTGATAGATTTCAGCTGGAGTCATAACTTTCCATGGCCTTTTGCACATCTTTCTTCATGTGTTTAATGCTTTTTCCCTTTGTAATTTCTCATTATTACACATAACTTAATTTATGGACATCTATGGTTTGATTTAATCAAATGAGAAATAGAAAAAAAATACAATAACTGTACATTTTTAAAGTAAGTTTATTAGAAAAAAAAGTTTAGATTAGATTATTAGGAAGTTAGGAGAAAAAAATGCTTTGGTTTTGGACCACCCAAATAGTTGATGCTGACATTTAGGATTGCTTCTTCCAATTGGTAACATTGGAGTTTAAGTAATCTTCCTCTTTGAAAAGGCTATTGGCATATTGAAAAATCATAAAATAATGGCTGAAAACCCCTATTATTATTTAAATGGCTATTCAGAATAAAACAAATTAATGCAAAACATAAACGGACATGGAAAACATGCATATGAAAGGTAGAAAAATCACACTCCCACACAGCCATTGTAGTACATAATGTATGTAAAAGGAAGCTTAGTAATTACATGAAATGACCTAGCTGACTCATATGTGATTAAATGAAACAGACTTACTTTTTCTTTGTTTCTATGATGTAAAGATAAATATAAAGCACTTAGAAATGGTCTGTTTACATGATTTGCTATGTTTAAATGTAGAATCGCCTATTCTGCCTTTATCAGTGTCATGGAAAAATGACCTCTGTACTTCAAAAATGGTATCATTACGATGATTACCCTCTCTCACCGTACCCCTTCATACACAGAATGACACTACAGTGCCCCCCATACAGTATTATGCACCCATAGTGCTTCAACACAGTAAGATGCTTCTACCTTATAGTCAGTCCCCCTACACAAATTGATGCCTCCATAGTGACCCTCCTCAGAATGGAGCCTCTTAAGGCTCCAACACCGGATGATGCCCCCACAGCTAGCAGTCGCTACACATACCTGTTTTGCAAAAATAAGACACTGTCTTATCCTTTTTTTTTGCCCCCAAGAAAGCACTAGGGCTTTTTTTGGAGGAGCTCTTATTCTTGGAGAAACACGGTTGAGGGTGAGTTTACCCTCTCAAAAAAACAGACACCCCCCCCCCCTTCCCAGGAGACTCATATTTACCAGTCCCTCGACGGCTGAGTGACTCCGACATCCTCCCTTTGATCTCCGGCAGCCGCTACCAGCAAGTATGCTGCACACTGCCTCCTGCTGGTGGACGGACACACACACATACTCATAACACGGACACTCATAAACACACATCAGATAATACACACACACAGTCCATCCATCCAGCGGTACAGAGTGTGTCCGTTAGGTTATACCTGTCATGAGCCCGTACATTCTAGCATCTACTCCAGCCGCAGGGATGGGAGGAAGTCACGTGTCCCAGGTCATTGTGCTCCCCCCCACGGCTTATCAGGATCGGTATCGCTGGATGTGATGAGTGTGTGTGTGAGCGATCTGAAGGGTGATTGTGTGTGTGATGTGATGTGTGATTGTGTGTGTGATGTTTGCAGGGGTGCGATCGCTACAGGTCCTGCCACTCAGCGTCTGGTCAGTGTGATTGTGGGGTGCCTGCTTTCTATAATGAAGTGTCCTACAGTATCTGTAACTTTTTTAGCTACATGGACACTTCATTATTGAACTGTGACTAGGGCTTATTTTCAGGAGAGGGCTTATATTTAAGTCTTGGTCCGAAAATGTTTAAAATCCCTGCTAGGGCTTATGTTTGGGGAGGTCTTATTTTAGGAAAAACACGGTAGCATAAATACCTTCACATATCCTTCACATGGTATAATACCCCCATAATCTACCCAGTTTTCCCGTTGGAAACTATAGCTTGGCAGTACCTATTGGTAAAACAGTAAACAAACAATCCATTTCAAAGCTACGGTAATTGAAAACTATTCTATTCTCCGAAAATACCATTCTTTTTCTGCATTCACTGGAGTTGGGGTAGTGCACTAGAAGCATGTAGGCAGTTACAGGTCATGCTGCTCATAGCTCAAAAATGTCATTTATTCTTTACTAACACTGCTCTTAGCTGCATTTACTTTAGTAGAAGCTTCTGGAGTAGGGATAGCATATTAAAATCATGTAGTCAGGAATTCCAGCCTTACAGTCTGTGCTCCTGATACCTAAAAAAATGTCATTTATTCTCTAATAATACCTTTATTAACTCCAGTTATTGTAAGGAAAACCTCTGTAGTAGGGTTAGTGTTACAAGTATGTAGTCAGTGATTGTAGCCTTACTGACTGTGCAGCTGATACCTCAAAAATGTAATTTTTTCTCTAAGGCTATGTGCGCACAGTGCGTTTTTCGTGGCGTTTTTGCGCGTTTTTCGGGTGCGTTTTTGGCCTCAAAACTGCAGGACTTTGCTTCCCCAGCAAAGTCTATGAGTTTTCATTTTTGCTGTCCGCACACATCTGTTTTTTTTACCTGCGTTTTTGAGTAAAAAAAAAAAAAATGGACATGTCAGTTCTTTCCTGCGTTTTTCTGCGTTTTCCCCCCATGCAAAGCATTGGAAAAACGCAGAGATCAAAAACGCAGCAAAACGCAGCCAAAAACGCACCAAATCGCGGCAAAAACGCATGTGTTTTTTTATGCGTTTTTTCGACGCAGGTGTGTTTTTGTGCGTTTTAGGGCGTGTTAGGGCAAGTTGGTGGAGTAGGAATTGTGTCTTGAAGGCTTTTAGGCATTGATTCTAGTCATATTGACTGTTACCTAACAAATTTAATTTATTTTCCAATAATACTGCTCTTAGCTGCATTTACTGTAAGGCAAGCTTTTGGAGTAGGGGAAGTGTATTAGAGGCAGGAAGGAATTATAGCCTTACAGACTGTGCTGCTGATACCTAAAAACAAAATATTCACTTATACCACTTTTAGCGGTAAATACTGTAGGGCAAGCTTCTGGAGTAGGGGTGGCGTATTAGAAGCATGTAGAAAGTGATTGTAACCTTACAGACGGTGCTACTGATTAGTGATGGGCAAACCCCCAATGCTCGTGTTCGAGAGACTCGCCCAAAGTTTTTGGAAAGTTCGAGTTCGGGTTTTGAGATAAAGCAAACTTGCGTATGACTCCTGCGAGTTTCACATCGGTATCACCCAGCACGACGCACACTCTCCTGACAGGATTGCCTCAGCTGCAGGGAAATACATGCAGCCGACTCGCTCCTGTAAGGAGAGTGTGCGCCGTGCCGAGTGATACCAATGCGAGACTCGCACAGTAACAGTCAAAGTTCAATAGAGTCCATGGCACATGGACTCCAGTGAACTCTGATTTCACTGCAAACACGGCCAAAAAAATCCAAAAACTGCCGAGTAACGAGTAGTGAAGTGAATACCACCGGTAGTTAATGATCGGACCCGGAAGCAGAAGCCGTGAGACAGCAGTTGAGCGAGTCTGCAGGACGTGTCATGGGACCGATAAGTATAAGCATAATGTTTTTTACTACTGAGATTTTTTTTTACAGCCCCTGCACCGGAACTGGACCCGAACTCTAAAGGTGGCTTGACACGCCACGACATCGCTAAAGCGATGTCGTTGGGGGTCACGGATTTTGTGATGCACATCCGGCTGCGTTAGCGATGTCGTTGCGTGTGACACCTATTAGCAATTTTGAATCATTGCAAAAACATTCAAAATCGCTAATCGGTTACATGCCCCCCTAATCTCAATTATCGTTGCTGCTGTAGTAACGATGTTGTTTGTCATTCCTGCGGCAGCACCCATCGCTACGTGTGACACCGCAGGAATGAGGAACCTCTCCTTACCTGCGTCCCGCCAGCAATGAGGAAGGAAGGAGGTGGGCGGGATGTTCGCCCTGCTCATCTCCGCCCCTGCGCTTTGATTGGACGGCCGCTTAGTGACGTCGCTGTGACGCCGAACGAACCGCCCCCTTAGAAAGGAGGCGGTTCGCCGGTCACAGCGACGTCGCTAGGCAGGTAAGTAGTGTGATGGGTCCTAGCAATGTTGTGCGCCATGGGCAGCAATATTCCCATGTCGCTCAACTAATGGGGGTGGGTACACACGCTAGCGATATCGGTAACGATATCGCAGCGTGAAAAGCGGCCTTAACCCGAGCTTCCCTGGAAAACTCGTGTTCGGGATCATGTGCACAAACACTATGTGTTCGGTAGGGACCCCGAACTTTATAGTTCGAGTTCACCCATCCCTACACTGATACCTCAAAAATGTATTTACTGTAGAGCAAGCTTCTGGAGTAGTGGTAGTGTACTAGAGGTAGGCAGTGATTGTAGCCTTACAGACCACACTGCTGATAGCTCAAAAATTTCATTTATTCTCTAATAATACTTCTCTTAGGTGCATAGATAATTTAAAATGTGCAAAGCTTGTGGTAGGGGATGTGGAAGTGGATGTTCTGCTGATGGTGGTGCATGCAGAGACCGTGGCCATGAGTTGGGGCAAACTGGGCCTGCTGCGGGTGCACATCAAACACACTTATTATGTAAACTTAGCATCCTGACTCACTTTGCAGGACGGCGCAGGATACCATTATTGAAGCCAAAACAGTGCAAACAGTTTGAGAGCTGGATGGCAGCTAATGCTTCCAGTCTGTTTGCAAACCCCAACCTGACATCCTCTCTGAAGAGACAAATGACCCCACAGTTGGACACTCTGAGGAGTTCTTTACCTTTTCATTAATTCTTCTGGCTTTTAAATGTGCACAGCTCAAGAGTCACATGAGATGATCATGTGTGGTGATGGCGACTTGAATGACTCCCACCCTTATACTGTCTTTGCACATTCGCTAACACCATCAGCAACCACAACCAGTTCTTTGTCCCAGCGAAGTGTCCAGTTGTCTCTACCCCTGGCCTTGGAGCGCAACTGTTAATACGCTGTCACCCACCCACAGGCCCAAACAATAAACGGTCTTGCACTTTCTGCAACTCATTTGTTAGTTTTTGAGTCAATAATTGAATGTTTTCAAAATAGATCACAAATTGGGAGCAAAATGTCTTCTGTATGTCAATTGCAACCTGTATTGCCATTGCTTCTGCTCATTTCAGCTATGCCTCACACTGACTGCATCTCCTTTGGCAGTTTTTGAGTCAATAAGTAAGACTGTTTTCAAAAATTGATCCCAAACTGGAATCAGAGTGTCTACTGTACGTCTGCTACTGTTATGAATATTGTTATATTTATATCAGAAAACTGACCAGCAGCTTCCACAAATGTGAACAGGTGCTTTGATTGGTGCGTGGTCAAATTTGTGGCAGCTGCCGGTCAGTTTTCTGGTATAGTTGTAGTCATTTGTTCTGACCTAGCACTCCGCCCTATAGCCAGGGTGTGTCCACCACCTTATTTAGCCAGGAACCTATCTGCCCAGATACACAGAATTTTAGTCGCACATAGAGGCATTTACAGTTAGGTTCCTGATATACAGTAATGAGATCACATTGCTGTTGGTTATCCGGCTCACATAGATTGACCAATACATAAGCTAAAAATCTCTTTTTGTCAATATTTCCATAGCAGTAACTGTACGTCTACTGCTGCCTGTCCTACCTTGATCCACAGTCATTATCTTTGGGTGACTCCACTGCCTCCTCCTCTGTGCTATATGTTAGTCAATCCCTTATCCAGGATGCAGGAGCAGATGCCTCCCGCCCTGATACTGTCTTTGCACGTTTGCAAACACCAGAATCAATCACATCCACTTCCTTGTCTCTGTGCAGTGTCCGGCTGTTTCTACTCCTGGCCTTTGAGCGCAAGCATTAATATGCTGCCACTCTCCCACAAGCCAAAACAATAAATGGCCACATTTACAGGCTGATTTTCCTGCAAAAATTAGCATTAAATCTGGTAGATGCTGATAATTTCCGCAAGCTGATGGCGGCGGCAGTCCTTCAGTACTTGATTCCCAATCCTAACTATTTCTCCAGGTGTGGTATTCCTACGTTACACAAGCTCATGTCCCATAACATCACTCATGCCTCATATAGCCAGGTAGACTAGGCCTTGCACAGCCTGCATATCCTTTGCCAGTTTGAGTGTCAAAAATTAAGAGTGTGTTGAAAATTGTACAAAATATGGCATCAGAGTCTATTCTCCACATCTGTTGCTGGCTGCATTGCCATGTTTCCTGGACATTTTGGCTCGATCTGACACTGACTGGATCTCCATTGCCAGTTTGTGAGTCATTAATTAGGAGCATTTAAAAAAAATAATAAAAATCGAATCGGAGTGACTTTAAATGTCCATTGCTAGCTGTATTGCCATTTTTCCTCTTCTCAATTTTGCCTAGGACTCATGTGGTCTGCATCTCCTTTGGCAGTTTTGAGTCAAGAATTAAGAGTGTTTTCAAAATTGATCCCAAACTAGGATCAGAGTGTCTTCAGTAGGTCTATTGTTGGCATTGCCATTCCTTTTGGAGGACTAGTTGGGCCGAACGCCTGGGTCCACAGTCATTCTGTTCTGGTGACCCTACTACCTTCTCCCCTCTGCTACGTGCTAGTCAATCGCTTGTCCAGGATTCAGGAACAGATGTCTGGTACCCTGATACTGCCATTGCACATTCGCAAATACCATCCGCAACCACGTCCACTTCCTTGTCTCAGCACATTGTCCAGCTGTCTCTACCCCAGCCGTTGGAGGGCAAGCGTTAATATGCAGCTACCCACCCAAAAGCACAAACAATACACTGCCACATTTTCCATACTGCTTTCCCTGCAAATGTTGGCATTTGTACTTGCATTGTCCGCCTCGGTAATGAAGCGCTAGCGAAACGCTCGTCAGGTGTGGGGGACACAGTGCTAAGTGCTATCTTTGCATCCCTGGGTATCTATGTCCTATTATCTTTGCATATATGTGTTCATAGTCTGTGCACTTATTATGGTGCCTTTTGTATACTCACTGTTGTGATCTTCCTGTTTCATATTGCCCTGGGATATCATTTTGGTCTGGTTTTGATTGCAATTCTCTGCACATTCCTATTCTTAGAACTGATAGCATGCTTTTCAGGTTGCTGCGGATGTACCCTCTTTAGTGGTTTTTCATTTTCAGCTATTGGTGACTATACCTGTGTCATTTTGTGCAGTTGCATTATGTGTACCACATTTAGCTGTGTTCCCCTCCTTCTGGAGATTTTTTCCTGTTTTTTAATTTTTTTTTGCTTTTATGCAAAAATAAAGTAATTGTTTTTATATATCTGATGTTTGCATTTGATATTTTTATTTACACACCTTATTGATTGGGTTATGGCATTAAGTGGATGGTTTATTCCATATTCATACTAATCCATTTACTTAGCTGGAGAATGTATCTCCCTTGACTATAATACTACACTTGTGCCTAGTGTGTCATTCTTTGTCTACACAGCATTGAGGTTTTACTAATATTTGTTAGGTCCTGGTGGTGGATTCTCTGGACCGTGCACCGGACTTCCCTGGAGAGGCAACCAAGAGCTAACCCCTATACAGGGACTGTCTGGTCGCCCCATCAGAGGGCCTAAATGCACGGCAGCCGGAACACAGGCGATACGGAGTCCAAGTCCTACAGAAGTGGCACGGGAGAGAAGTAGGAGTCCAATGGTAACCGGAGGCAGACCAACTGGCAGGAACCGGGTACAGGTGCAGAGTAGTCCCAGCCGACGGAATCCGGATCCAGCGGGACGTGCAGGCTGAAGTATCCAGGTGAAGTCCACGTGACAGGTTCAGATTAACAGGAGTTGGCGGGATCCTCAGTACACAGTCACCGGGACACTTCCTGGGAGATCGGTACTCTGGGACCAGGTCAGGACAGCAGACGGGCTCTGTGGAAGACACAGGGTTAATTGTGTTGCAAGCCACAGAGAGACCTGACATCTAGCTCTAAGGAACACGTTGCTCAGGCGCCGCCAGCATGAAGTGGGCTTGGGCCTGCATACTCCGACACATCCTGCCGTGTTGGTATCCAGGAACGGGTTGCCGCAGAGTCCTGGCGTCCCTGCAGTTCACAACGTTAGTTACATGCCGCTGATCTTCACCCACCCCCCTTTGTCTTTTCGAGGCACTCCTCTCGCCGACCGGTAAGTTTAGTTTTTTAACTTCCGGGTCTGCTTTACGGCCGTATTCCCAGGGGGCGGGGCTTCATCTTTCATGCTCTTTTCGTGGGGAAGAAGACTCTGGAGGGAATCTTCGCGCCAAAAGATGGCGGCAAGTGGCGGATTTTGAAAACTCTGCAATGGATCACCGCTGACTTCACTTCAAGGCGCACTTCTTCCACAGGGTAAGTGGATGGGTAAGTATCCTGTTCGTGAGGCCAGGAAATTGGGATGTGCCGCCCCGTGATCGGCGGCAGCTGAGCCGCTCAGGTCCAGACCTTCAGTGGGTGGCTCGAGGGTCTCCGGACCCGGGGATCCACGGTCACTCCGATTTAAAAGGGGTTGGCAGTTTGGGGGGACGTAGGTATACAACTGGAGCCGTGTTTGAGTTCATGACGCCACCCACTGGTTGTTGTGAAGGTGGACACCACTTCTGCAGTTACGGGGCACCCGGGGGAGATATTGCGCAGCAAGTTGTTAACCCCTCCGTGGGTAGGGATGGTGGGCCTGGGACCCGTTGGGGAGAGTTGGGCGGTGCAGGGAGATGGGCGGCCGGAAGGCACTGATGTACTCCCGATAAGTAACACACAAGTCTCTGGTAAACCAAGGTGATGGTGGTCGGTGCCCGCAGCCGGCTGCAGTCTGGTCCCCCACCCGGTTGGTGGTCTCTGCCTTTCTCCTGCACTGTTTGTGTGATGGTGGACTACCTGCGCTTGCAGCATCAGGAGTCCGCTCCCCGGCTTGTGGTCTCCTAAGGAGCCCTTTGCCCGGATACGCTGGCCCGTGGGATCTCTCTCCTGTGGCGGTGGCTTTCTATCTCCCTTGTTGGGCTGTTGTCTTCAGTCGGGACTTTAGGTGGGACAGATCCTATAGTACTGGCCGCAATCAGTTACTTAGCTGGTCCCCAGTGGCTTCTGGACCTAGCTTCAGGGTCTGAGTACCCCCGTTTGTGCTCCAATTTCTGAGTCAGTTCCCCGGGTCGGTACCGGCGGGCCACTACCCTGTCCCGGTCCACCACGGTTCTACTGAGCCATCTTCCCGGCTCCTGCAGACTGAGGCCTCCGTATGCCTCCTAGCCAAAGGTGCGCGGGCTCCAACCCTGGCACCTGTCAGTTAGTTGCAGACCTGACACACAGGCCTGCTTCCCCTTTACTTCACCTCCTAAACTCATCTGACTACTTTCCCCACCCCAGGCCATCCGACCATCCGAACTCCACGGTGGGCATGTCCAACCGCCTGGCTCCGCCCCCTGGTGTGTCCATCAAGCACTGAGGGGGTGACTAGGTTTTAATTGTTTGACTGCTGTCACCTTGTTAGGGGACTGGTGTGCTGCGGGGCCCTATCTGTGACTACCTGGCCCTACCAGGGCGTCACAGACTCCCTGGCATCACTCTTAGAATTTTGGCTTTGTGGCAGCACTCTTAAAATTTTGGCTCTGCAAGGGAATTCCGAGAACAGGGTATGCAGCGGCATGCTTAACATTTTCGCTCTGTGGGGGCAATCTGAAAATGTTGTGTTTTTTGGGCGAACTCTGAAAACAGGCTCTCTGGTGGTCCTCCTAAAATTTTGGCTCAGTGGGGGACTCTGAAAAAAAAAAACAGGGTCTGTGGCTGCACTCTGAAATTTTGACCCTGTAGGGGAACTTTGAAAATAGTTTCTGTAGCTGCAGTCTTAAAATTTTGGCTCTGAGAGGGAACTCTGAACACTGGGTCTGTGGAGGTATTCTTAAAATTTTTGCTCTGTGGGGGCACTCTTAATCTTTTTTTATTAATTTACATCTTATTTACCCATGGTGACATAATCCTTTAAGTCATTTACCTATCCAAATTCGTTTCCAGGGCAGTTGTCCTTCACTTAGGGGTGCTTCACACACATCGAGCTCACTGCCGAGATCGCTGCTGAGTCACGCTTTTTGTGACGCAGCAGTGACCTCATTAGCGATCTCGCTGTGTGTGACAATGAGCAGCGATCTGGCCCCTGCTGCGAGATCGCTGCTCGTTACACACAGCCCTGGTTCGTTTTCTTCAAAGCCGCTCTCCTGCTGTGACACACAGATCACTGTGTGTGACAGCAAGAGAGCGACAAATGAAGCGAGCAGGGAGCAGGAGCCGGCGTCTGACAGCTGAGGTAAGCTGTATCCAAGATAAACATCGGGTAACCAAGGTGGTTACCCGATATTTACCTTAGTTACCAGCCTCTGCAGCTCTCACGCTGCCTGTGCTGCCGGCTCCGGCTCTCTGCACATGTAGCTGCATTACACATCGGGTTAATTAACCCGATGTGTACTGTAGCTAGGAGAGCAAGGAGCCAGCGCTCAGTGTGCGCAGCTCCCTGCTCCCTGCTCACACTGGTAACTAATGTAAACATCGGGTAACCATACCCGATGTTTACCTTAGTTACCAGTCTCCGCAGCTTCCAGACGGCGGCTCCGTGCAAGCGCAGCGTCGCTTGCACGTCGCTGCTGGCTGGGGGCTGTTCACTGGTCGCTGGTGAGATCTGCCTGTTTGACAGCTCACCAGCGACCATGTAGCGATGCAGCAGCGATCCTGACCAGGTCAGATCGCTGGTCGGATCGCTGCTGCATCGCTAAGTGTGAAGGTACCCTTACTCTCATTTCGCTTCTTTTTGCAGCCCTTACTTAGGCCATTTTAGAGCACACCAATTTGTGTTCCCATTGACTTCTTTAGGGTTAAGGATCAAATCCTGGTCAAGTTCAGGTATTGGACCGAATTTTTAACTACAGTTCAGCCAAACCCGGTGAACCCGAACATCCACACATCCTCATAGGAACATTTGCTATATTATGTATTTAAAAATGACGACATACAGTTTTGCACTTAAGTTCCTGTTTAAAAATAAGATATACATAAATACACTGCAAGTATAGGCAACCATTAGACGTTGTCTTTTCTGAGAAATATTTATGTACGGTAGCTGGGTTTTTATATACCATAAATGAGGAATGTTAGTTCCCATTAATAAACAAAAAGAGTGCCCTTATGTTTCCTTGGTTACAAATGATACTGTTAATGTGCTAAAAGGTAAGCTCTGGAATTACATATAGAAATATAATGGCACAAAACAGATGTCACTAAAATTTACAAGGCGTGCACACCATTATGTGTAATTAATGTTAGATGCATAAAAAGGGTAATAAAATTGCTAGGAAAATGGCTTAAATACTAAGAAGTGAAAATGAATAAAATGTTGGGGTTTTTTTCAATTAATGAGCTACCCTAAACAACTAGTCTTAAACATACTGATTATTTGACTTATGGTTTCTAAGTGTCCATTTTTTGTCATTTTTATTGTTTCTTTCTGTTGAGGCATTGAACATATTATTATAGCCACACTATAACATGTACTTCTCCAATATCCTTTTCCACTGCTGTTTAAAAAAATACTTGCTTCAAAAATATTTAACATCAACTGGATATCCATCTCTGGGACCTTCACTTACTTGAAAGGCCAAACTAGAAATAAAAAGCAGCCATGGCACACTAAAGCGGGCTTTACACACTACGATATATCTAACGAGATGTCGGCGGGGTCACGTCATAAGTGACGCACATCCGGCATCGTTAGTGATATCGTAGCATGTGACAGCTATGAACGAGCAGAAATACTCACCTTCTCGTTCATCGTTGACACGTCGCTCATTTTCTAAAAATTAAACGTCCGGTTGTTCAATGTTCCCGAGGCAGCACACATCGCTCAGTGTGACATCCCAGAAACGATGAACTGTAGCTTACCTGCGTCCCACCGGCAATGCGGAAGGAAGGAGGTGGGCGGGATGTTTACGTCCCGCTCATCTCCGTCCCTTCACTTCTATTGGCCGGTTGCTGTGACGCCGAACATCCCTCCCCCTTCAGGAAGTGGATGTTTGCCGCCCACAGCGAGGTCGTTTGGAAGGTAAGTACATGTGACGGGGGGGTTACAGGATTGTGCGACACAGGCAAGAAATTGCCCGTGCCGCACAAACGATGGGGGCGGGTGAGCTCGCAAATGCGATCATACGATAAATTGAAGAATGTAAAGCAGCCTTTAGTCCACCACCCCACACTCTAAACCATCTCCCCCATCTACCACTCACCCATTGAACCGTAATGCAAGGTTCCCAATGACAGGGGGTAACTTCTAAGCTTGAAATAATCTCTTTAAACAAGTTGTTCAGTATTAAGGTTATTTTTTGCTTCTAAGATTGCATGCATATACAGTAATAAAACCACCAATTCTGACCCTATCTGAGTCATATGCCACCTCTACTTCAACAGGACAGGAAAAGTGGTACATATACAGTATATACAGTACAGAGCAAACGTTTGGGCACACCTTCTCATTCAAAGAGTTTTCTTTATTTTCATGACTCTAAAAATTGTAGATTTACATTGAAGAAATCAAAACTATGAATGAAAACATGTGGAATGAAATACTTAAAAAAGTGTGAAACAACTGAAAATATGTCTTATATTCTAGGTTCTTCAAAGTAGCCACCTTTTGCTTTCATTACTGCTTTGCACACTTTTGGCATTCTCTTGATGAGCTTCAAGAGGTAGTCACCGGAAATGGTTTTCCAACAGTCTTGAAGGAGTTCCCAGAGATGCTTAGCACTTGTTGGCCCTTTTGCCTTCACTCTGCATTCCAGCTCACCCCCAAACCATCTCGATTGGGTTCAGGTCTGGTGACTGTGGAGGTCAGGTCATCTGGTGTAGCATCCCATCACTCTCCTTCTTAGTCAAATAGCCCTTACACAGCCTGGAGGTGTGTTTAGGGTCATTGTCCTGTTGAAAAATAAATGATGGTCCAACTAAACGCAAACCGAATGGAATAGCATGCCGCTGCAAGATGCTGTGGTAGCCATGCTGGTTTAGTATGCCTTCAATTTTGAATAAATCCCCAACAGTGTCAGTAAAGCACCCCAACACCATCACACCTCCTCCTCCATGCTTCACGGTGGGAACCAGGCATGTAGAGACCATCCGTTCACCTTTTCTACAAAGACACGTGGTTGGATCCAAAGATCTCAAATTTGGATTCATCAGACTAAAGCAAAGATTTCCACTGGTCTAATGTCCATTTCTTGTGTTCTTTAGCCCAAACAAGTCTCTTCTGCTTGTTGCCTGTCCTTAGCAGTGGTTTCCTAGCAGCAATTTTACCATGAAAGCCTGCTGCACAAAGTCTCCTCTGAATAGTTATTCTAGAGATGAGAAAGTGTGTCCAAACTTTTGGTCTGTGCTGTGTATATATATATATATATATATATATATATATATATGACACACTGACGGAGCAAAAAGGTAACAATGTTTTGAACTTTTGACTTTCAAGATTTAGATCCCACCATTCACTACAGTTTTGAACGTGAAACTATCGTCATTTTATAGACAATCATCTTAGCTATCTCATGACTCATACATAAATTTGACTTTCAACTATTTAGCATATGACTAGATATGCAGATTCTTGTCAAATCAGTACATTTTTACTGGTTTGCTCCTAATGAAGGAACGATCTTTTTCTTCCTGTATACTAAAACCTGTTCTCAGAATCCTTATAATGAGTTATTGGGTTGATGAAAAGCGAAAGGTAATGGATTTGAATTTAGGTGCAGACAAGAAAAAGATTACCAAGAAAAGAGTAATGGCATTATGCAGCTCATCAACTATGGTGTCTTGGCCAAGAAAGTTGCCAAACTTAATTATGTGAGTGCCATAACAGTTGGAAGTATACAAAATGATGTCCGTCCATCCATTGAAAAGCCAAGAGGTGGACGTCCAGGCAAAATAGTGGTGTCAATAAGTTTCTTATCACAAGGTCTATCAGTTCTGGATAACAAATATGGCAGTGGAGGCGGCTCGGATGCTTTGTAATATTCAGTTCCCAGATATGGGAGTCATAATTAATGAATTCACTTATTTTGAAGCTTACATCATGCGATAGAGAAAAACATAATTTTTGTTTGCTGCAAATTCATAGACATTGCATAGACTCTCAGCACATTTAATGAAACCCTTCTGAGGAAGCCAATGGGACCCATTAGCAGTCTCCTCAAAAAAGACGTAGCAACAACATATTGCCAAGGGACAAACCTTTTATTGCAAAATACCTACATCCCTTCTCCATGCTTTCTTTTAATATACCATGCTAGTTGATGACAAGTACGTTTTTTGCAATTATTTTTATAATTTTATGGTACTGCAAGGTGTATGGGGTGGAAAATTTAATGGGTAAAGGACTTAAATTTGTTGCAACAGTTTTTTTTGTATAGATAACTATCTCTTGACATCAAATTAACCTTGTAATGTCTACTTTAATTACAGATATTGAGTATCCCCATTCAACAGTCTGTTATCTATTGCCTTGCTTTGCTGAGCAAAGGTTCTATCATCTGACATGCACGTCTATCTCAAACTAACTCCCCATAGAGAATAGATCTAGTAGCATGGCACTGGTGACAGCTGGAAGATAGCAAGATAGTATTCCTAGCTATTTCCTTTCTGAACAGACAAACATGTACTCTACAATTAGAAGAATCACCCTACAGATAAAGATCCAAAAATGGTATAGCAATACTGAGAAAACTGGAAGTCAATGTTAAATTAAGATTGTTATTGTTGATGTATGAAACAAATTTCAGAATGGCAGACTTGTGGATGCTCCAAACCAGGAGTAGATCGTCCACGTCTGTGTCATACCTAGTGATAAGCGGACTTGCAGATAACCAGGACCTGCAGGTCCTTGCTAAAAAATGTTAAAAATCTGTTTCCAGTCCAGAATCCACTACCCATATAAGTCTATGAGTACTAGAAACCAGCGATTAAACATGGTGGTGAATGGAATGGGAGATAGGCGTGCACGCGGTGTACTGACCGAGGATCCATCATGGCTGTACTCTGCTGCCAGGCCTCGTATTTACTTCAGGGCCGATAATTGAATATGCACTACTTTCCCCCCCACCGGTGCCTGTGATTGGTTTGAGTCAGACACACTACTGTGTGACAGTGTGTTTGATGCTTCCACTAATAGATGCTGTGTGAATCTACAGCGTACAGTAAAAATAAAGAAAGAAATAAAACAATTGGCATAGGGCCCCCCTATATTATGATACCCAGCACATATAAAGCCTATGGGTACAAGCTACAGCGCCCAGCCATGCGCTTATCTTGGCTGTGTATCAAAATAGGAGAACCACATGCAGCTTTTTTTTTATAAACTATTAGGCTGGGGGTGCCTAATAACCATTGGCCTCCCCAGTCTGAGAATACCAGCCCCCAGCTGTCTGGCCTTATCATACCTGGGTATCAAAATTAGGGTGGACCGCATGCCGTTTTTTTAGTAATTTATTTAAATAGTTAAAATAAAATGCTGCAAGTGGTTGCTCTTATTTTGAAACACAGCCTACATAAGAGCAGGGCTGGGGGCTGCACCCTGTAGCTGCATGCTTTATCTGTGCTGGGTATTATAATATGGGGGACCCTACGCCAATTGTTTTATTTATTTTTATACCATGATACTCACCTGCAGACAGCACCTGCTGTGACTGGTTGTAGTCAGATGCAATCACACAGGCTGGGGGCGCGTCTGACTGCAACCAATAACAGACACCAGGACGGCCGGTGGGTGGGGAAAGCAGTGCATATGGATGAACAATGATGACCAGTCCAGGAATTGAAGGAGAGGTTTCATTAGCAGTGTACAGCCATGACAGAGCCTTGGTAAGTATGAAGTGCTCACTTCATTCTTATTTTCTTAATTTCTCCTTTATTTTTTTTAATTTTTCGAGTGCCGACCCCAAATCAAACGCCCGGAATGCCGAACCCTGGTCCGACACTCCGGTATCTTTGAAACTGAGCGGATGCAGACTTTTACAGCCAGGGTCCACTCATCACTAGTCATACCATATTAACGCACTATGAAATGGGTTATTTTTACTAAAGATAAACTTCTCCCACCATACCATAAATAAAATGGTGAGTGAAGGGGAATATTTGGAGCTCATTGGGGCTCCTTTCATCTGCAAAAAAACCCAAAAACCTGGAATTAAAGAAAAATAAATTGTGCCCTAATGAGTATTCTACTGCAAAAATAGGGAATTGTTTCAACTCAGGACTGTGTGCACTATTTTGCGAAATCACTTGTGAGATCAAAATAATCAATGCAGCCATAGATTAACTCATCAAGATGTAATATGTGGGGGTCACCTTTTTTTTACTGTAAAAGCTTCATTTCTACTCTCTGCCATGTGACCAAATAGTTTCAGATGACAATATAGGGTATCACCCCATTTGAAGAAATTGTGCAAAAAATTGTGTGGTCCATTATTCTTGTGTAAATTAAAAAAATGCAGCTAATATAAAATTATATTTTTAACACTGAAATGTTTGCAAATTACAAATTTTTCAACAATTTTCATATACTATCACAAAAACCTCAAAACATATCAACCTATGTGTATGGCTAACAAAAAGTATATTGACTTACGAAAAAACTGTCTTCAGAAACATTGGGTTATTTTGAAGCAGTCGAGAGTTAATACCACATAAAGGGGCACATGTCAAATTTAAAAAATGGTGCTCTGCCATTAAAGTCAAAATTTGCTCCACTGATAAAAGGTTAAAGACTTTTTTAACTTTGCAGTATTGTAGATGATGATAAAAGTATATCGAGGGCTGACTCCAGGTTTTCATGGGCCCCGGGTGAAAGTTTTAGTGCCCCATGCACAAGCAGAAATGCACATAAACAAATACTGTATGTACACATACAGTCATATGTACATGTGATAAATGTACAGTTATCCCCGATAACTGCGGGGACCCGGATCCATTTCAATACAGTGGTGCCACTGACAGGAAAGGCAAGCCTCCAAGCCGGTGGTAGCACAATAGCAAGATTTATTAAACAGACTCGCCTCTGTTTTTATGGGGATGAAAAAAAATAAATTACTTAACTTAACAGTAAATGGACTAAACAATAAACCTAACCCCAGCTACATTTATACAGCAAGAAACCTATGTCTTTATTTTGTCTTTCCCTTCCAGGAGGATGCCCATGTAGCTCTGGTCCCAGTGAGGGGGATCTTCCCTTGGGCACCTAAATGTGACGTAAACAGGGCTAGTTTCTACAGGGAAGCCGTGATATGTGTCCTTTCTCCTGGTTCACAATCTTAATTCTAGCCGAACCAATTAACCCTCCGGGATCCTGATGTTACTTTTCTCAGCTGGGAGGCCAATTAAATATCAGATTTTCATAATAATTATAACATTAAAACAACCGTATTTCACTCCCAATCACAGGAGTCTGTTTGTTAGCACTTAGTTGATCAGCAGTCTCTGCAGATTATCAAATCCGGATAGTTGGGTGCCTTGGGAGATTCACCACAGGCTGTGGCCTTTTGGACCTTCGCACCGTGCAATCCGCAGCTGCCAACAGTATAAACACAGTTCAGGTTTTGCTGACACAGATCTGTAAAAGAAAACTTATTCTGATTAATCCAAATACCTATATACCCCTAACTAGCTTGTTGGACCAGATAAATAGCCTTCAGTACAGGTGGATGAGAGCATGGTACCTTATTCTATGTTGTAACACAGGGTACTTTACCCTCTACAAGGGCAGCGTCACTCCTCACAAGATGGCTGCCTTCTTCCATTGCTAACCCACTGGTGGGCCTCTGCGCTCTCTTCACTGAACAGGGGCAGAGATTGACTGTTCCTTGTGTCACCGTTTACAGGAGCACAAACTTGCTGCAGTACGCAAGGGACCAGGATCACTAGTTCATATCCTTGCTTTCCTTTTCTTTCTGTCTCTTTCTGGAGCTTCTCTAACGTATGATCAGTTCCAGCTCCATCTCCGTGGCAACTACTAACTGCTCCCTTACATCAGCCTAAGTGACCGAGAGCTGATGCATTAAAAGTATTTTACATATCCCGTAACATAGTTACATTTTCACTGCACAACTCTTCGTTAAATACATCAGCGTTTATATAAAATTATTCAAGCTTTGTTTTTTAAACACTTACTAAATTCAGACAAATAGCGAGTGTTTCTGACACCTTGTGACCAAACGTTATCATTACATGAGTGATGAACATCCATACTGAGAACCTGAAATGTTTAGCTTTCTTCCCCCTATTACATACATATACATATTTGAAGACAAATTTATAAAAATACATATAAACAGACATAAATATATACTCAGTCATATATAATGATATAAATAGATATACTCATCATACATGCACATACACAGTCATATTAGAGATATTTTTAATATGGGGAAGATGGCGGCAATACTAGATCACCTCCCTCTTGCATGCCTCTCATCCAGCTCCTCTCTAGTCGGCATGTGGCTGTGCAGGCCATGCTGCTTGATGGACATAATTTTAACAGACATGTCAGAGTATAGTGCACAGTGTGGCCGTGTCTGCTATCAGTGACACTGTCAGGCTGGCACTGCATCTTTAATTCTGTTTGTATGTCGGCCCAGCAGCATCACCACTGGCATACAAGGCTGCACAGTGCATACCGAGACTGCTCAATATACATCACAGGAGATATGGTGGCTACACTATATACATCACAAGAAAGACTGGAGGCAAATTCATCACTGGGGAGGCTGGGGGCATAGACATTATTGGGGGGGCATAGACAGCCTTAAGTGGCATACAGTGTACTGACAGCATAGATATCAATGAGGGCATGGATATCACTGTGGGGCAAATACATCACTGGGGCATACCCATCACTGGGGGCCAGAGCCTTCATTATGGGCATACATATTACTCAGGGATCATACACATTACTGGGAGGCATATAAGTTATTGGGGGCGCACACATCACTGGGGGCATACATATTACTGGGGAGAGCATACACCTTACTGGGGGCATACATATTACTGGGCGCATGCATGTTACTGGGGGTCATACAGCAGTGGGATGCTACTCCTCTGTATCCTTGGGAAGGGAATGCACTGCATGCTAAATCTGCCAACAGAAGAACCCTGTCCTTCAATGCTTGTGCATGCAGCGCTCAGCAGTGAATCCTGCGTGTGCATGCTTGAAATGCAAGTGCAGGTTTAAAGGGCCAGCAGCCAGCAACATGTGACTGGCAGCCTGAGCACTACATTCCCCAGATATTTACCGTAGAAAAGATCACTGCCCCTACCGATGGGGAGTGGGCCCTCCCATTTGTCCAATGCACCGGCACTTGCCCTTGCCCGAGTGCGCCAGGTAGGAGCTCTGGCCCTTATTGTATTGTCTCAAACATTTTTCAAGAGTTTGCCTCATTTCCAAAATTATAAATTTGAAAAACTATTTAAAATAACTACAGAAACATTTTCTGTTGTTGAATCTTTAGCGTTTTTAATTTTTCCTCTACTTACATGTCAATTACTATATTTTATTGATTGAATTAGTACAGAAAACAACATTGTTAAATGTCTTTCTCGAAAT
The DNA here is from genome assembly GCF_048569485.1 of Anomaloglossus baeobatrachus. Lineage (NCBI taxonomy): Eukaryota > Metazoa > Chordata > Amphibia > Anura > Aromobatidae > Anomaloglossus > Anomaloglossus baeobatrachus. Next base: position 207,032,771 of record NC_134358.1, read on the forward strand.
CAAATCTACAGTGCTGGAATTAAATCATTTTTAACAACAGCTTTGATTTTTTTTTATATTTTTACATTGATTTTCTCCTTAATTGCCATTTTGATGTAATTGCTTACATGTAATCTTCCTTTTATTTTCCGCAGAAATATGGTATTTGAAAGGTTAGCTTATTTGAAGAAGTGGAAGTTAGATTAAAAATGATATGGAAATATAACAGTTTTTTTAAAAGGGTAATGTGATAAAATCTATATTTTGTAACTAAATACCAATAACATACTGTCAATGTGCTAAAATAATTCATTTGGACATAAACACTGATAAATTGGGATTTCTACATCTTATGTAAAATACATTTATTAAATAACGATTTATTTTCCAAATGGAAATTACTTCTAATTTGTTTTTTTTTAAGTTTTTGTTTCAAGGGTTCTACAGTAAAAATGGAAAACCTTTTATTAATTACTTGTGCTAAGAAAATGGGAACATTTGTAAGGGTTCCTCACAAGAAAAATATTGTTTTTGAATGTGTAACCAAGGAAATTTCCAATGAAAACATAAAATGTTTTTCCATCTTTGTGTAATAATACAAGCACTTTCAGCTACACTTCATGAATTTTCAGTGTCTCCTAGCACCTATGCACATAGAGCAGATTAGATAATCCAGCAAATCCAGAAAGATTAACAGAGGCAGACATTTTAATTAACTTACCAAGTTTGAAAGGCCTGCTGTGTTTACTTTAATTAATTAGACTGTACAAGAAAATGGATACTATTGCGCACAGACCTTGCAAATAAATTTGTAGTCTACTAAATTAGCTGAAATGGCAATATTGTTTTCAAAATAGCATCGGCATATGATGGAATTAGAAAAAAAGCATTTATCTGATTTCTTTCTAATCATAAATATCTGACAGATATTTGTATAAAACTTGCAATAACCTGACCATTTTGTACTTTTAGTATCCAATATGCAAAATGAATAGTCTTTAATATATACATATATACAGTATACATACAGGGTGGGCCATTTATATGGATACACTTAAAGCAAATGGGAATGGTTGGTGATATCAACTTCCTTTTTGTGGCTCATTAGTATATGGGAGGGGGAAAACTTTTCAAGATGGGTGATGACCATGGCGGCCATTTTGAAGTCGACCATATTGGATCCAACTTTATTTTTTCCAAAGGGAAGAGGGTCATGTAACACATAAAACTTATTGAGAATTTCACAAGAAAAACACTGGTGTGGTTGGTTTTAACATTTTTAACATACCTCTATTCATTCATTAGTTATTTACAATTTTATGACCACTTATAAAATGTGTTGAAAGTGCTGCCCATTGTGTTGGATTGTCAATGCAACCCTCTTCTCCCACTCTTGACCCACTGATAGCAACACCACTGAAGAAATGCTAGCACAGGCTTCCAGTATCCGTAGTTTCAGATGCTGCACATCTTGTATCTTCACAGCATAGACAATTGCCTTCAAATGACCTCCAAAGATAAACATCTAAGAGGGTCAGATCAGTAGACATTGGTAGCCATTCAACTGGCCCATGATGACTAATCCACTTTCCAGGACACTGTTCATGTAGGAATGCAACCATGAATGCCAACATGTATTGTGACATACTGATGCAGTTTAGACATTAATGGCTGTGTGTTGAGCTATTTAGAACCCAACAAAATTTGCCCAAAGGGCAACTAGAGGTATCCTAAACTAAAGATTAATAAAACTTAACTTTTAATCTGAACAAATTTACACAGATCAATCTAAAATCAGTAGCATGTAGAGCAATCAAACATATACTAAATCACATATCTGGCAGTGAGTAAGGGGTACTTTGCATGCTGTGACATCGCTAGCCAATTGTAGCGATGCTAAGCACGATAGTCCCCGCCCCCGTCGCAGATGCGATATCTTGTGATAGCTGCCGTAGCGAATATTATCGCTATGGCAGCTTCATAGAAGCGGAGGGGTGGAAATGAGCGGGACATAAACATCCCGCCCACCTCCTTCCTTCCTCATTGCAGGCGGGACGCAGGTAAGGAGATGTTCCTCGCTCCTGCGGCTTCATACATAGCGATGTGTGCTGCCGCAGGAACGAGGAACAACATCGTACCTGTCGCTGCAGCGAAATTATGGAAATGACCGACACTGCACAGATCACCGATTTACGACACTTTTGCGATCGTTTATCGGTGCTTCTAGGCTTTACAAGTTGCGACGTCATTAACGGTGCCGAATGTGCGTCACTTTCGATTTGACCCCGACGAGATCGCAGTAGTGATGTCACAACGTGCAAAGTTCCCCTAAGAGTATGTATGAGTAAGTGAAAAGCTGTCCTTCAATAATTGTCAGAGTGATATTTCCCTACCCTGCCTAATAAAAGCTAACTAATAGCCTCCCCAACATGTTTCACCATGTCTGGCTTCATCTGAGGACTAAAGGGTACTTTACACGCTGCGATCTCGCTAGCGAGATCGCTAGTGAGCGTACCTGCCCCCGTCAGTTTTGCATCACGGGCACATCGCTGCCCGTGGCGCACAACATTGCTAGGAACAGTCACACATACTTACCTGCCTAGCAACGTCGCTGTGACCGGCAAACCGTCTCCTTTCTAAGGGGGTGGTTTGTTTGGCATCATAGCGACGTCACTAAGCGGCCACCCAATAGAAGCGGAGGGGCGGAGATGAGCGAGACGTAACATCCCGCCCACCTCCTTCTTTCCTCATTGCCAGCGGCCGCAAGTAAGGAGATGTTCCTCGTTCCTGCGGTGTCACACATAGCGATGTGTGCTGCCGCAGGAATGAGGAAGAACCTCATTACTGCACATACAACGTTTTTTGGTAAATAAATGACCTCTCCAAAACCAATGATTTTTACCTTTTTTGCGATCGTTGAAGGTCGCTTGTACGTGTCACACTCTGCGATGTCGCTAACAACGCCGGATGTGCGTCACAAATACCGTGACCCCGATGATATATCGTTAGCGATGTCGCAGCGTGTAACTGGCCCATAAGTTTTATTAATCTTTAGTTTAGGGTACCTCTAGTTGCCCTTTGGGCAAATTGTGTTGGCATTTATGATCTTATACTGATTATGGGTATAGATTGAGGTTTAGTTGTGAACTGTTTAGAATACACATCAAATTTACACTGTTATACAGCCTACACACTGACTACTTTCCAGTTTATCAAAGTGTCATATTGGCAATGTTGTGCCATTAAAAGATATGATAAAATATTTACAAAAATGTGATTGGTGGGTGATTGTGAGTATTGCATCTTTAAAAAATCCACCATTGATATTATTAATGTTAGTGATAAGTAATTTGAATTTTATTTTTGTTTTTTTATAGACTGCACAAACAGTACTGGTTGTTGTGGTGGTGTTTGGGATATCGTGGCTCCCCCATCATGTGATTCATCTCTGGGCAGAATTTGGAAGCTTTCCTCTCACTCAAGCCTCTTTTGTCTTCAGAATAGCTGCTCATTGCCTCGCTTACAGTAACTCCTCTGTGAATCCTATCATTTATGCTTTTCTGTCTGAAAACTTCCGAAAAGCTTATAAGCAAGTATTTAAATGTCAGATTGGCTGCGATTCCATGCAAAGTGATGCTAAGGAAATAAAAAGCAAAATGGAGACCCCACCCTCTACAAACTGCACTCATGTGTGAAAGACGTGAAGACGTTGGTCCTGCAAAGATCCATTAATGCAAGCTGCAAGATTTCAAAGCACAAGGATACTTGGTTGAAATTGCCACCACATTGCTTAGGTTTACCGTAGCTGGCATCTGCTTCAGTTAGCTTACCTCCTATAAGCTACATATGCCGCTGCTTATAGTACAGTAGGTCTAGAAACAAGTGCAGTTCTATTTATCAAAAGAGATGACAGATGGAGATCTTGATGCTTTTGAAGCTGTAAATTATATTTTTTATTATATCAAAATGTAAAAAAAAATAACAATTTTATGTTGCCAATTTAATGTTATCCTCAATACAGTTTACCTGGCTGTTGTGCTTTTAGCTGTTGTCACGTATTTGGTAAACACACAAATTAGCATATTGACAGCTATTAGAAGAACGGCGGACATATTTATGCATGTTTTTAGTGGAGCTTGATTCTTAACACCACTATTAGTATATAATTTGCTATTCTTATGAGTGCGTCAGTTGGATGCAAAGGACTTTTACATGACATTACACTTATTTATTCTTTTCTTTTACATACAGAATGATTACATTTGCACTCAGGAGACAAGTTAGTCTTGAATTCTGGTTTGAATTATATACTGAACAACTGCTTTGTATATCTATAATATTACACATTATATTTGGTTATTTTAGGCCTGTACCAAAGGCAATAATGGGTAACTGGAGAGCAGTTGAATTCTACATGAATATTACAAAGACTCATATTTGCCAAAATACTGATTTTGTTTTGTGATCCATTTACAGCAAAATGGTGAAAGCTGGCTGCCTATTTTCAAATCCATAAAGGGGCATCAAAAGGTTAAAAAACAAAAAAAAAACAAAAAGAAAAAACTAAAGAAAACACTTATAGTCAAAATACCACTCTGTTCTTTGGCCTCTCCACTCTTCACCATCACCAGTCCGGTGCTTTTTTATTTTTTTCATTTTTTTTTGTTATTATCGTCTGAGCATAATAAGGGATATTCAATTTGCAGACTATAATGTCTCTGCAAATTTAATTTTCCGTGCTAAAACAGCTTTTAAAAAAGGGCTGGATATTTTTCTAAGAACACACATTGTTAGGTATAAATGATTTAATAACAAAATGTATAATTGGTGGAGGAAGGATGAACCAGATGGATCTAGGTTTTTTTTTCAACTTATGTAACTATGAAAAGGTAAATTCAAATTAATCTATAGTAACCATGATTTCCATAGCCAAGGTTCTAATATTCCATTCTATAAAAATCAGTTTAATTCATCAAATTATACACTATTATTGTATTATGTCAATTAATTAAGCCTAATGTAAAAAAGACATTTGCTAAATAAAACCATGCAGAGGTTATGGTCTCACAAACTGACAAGAAAGAATGTAAATTAACGGTGTTCTTGTAAATATATTATGGCATTTGTAGATATAAACAGGTATGAAAATGTTTCCTAATGATTCTGTTCTATATATGGAATTCTGCAGTATATACAGGGAATAGAACCTGCAATAACTCATACATTTAGGCAAATTGCATGTAAAGCTTACATTCTTTCCAGCAAGTTACATATTGTTTGCAACAATTTTTTTTTTTAACTTCAGGTGCAATACTTGTGTATAGTTACTCACATATTGATGAAAATGTATATGCATTAGGTGCATGTCGTGCTTTGAATGCATTTAATGTATCATATCCGTACCCATATTTTATCTAGATCATTAAATCTCTGATGTAGGTAAATTTAATAGTCTAATATCAGATATTCCCTTGCATTTTTATTAGCACTAAAAGATTTGGCTCTCAATTCATTGTGAAGAATACTTATCTGCACCAAACCAAAATCGTAAGCAACACAGTAGTTGCAGCTAAATTTATTAGGCCATTTGGATTTATATTTTGACTTTTTTTTTTTTAATCATTTTTAAAATTTTTATTTTTTTTTGCTTTAGACTTGAAGTGCTGCAGTTGTGAGTGAATCAGATTTCTCTCATTTCTGTATCACTTCTCATCAACATGCAGTGTTATACATAGGCACAAAAAAAGAGCAGGAGAAATCTATTAAGCTACATGCACCAAAAATATCTCATTTTCACCACTTTCACCATATTTACTGTGTGTATTAGATACTTATTGCATCTTGTCTGGTAAGGAATAGAAGGTATCTGACAGATGTGACAGCAGAAAGTAGGGGTGGAGGGTAGGGGGCATGGATTGAAACAAAAACAGTGCCCCAAATATTGTGCAAAAATGTTGGCACGCATTAAGCCAACTTGAACTTTGTTTACATGTCCATTTAGTTTTTAATTGATTAGATTAACAGAAATTGCATTCACTGCATACCTGTTTCAAATGGAAGCAAATTGTCTTCTATAGATTGAGTAAGGATTCCGTTTGATAATTATTCATAGAATGTAAATAAAAGTTTTGAAGGAATGCATATGATGGAAAACTAACCCCTTTAACACCAAAAACGTAACTGTAAGTCCTTGGTCATCTATCTTCTGTTACTGCGGGCTTCGCCGGTAAGCCCACAGTAATCCCCGCACATGTCTGCTGATTTTAACACCTGACATGTGGGGCTAACCGTTGTGTGTGGTTCTGCAATCCACTCATGCCTGCTTGCTAATTAGATCATCCTGTCAAAATGTGGCAGCCCATTTTAAATGGTTGCAGCAGGGGATCGGGCCATTCCCCGCCATCATCGGAGGCCCCGTGACACGATCATGGGGAGATGATGGTTGCCATGGTAGGGATGAGTCATAGGATAACTCCTTTAACTATCATGACGTATTTCCTGTGAGAGCAGACATAGCGCCGACTCTCACCGGAACGCTGCATTTCTGCTGACCAGAGCTGTGCAGCTCTGATTAGCAGAAATGAACAAGTGATCAGACTGTGGAAGCAGAAAGTCACCTAGGGGGACTAGTAAAATAAATAAAAATTTTAAAAAAAGTTTTTAAAAATATAAAAAAATAAAAAAACCTAATAGTTCAAATCACTCCCCATTCACCCCATTAAAAATAAAAGTTAAAAAAATTAAAAAGTATACATATATTTGGTATCGCCGTATTCAGAAATTTTGGATCTATCAAAATATAAAATCAATTTATCTAATTGATACACAGTGGCAAGAAAAAAATTCCAAACTCAAAAATTACGTTGTTTGGTCGCCGCAAATTTATTTTAATAAAAGGCGATCAAAACATATCATCCGCACAAAAATAGAATAAATAAAACTGTCAGCTCAAGACACAAAAAATCATCACTGAGCCCCAGATCCTGAAAATTAAGAATGCTACAGGTCTCAGAAATTAGCGTCAAAAGCGCTACTCTTTTTTAGACAAACTTCTGAATTTTTTTAACCTCTTAGAAAAAAGTAAAACTATACATGTTTGGTATATGCTAACTTTTACCATCCTCAGACATCATATTTACATGTTAATAGACACGGCATAAAAAATATCCCAAATACAATTGTGCAATTGCACTTTTTTTGCAATTTTACCGCACTTGGAATTTTATTCTTGTTTTCCAGTACATTATATGGTAAAAGTAATGGTTTCTTTCAATATTAGAACTCATCCCACAAAAAAAGTCCTCATATGGCCATACTGATGGAAAAATAAAAACGTTATGGTTCTCAGAAAAAGGGGAGCAAAAAAACGAAAAACGAAAAATCCCCTGGGTGTGACGGGGTTAAAATGGAAGAGATAAACATACATTTGAACAAGAGTCTAATCTAATAAGTGGTGTAAATTCTGGCTAGATGATATACAGATGAATCAATTGTTTTTAACTAATTATGGACTACTCATATACTAAACATGTCCAGAAAGTACACTACAAGTACATTACTTACATTGCTATTCTAAAATTTCAATGCAAGATTAACAACTTGCAGAAGATTGTGTAGGCTTGGGACTGGAAGCTGGTTGTCAGGCACAGTCAGCCTTTCCATAAAGAAAATATGCATGGTTTTTCACCATGTTTTGCTTTTCAATGTCTGTATTCCCAATGCTTAACCAGTGCTTCTGTATTGAGGTTAGAAGCACTGATATTGCTTCCTACACGAACTAAGTAAACATGATTGCTGGCTATAGAATGGATGCAGGAGCTGCTTCACCATAGGAGACACAGTCAACTCTGCTATGCAGGAATGTTGAGTAATGTGTGGAGTGACCAGACATTTATAGTCTATGGACAGTCTAGAAGTGGTTCAAATTTTCATGCATCTTTGCCGTCTAGTCTGAATTTACATCATGTATTAGGCTCTCTTCACATAGCTGTTTATCTTTTCCATTTGTCTGTTAAAAATTAGAAAAGAAAAATTGAGAAGATGATAGCAGTATCGATACAGATGTTAATGATAGGCAGGTTAAAGAATAATGGAAACAAAATTTTTAAAAACTCTTTATTTATTCAGTATCGAATATGAGAATCACATGAAATAATACACACACTTGCATTTCTTGGCATGATTTATTTAGTTTACTAACCATTGTTTGAGGAATGTTCTGCCATGCTGAATGCACTTGGGTACTCAAATCATCAAGATCTGCTGCTGACAGCTCCCTTTGCAAAACTAATGACATCCCAGATGGGCATGATGTGAGACAAGTTCAGAATTGTTGCAGACTATGGTAACACATTTAGGCCATGCAGGCTGCTCATAGTAGCATGAACAATATGAAAAAAGAGAGAGATCAGCTCACCCAGATCAATGGAGACTCCAATGAGAGATAGGTGCACAGTGAGGCCGGCCCAGCCAAGGAACTCCAGGAAAAAAGAAAAAATCCAGCACTCGTGTCCAGAATATATAAATAACACTTGATTTTTATTCAGATTTCCATAAAAAATAGATATAGATCATATCCAAAGGTATAAAAATCCCCATGAGAGATGAGATGAGATGACAAGGATTACGCGTTTCGAGCTACATGCTCTTAATCTCAATCAATTTTCTTTTTTCCTGTAGCATGAACAATATGTAGTCTGGAGTTGTATTGTAAAATGGCTCTGTGACACATTAATGAAATGGCTGTGCCATTTGTTCCACCACAAAATCAATATAAAGCTGTTAAGATGGAAGGATTGATTCTCAGGACTCTGGTCTATTGGCCAATTCAATCATTTCTGACCACTGGACAGTAGCCTTGTGAATCTCTTAACTTTCGAGATCATCAATTTGGCTTTTGATTAGTTGGCCTGACATGATGTCATCTGTTCATCAAAACACAATAATGAAATCAAGTCAGCCTGGCTAAACAACAATAATGCCTGAGATTGCATAACATAAAAAATTTAGAAGCCTCCCATCTGTTGGTGAGAGATTACTGACCTGGTCGCTTGATTAAAGTTGCTGAAATTGATCCACCCATCTCTGTAATCTTGTGCTGTAAGTTTATCTGTGATTGGCTACTGTATATTACGCCACTTCACATTATAAACATCAGAATAGGACTTGTGTGACTTTTCCTCATGAAGGCCTCTGCATAGTATTTCCCATATGGACCACAACTTTATATTATTTGACTTTTCCTTCTGGGTGTTATAAGTAGAGAAGTAGTAGAAGTAGTTCAGTTTTTGAACCGATCACCAACTTAATAAAACAGGGCTCGGGTTTGGAGTTCGAATGCTTTACGTGCAAACTTAACTCATACAAGCAGCGCTGTTATCAGGTACGCTTGCTGCTCAGCCCTTTGCGAGCCGCTTGCAGTGTTTGATCGAATCGCACTGGGGGTATCAACAGCATGATCGCATTCAGTGTGCAACCCCAAACAAAAATTGAAAAATTCCGCCCTCCCCTGATAGTGATCTGCTGGCTGTATGTGGGCGGAGACTAAAACTGCCAATCACTGTTTCCGAAATTCTTCAGGCAAGGTCAGACACGTGGAGGTTCGATCTGTTGGCTGCCAGCGGATCGAACCTCCAAAGGTTCACTCATCTTTAGATATAAGTCCAGCTCTTGGTGATATTAAAATTAGTATTTCAGCTTTGGCTATGCTAACACAATTCTAATTTTAACTTCACGTGATAAAACATTCAAATAGCCATTCTGATGAGGATGATCTAAGTAAATATACCAGCCTCACGAGGTCTACGACATCCATTTAATGATTTAGGCACTTTTTATTGTGCAGTCTGATTTCAACAAAAAAATTCTTTCCATTGATCAAAAACACCAAATAATACTGTTCTCATGGTACATGTTGTCTATCCTTTAACATCTTCTGCTGCATACATGCACTTGATAACTTCCCACTTTGAGCATAACTTATATGCACTTTTTTGTGTCTCATATATTGTATTAATATTGCAAGATATAAACACATTCAGCAAAATTCGATGAATATAAATACAAGATTTTGCCAAAAGTGTAAATGTAAAGTGTTGCGAGTATTACTGCAAATGAAGGCTTGACAAAGGTCTAGTAACCTTTTGCTAACAGATTGTACATTTGACCTGAAAAATGTATGATTGCTCTGGAGAACGAAAGTCTTATTTATAGTTTACTCCAGAAAACTCTACATCTGTTGCCGCCAGTCCTGTATCCTTTCAGTCAATTTGTTTGAAAAGGTCAAATTTTCACGACTTTAACAGAATGTTTTCAATCACTCTACTAAACATTGAAAATAACTTGACAATTACATGTTGAAATACATTTTTAAAATAACCAGACAGTGATATCACGCTTTTTGTGGGGGGGAGGTTGGATTGAATATAGCCTAAAGTTTCTCTATAAGAAAAAGCCTCTATAGCCTAAAGTCTAGGTGATAATATAATTTAAAAATGCATTACTATATATGATGTTACAAAACCATATTTTTGTCTTATCTTACTCATAGAAAATATACTGTAAGTAAACATCTCCAAATTTAAAGGACAATTACATAAAAAAAGATAAAAATGATGTTTGGGACAACCCACTAAGCTATGCTAGAAAAAACACACTTCGGCAGCGTGCGCACGATCATTGTTTGCAGCACTTTGGATGTAGCGTGTTTTTGCTGCGTCCAAAATGCTGCGGTGTACAGTACAAGCATAGTGGACAGGATTTCTAGAAATCCCGTGCCCACTGTGCTTGTTTTTTCACCAGCAAACATAGACCTGAAGCCGCAGCAGGTCAATTGTTTGCTGGGGATTCGCATGTGTCCTCCATAGGGAGAACACAAGCGACAGACCACAGCGCACTGAACCCTGATTGTGAGTACGAGCAGCTGCGGTCTTCTGCGTTCTCTTGCGGAGGAGACTCGTGGCTCCACAGGTCAGGACCCGCTGCATCCATGATGCAGTGAGTCCTGATCGTGGGCACATACCCTTAGATTTCACGTGAGAAAACGCACTGTATATTAGGCATGAACCTTTTATATTAAATGTTTATTTTTTCATCTAAAATCTCTTAAAAGGGTTATCCAGTCTGAAAGGAAAACTCTGCAGTCACTCTATATTTCACTCTATGTGACTGTGAATCATCAGATCCCACACTACGAACTGTAAGGATTCTTAGGCCTCAGCATCGGAAAAGTCGGTAATGTGACCACACATATGCAATATGCATACTTCTGGCAGAAATCTGACTAGACTGTTTCCAGCGAGTTCAATGCATGTATAGTGCATGAGGTTGAAAAAAGTCTACTTGGATTCTGGCCGGGAGTATGCAAATCGCAAACTTTCAGTCACAAGACCACCGAGAACAGCAATGACATCAGCAAAACCTCACATTGTGCAGTGCGCACAATCTGAGGATTAACAAGGCTGTAGTCATAAAGAGTTCCTGCAGATTTGTTATTTATAACCAGAAAACCCCTTTAACTTAAACATGTCTAAACTGCAATAACCATACATTTAATGATGATTGAGTTTTGAAATATTCGGAGTCACGATACTCATAACGAGTACTGTCTAATACTTCATATGTATTCTGAACAGTGTGTGCAATGCAAGTCAATGGGGAATACTCACAATGTAATGAGTAATCCGAATGCTGTACTATTCGTGTGATTAGCAAATAGTACGGTATTCGGGTTTTAACTAATCTACTTCTAAATTGAATAAATTGCATGGGTCCACCACACACCCTACTGAGCTTAAAGCATTTATTCACACAGTCAGGGTACATGCCCATGAAAAGTGTTACACGCATTTTTGACGGTGTGTTTTTGCTGCATCAAAAATGCAACATTTTACAGTACAAGGAAAGTGTATGGGATTAAAAGAAATCTCATGTCCACTGTGCTTCTTTTTACACTGTGTAAACTGATCTGTGGTGAATGTTTCCAAGCCACAGCATGTGAATTTCTTTTGTGTGTACGCTAAGTCTTTTGTGTGGAATTTCCCCATAGACTATGTGCAAAATCTGCACCTTAAAAAACACACGTATATGCAGTGAAAACACAATAAAAGTATCTAAACAAAAAATATCAGTTATCAATAAAGTTGGTTGAAACAGGCAGCAGAGCAAACAAGAAGTTGCCCAAAGCAAAGAGTTCAACTAGTAAAGTAAAACAAGTTTATTATTACAGATTGTATTGGTATAAAATCAGGCAAAATTATAACATTCACCAACACTATAATCACCCATGTCCCAATACACAAAAACACACATATACAGACACATTAAAAAAAATCTATATATAAAAATATAGCTAGATAGAAACAAAAAAGCACACATAGTTGTTTATTTAAAAAAAAACACTCCCCCACACTTTTCCTGGTTTACCATTTTATTAAAATAAAAAAAACCTATGCAGGTCTGAAGTAGTCCAGGGATTCCAAAGTAGTCCACAAAAGGAAACCTAAAAACATAACCAGAGAGAAACAAAAACAAGAGACTGCCCTTGATTCACAAATTTATTAGAAAGAAAAGTTCCCAGCACTGACGTAGCACTGAGGTTCCCACAATGTTTTTGTTGATGGGGGGTTGGGAACTTAGATTACTGCTGGATATCTATCTTGTTTATTCAAAAATTAAGCCCTAGCAGGAATTGTCAACCTTTTGGAGTATGCTTAAAATATAATCCCTACTCCAAAAATAAGCCCAAGTTGTGGTTCAATAATGTTCAATAATGTGGTTCAATAATGGTCCAGGCAGCTAAAAATGTTAAAGAATGTTAAAGAATACTGCAGGACACTTCGTTAAACAAAGCAGATCCTCCGAAAAACAAGAAGAAAGCCCCAAAAGATAGTAGACATCTCCAATAGAGAGAGGACAGCCCCAAAAGAAAGCAGACAGCCACCCAAAAAAATTACACTCACCAGACCCCGAACAACTTCAGCAGGCAAGTGTTGATGGTGGATGGGCTTTCCTGCAGTGATCTGCATGCTTGACAGGTCCCTCACTATTCTGCTCACACATGGGTCCAGTATACCTCTGGTCTCACAGACACAAACAAAGAAAGATCAGGTCCGATATCAATCAACACACATAGGTCCCAGTTTCACTCCGCTCTCACACACACTTCAGATTGCAATATCCCTCTACTCTCACACACATCTGATTGCAGTACCATTCTGCTCTCACACACACATACATATAAACTGAAAATATAAGAAGCGCTGATAGTGTAAAACCAACAGATCAGTGAGGTAGATCAGGAAAAATACACTCACCTGAAAAGGTTGTGATAGTCACAACTACTGATAGAGCATAGGATGATGGCATCTGCTGCAGCCCCACGTGGATGTGCATACAAATCAGAGTGAAAAGGGGGTTAATGCCGCGCATCAGCCAAAATGAAGATGTAGCACGTTGATGTTATAAACGTATTCTTTTATTCCATCGGTCTTTGCGTTTCGAGGATATACCTCTTCTTCAGGACCAGTGCATCATATCCTCGAAACGCGTAGACCGATGGAATAAAAGAATACGTTTATAACATCAACGTGCTACATCTTCATTTTGGCTGATGCGCGGCATTAACCCCCTTTTCACTCTGATTTGTATACACACATACATACACACATCCATTTGCAGTATCACTCTGCTCTCACTGACTCTGCACAAGTGATACTTCTTCCGGGCAGCAGGGGGAGCAACCGCTGTGGAATGCAAGAGGACCTGACAGTGATGCAGATGACTACAGTCTGGTAAGTGCAATTCTCCGGCATGGTGTTTGCCTTTTTTGGAGGTAAACTTAGCCGTGTTTCCCCAAAAATAAGAACTACCCCGAACATAAGCCCTAGCACATTTTTCTAGGCAAAAAACTATATGACACTGTCATATTTTCAGGGAAGAAGGTATCAATTCTATCTATTCTAATATATGTCATCATTAGATTTAAGCGAGTACCTAGCTATTTGTACTCGCTAAACTCATAACGAATACTGTCTTATACTCATGTAATCATTCCGAAAAGCATGTGCAATGCAAGTCAATGGGCAAAAACTTGCAAAGTAACGAGTAACCCGAAGGCTGTACTAGTCATGCGAGTAGCAAATAGTGCGCCATTTGGGTTACATTACGAGTTTTTCCCCATTGACTTGCATTGCACACGCTATTCGGAATGAATATGCGAGTAGTAGACAGTACTCGTTATGATTATAAAGAGTACGAATAGTTTGGTACTCGCTCAACTCTAGTCATCATCTATCATTTACCTGGCTATATCTTTATATTTTTTTTGTGTCTGTATATGTGCATTTTGTGTATATTGGGATGTGGCCGGTTATAGTGTTTTTTATGAGATGTTGAAGTTATTAAAATTATGCAAAGTTTTATACCAATATAATCTGTAATATTAAACTTGTTTAACTTTATCAACTGAACTCATTGCTTTTGGCAACATCCTGTTTCCTATGCTTCCTATGTTTCAATCAACTTTATTGATTAGCAAGACAAAACCACATACATAAAAAATGCATAAAAAAACACATGCAAGAAAATGCACACAAAAACACAAGGAAAAAACACAAATAAACTAAAGGCTGCTTTACACCAGACAATCTATCGTGCGATAGATCGTCGGGGTCACGATTTTTGTGACGCACATCCGGCATCGCTGGCGATTCCGGCCTGTGTGACACCTCCTAGCGACGCAGTATCGCTCACAAATCGTGAGTCATGGAATGCTTGCTAGGTTCCATAATATCGTTTAATTTAGTTGTTCATCGTTTCCGTGGTAGCACACGCCGCTCCGTGTGACACCATGGGAATGATGAACAGCAGCTCACCTGCGTCACGCGGCCGCCGCCGGCTATGTGAAGGAAGGAGGTGGGCGGGATGTTTACGTCCCGCGCATCTCCGCCCCTCCGCTTCCATTGGCCGGCGGCCATGTGACGTCGCTGTGACGCCGAACGTCCCTCCCACTCCAGGAAGTGGACGTTCGCCGCCCACAGCGAGGTCGCACGAGAGGTAAGTATATGTGACGGGGTTACCGTCTTTGTGCGCCACGGGCAGCGATTTGCCCGTGACGCAAAAAGGATGGGGGCGGGAACGATCGATTGTGAAATTGCACAATCGGTCATACCGTGTAAAGCAGCCTTTAGATGTGGAATTGGTGCAGAATTTCTGCAGCATCAAAAAGTCAACAAAAACTGATCATGGAAACGTACCCTAGGTCAAACCTTCACACCGGTAAGGACAAGCATAGAAAACACAAATTCTCAGGTATACGAAAAAACAAGAACTCAGTGGAACACTTTTTAGGGACATTTAGAAACATACTTGGAAAAGTTGAAAAAGACACAGGTAAATTATGTTCCACCTATAATCCTACTGTTTTGATCCTATGGAGGAGAAAAACCGAAAGAGGTGGATGACATCTCCTTTATAAAGGCAGAAATTTTCTTCCCAACTCCAAATTTAGCTTTTGGATTAAATCTCTGAATCATCATCGCATCTCCATTAAATCTAGTCTACATCACTTGAGTTATTAAACTTTTCAAGAGACCTTTGAAGATATGTAATAAATCAATTATCCCGTTATGTGGTGGAGAGTTTCTATAGATGCTTATCATAACGAGATTTAATAATTATGAGACTACTGTAGTCATTTAAAGTGACGTTTTGTGTGAAATTTGGAGAAACCACTTGTTCTATTAGTTGTGATGAAATAATTAAATTGTTCTTGATTTATCAGTTTATTGCAAATAGCAGAAAGTTTGTACATTTTGTTACTAAATCTAATTTGCAAAGGGGATTTCTAACGATGACTCTTCACTGTCAAAATGAGTTATGGAAGTGTTTGCTAAATAAGAAAAGCAGAGTTAATAATTTGCCACCACTCATCACTCTGAGCTAGCTCTTATTATCTGAGGTGTTCCCTAGCGCTGCAGATAAACATGTGCAGCAATTTTAAATCTGTGGTGGTCAAAATATTCTGTTAAAAAAATAAATAAATACATTTTAAAAAAAAAAAATAAAATAAAAAAAATAATAAAAAAAAGTTATATATATATATATATATATATATATATACATATATATATATATATATATATATATATGTATATATATATATATATATATATATATATATATATATATATATATAAATAAAAAACCTCTAATACATTGAAATGAAAAAAATGGAGATGGTCAATTCTGTTTATTTTACATATATTCACATATATCTGTTTTTTAAGCAATCGTAGTGTCATTGTATAAGATTACGCCCAATCAATGCCAAATATTGGATTAGTTACTTTAAGTATAACACACAATAATTATGAATAAATCGACATAAGTGTTATTTTAATGAAATATTGCATTTTTTAAAATTCTTCAGGATTCTTATGGTTCCTTGCAAAGCATGTGCCTGTTTGGTATTGCACAGTTAAACTTAAAAATTAAGTTTTTTAAAAAAAAAACAAAAAACAAGCACCTACTTGTGTTAAGTGTCGTTTGTTCATTTCTGTACATCATTTCTGTATATTGAATGTATTTAAGCAAATGTACATTATGTAAAAAAAAATATTGTATACATTAAAACTTCAGTGGCTTAGCTGCCTAGATCAGTTTCCTTTACTATCCAGCCAGTGATGAAATGTTTTTCTGCTTCAATAGACGACATTGTATTATTGTGTCTAATGCTTGCCTACTTTAAATCTTTCCTTTTAGATTAAATATACTTGTTGTTGAATTGCTTTCTCTTAATGCTTTAGAATATTCAGCAATTAAAGCAAAATTATGTTTCATATATTTCAAGAGAAGCTTCATTATTCATAGCTGCAGTAAAGTAGTAATTGTACCAGCTGCCTAAACAAATAGGGTTTTTGTAAGAAAATAAAATGAACTGGATTCTATTTACATTTTTCTTAAAAAAAACCTCTGTGTTTACTTATATACAGTGAGTTGTAAATATTTGTGCACCCCTGGTCAAAATTACTGTTATTGTGAACAGTTAATCAAGTTTAAGATGAAATGATCGGTAAAAGGCATAAAGTTAAAGATCACGAAATACCTTTGTATTTTAGGGAAAATTTTTTTTGATCTTTTACATTTTAAAAATCACAAAAAGGAAAATAGGTTGATGCAAACGTTTGGACACCTTTGTAGATTTCTGAGTTCAGAAAATTTTGACCACGGGTTCTGATCTTAATTAACCTGTTAGGGATATGGCTTGTTCACTATCATCGTTAGGAGAGGCCAGGTGATGCAAAAATAATTGCTTTATATAATTGCAGCCTCCTTTAACCTTGTGCCAAAAAACAGCAGTCATGGGGTTCTTCTAAGCAGCTGCCTAGCACTCTGAAAATGAAAATGGTTGAAGCCCACAAAGCAGGAGACGCCTATAAGAAGATAGCAAAGCGTTTTCAAGTTCCCCTTTCCTTAGTTCAAAATGTAATTAGGAAATGGCAGATAACAGAAACAGTGGAGGTCAAGATAAGGTCTGAAAGACCAAGCAAAATTTCTGGGAGACCTGCTTGTAGATATGCTAAAGAGGCAAATCAAAACCCCACTTCAATGCAAAAGAAGATTTAGCAGACCCTAGAGTTGTAGTACATTGTTCTACTTTTCAGAGACAGCTGCACAAATATGATCTTCATAGAAGAGTCACCAGAAACAAATCTCTCCTGCGTCCTCACCATAAAATTCAGGGGCAGTTGTATTCTAAATAAAATCTAAACAAGCCTGATACATTTTGTAAATAAGTCCTGTGGACTGATTTGGTAAAAATAGAACTCCTCGGCCAAAATGATCAAATGTATGTATAGAGGAAAATGGGCACAGATTTTTTGAAAAAGAACATATCAATATCCATTAAGCATGGGGGTGGATCGATCATGTTTTGAGATTGTGTTGCAGCATATGGCACAGAGAACATTTCCTGAGTAGAGAGATGAATGGATTCAATTAAATTTCAACAAATTCTTGATGCAAACATAAAACCATCTGTAAAAACAGCTAAAGCTTAAAAGAGGATGGCTTTCACAAATGGATTATGATGATCCTAAGCACACATCAAAATTTACAATAGACTACCTGAAAAGGGGCAAGCTGAAGATTTACAATGGCCCTCGTAGTTCCCTGATTTGAACATCATTGAAAATCTGTAGCTTAAAGAGCCACAGGAATCTCACAGAACTGGAAGACTTTTCCAAGAAATAATTAATGAAAATCCCTCAAACTAAAATTGAAAGTCTCTTGACTTGCTCCAAAAAGCGTTTACAAGCTGTGATACTTGCCAAAGGGTACTGCTAGGTATTAAACATGCAGGGTGTCCAAACTTTTGCATCAGTCCATTTTTCTTTTTTGTTAATTTAAACATGTAAAAGATGAAGACTTTTTTTGCCTAAAATACAAAGGAAATGCTTCATCCTTAACGTTATGCCTTTTAAAGATCATTTCATCTTCAACTTGCTTAACTGTTCACAAGAACAGTAATTTTGACCAGGGGTGCTCAAATATTTACATGCCATTGTATATATGAATATATATATATATATATATATATATATATATACACACATATACTGTATGTATGCGATGACGAGCGCGATAGCACTCGCCCCCGTCGTACGTGCGACATTTGGTGCTTGCTGCCATAGCGAACATTATCGCTACGGCAGCGTAACACGCACATACCTTGTCGCTGTGACCGCCGAACAATCCCTCCCTCAAGGAGGATGTGCGTTCGGCGTTATAGTGACGTCACTGCAGCGTCACTAAGCGGCCAGCCAATAGAAGTGGAGGGGCGGAGATGAGCAGGACGTAACTTACTGACCACCTCCTTCCTTCCGCATTGCTGGTGGACGCAGGTAAGGAGATGTTCGTCGTTCCTGCGGTGTCACACATAGCGATGTGTGATGCCGCAGGAACGACAAACAACATCATACCTGTGGAAGCAGCGATATTAAGGAAAGAAGCGACGTGTCAGCGATCACCGTTTATGAACGATTTTGCGATCGTTGATTGTCGCTCCTTGGTGTGACATGCTGTGATGTCGCTACTGGTGCCGGATATGCGTCACTAACGACATGACCCTGATGATATATCGGTAGCGAATCGATGTCGCAGCGTGTAAAGCACCCTTAAGAATCATAATTTTATGTCTTTCTCTGCATTGGTTTAGATATATACACTCTAAATATAAGTCCCACTCGAGAACACTCACTGCCATAACATTAGTGAATTGTGTGTTAAGCACTAGAAATGAGCAAATCTTTCAAGGTTTGGTTCGAGAATTTTACGATGTTCTCCAAACAGTTCGATGAACATATCCAAACCCCATTGAATTATCTGGGAGGCAACGCTAAAGGCATAGAAAACATCTTCAGAGAGGCTGAAAAGCTGGCAAAACAGCTCAAAGTGCAGCTGTTAGCTTCTTAGACTATTAACATAAGTATTATTGAGGTGGATGAGTGACAGGTGAAGGCCTGGTGGGCTGGGAGCCCTCATAACTAATGCAACAGCTCAAACTTCTTGTCAGCCATACTGCTGCAGGCAATATCTAACAACGAGACCCAAGTAAGAGTCTCTATTCCCTTCTACAAAAATTAGGGGCAGACACCATGAAAGTGGCATCAATTGCTCAGAGTACCAATAGTGTCTTGGCACAGCATGGATGCATGGGACAGACCCAGCATTTCTACCTTAAACACTGATCAATAACAGGTGGATGAGTGACAGGAGTAGACTCATTTTGGAGTTTTCACATTTCAAACAATTAGAGGCTGACACCAATAAAGTGCAAAGGATGACCCAACTGATGTTACCTGCCAACTTTGTAAACAACGAATCAATAGAGGCAGAAATTCCAATCATTTGACTACTACAGTACATGCATGAGCCGGCACATGCACATGCAACATGCGATAGTCTGCAAATCTAACTGCGCTAAAATGTGGCCTAGTGGGCCTCGCAAACCAACCTCTGTACCATCATCTGCATCTGCTGCTTTTACTGTCTCTATCATTGTGGCAAGTGGTCTCACACAGGTCTCTGGCTGCACAACTTCTACTTGTTTACCCGCTACAGTTGAGGTGAGTAAGAGCCCGACAGCTGTTACAGAAGTGGACATGCCTGCTGTTTTTGACAGATCTCAGGCACCAAGAACACCACATCTTTACTAATCCACCATATAATCTCTGACTGCACCTCTCTCACAGTCCACCAGTTTGTTTTGTATGCCCTACTCCACCCTCTCTCAGGATGCTTGGTTGCAGAAATATCTTTACTCAAATGCAAATGACATAACATAGTATTATACATACTGTAATAGGGAAAGGATGGGTAATTAATTTCTCCAAAGTGCCACATGAGAAACTGTGACTGTTCTGAAGGGCCAAACCAATAGGTTGAAATTAATTCAGCTAAATATTAATATTAACATATTAATTATATTTATTATTCTATATTAATATTAATTTTGTCACTTCATATTGAGAAAAATTAAGTATGCTGACATCCTCTATATACCATATGAACCCACACACAGGGCCCCGATATACAGTGTGAGCCCCCTCCATACAATATGATCTCCCTATATACATTATGAGCCCTCACATAGCCTCCCTACATACAGGATAAGTCTTCACATAGCCACCTATATAAAGAATGAGCCCTCATATAACCACCTATATACAGTGTGAGCCCCTAAATAGCCCCTATAAACAGAATGAACTCCTACATAGCCCCTATATACAGTTTAAGACCCTACATTGCTTCTTATATACAGTATGAACCCTTGCATAGCCTCCCTATATACAGGATAAGCCCTCACATAGCCTCCTAATATACAGAATTATCCCCTACATAGCCCCCAAAATACAGTGTGAACCCCCACATAGTCTGCTTTATACAGCTTAAGCATCCATATAGCCTCTCTGTATTCAGAAAAGGCTAAAAAATATGTTTTTGGCTCACCCAATGTGGATTAGTTTCCCAGGAGTTCAATTAAATCCAGGCAGTGCACGGAAGGCTGAACGTCGGTGATTCTGTGTGGATCCAAGACAAAGAGGTGTTCTAACAGCATGTCCGATAATATAAAATCAATCTTTATTCCATAGTTTATTAAAAATAAAACATCAATGCAAAAATGAGAGTGGCTATTCCCTCATAATCCTTGGGTGTGAATAAAATCCCTTACGCGTTTCGGATGAATTGTCCTTACTTGATTTTATATTACTGGACATGCTGCTGGAAAACCTTTTTCTATTGCCTCCCTGTATTCAGTGTAAGCCCCTCACAGGTCCACAACCCATACACATACTGTATATAAAAAAAACACAACACATAATCCCCTTACTCCTATTCCCATGGCACTCTGCTGCAGTCCCTGGAACTGCACTTCTTGTGCTGCTGCTTACATGCTGGTGCAGGTGTGATGATGTCATCATGCAAGCAGTAGATCATCACAGAAAAGGTGACATGATTTACCCTGGAGATGCCCTGCTATTATGTATTGCTGGCAGTGGAGCCACACCCATGCTCTGCTCCAGTCCCCAGGGCTGTATTTCTTCTTGTAGCCAGTGCTTACATGAACTCATTGTGCCGGTGCTGGCACATCACATAAAAGGCGAGTCACTCTCGAGCTCTGCTGCCATTCTGTATTATAAGCTCTGTGGATTTCAGGTATAAGGCTAATCACACTTGCGAATGACTCACCTCTAATACGCACAAGTCTCGCATCGCATCACCCAGCACAGCCGCACATTCTCCTGACAGGATGAGGACGGCTGCATGTATTTCTATGCAGCCAAGATGCTCCTGTCCGAAGAGTGCGCAGTCATGCCAGGTGATGCGATGTGAAACTCGTGCTTATTACACGTGAGTCTCTTGCAAGTGTGACTCCGTCCTAAGTATTTTTTGCATGCTGAGTGTCTGAGAAAAAATGGAAATGTTGGTTTTATCCTGTCACTGGCTTAAACGTGCCCATTCCACATTGAAAGTAAAAAAAAAGAAAGACAAAGAAATGAACAAAAAAAATCTGATCCAAAATGGTCAATTGTTTTCTTGTATGCTGAAAAAGCTCTAGATGTCTGAATAAGGCTTTAGCATGACTTACCACTAGGGGGCAGGAGAACTAAAAGTGACCGGAGTTGTGTGAACTTGAAATACAGCCTGGTAAATTGTTATGTATAACTTTTATTGTAACTTTCAGCATTACTCATGTTAATGACACTCGAGCTCTGAAGCTATAAAATATATGGATGAATAAAATGTGTAAGATAAAGATTGGGTACATTTATTTTATGAATAAAGACATGATTGAAGCAGCTGTCACCGAAAGCTTCCAATATGTCATTTAGCCTCTAACTGCACAGTCCCTCTTTAGTGTTGCTGCAGAAAATATTTCCATTTAGTAAATTAATTGTTACAAATCTGGTGATTTACAACTTTGTACATGCCGCTGAACCCAAGACTGAGCAGCATCCCAGGGCAATTTTACATTTAAAATAAACTAACTATAAAATAAAATTGCCATGTGTTTGTGATCATGTCAGATTCCCTATAAAACACAATGTTGGACTGGATTCAGGACAAATATATTTATTTGTTTCCAGGAATAAGAGTTAGCTAGATGTTCTTTTGTAACAGCATACTTCTAGACCTTGACAAATCACATCAATTATCCTTTATTTTCTATAGCCTTATCTCATCCCCAAAAGACCTGAAATTATCAGCAGAGAAATATCCTAATACATTGCTGAAAGTATATCAAACTGATGGGATAGTTTAAGACAGTCATTTTAACCCCTTTTCCGCAAAAGAACATTGTATTCACATCCGGAGCTCAGTAGCTGAGCTCCCTCCACACGCTGCCAATACAGACTATATTATATAGCTGGCATCTGTCTCTAACAGATGCATCTGGCTACAGTTGTTAACCATTTAAATGCTGTGGTCAATCTCTGACATTGGGTTTTACATGGAATACGTAGCGTTGCAACCTCGAATCAACTTCATTTGACCCCCACAACGTGATTGTGGGGGACTGATGGGTAACTATTACAGTCGGGGGTCTGAAGAAGAACCCCGTCATGGTCATCTTGGTCCTTCTGTGAAGCTTAGCCATAGGCTGAGGCTGGTGAAGTGTAAAGGAAATTATACATGATTTCCTATACATTTTAAAAATATAAATCTGAAAATTGGGACATGCTTTTGTATTCAGTCACTTATAGTCTGATACCCATAATTAACTCCAGAATAGAGTTGAGCGCGGTTTGTGATTCTCCAGTTCGCGGTTCGAGTGATTTTGGGGGCTGTTCTAGATCGAACTAGAACTCGAGCTTTTTGCTAAAGCTCGATAGTTCTAGTTACATTTGAGAATGGTTTTAGCAGCAAAAAGCCAAGCTAATTACTAGCTGGCTTTTCGATGTAATAGTGTAAGTCACTCAGTGACTCACACTATTATGAAATTTCAGCGTATAGTCTGCGGGAACAGCGCATTCAGATCACTGCTGCTGGGATAATGGCGATCGCCATTTTTTTTTTCTGTTCTTCCTTCCCTCCCTAAGCGCGTGTAGTGGGGCGGGCCAGCATGTCAGCCAATCCCAGACACACACACAGCTAAGTGGACTTTTAGCCAGAGAAGCAACGGCATGTGGGATAGGATGTCCATGTCACATGTCCCTGCATTTTAAATACGGGCATCTGCCCGTCTGGACACCATTATCTGCCTTCTGCGTCTGGGTGTCAGTCACCGCAGGTGCAGCTCCTGTCTCCAATACTGCTGTGTACGCTCTACACACAGCGCTATACAGAATAGGGATAAAAGTTTCTTTCAGCCCTTCTAAGGGCTATATACAGCAGGCTCAGAGCCATAGGTGACAGTCAGGTCCGTGGAAAGAGGTTTTAACAGCTACAGATAAGAGCGTCTGTGTAGCTAAGGTCAGGGAGTTCCTTGCTGCATTTCACCATTAGGAGGGATAGAAAGTGAGGCTTCCTTTCCTCTACACTGACCGACAACCTGGCCACTGTACCCTCCTGCCCTTTGCACACTCAAGCTCATTGTTACTAAGCCATTATACTAGCAAATACTGAGGAAACTTAGTGGCATCGAAAAGTGGCTGTTGGACTTCATTAGTGTCCCACTAGTGCAAATCTATTTGCAGCACCTCTGCATTGCACACTCAAGCTCATTGTTACAAAGCCATTATAATACCAAACACTGAGGAAACTAAGTGACATCGAAAAGTGGCTGTTGGACTTCATTAGTGTATCACTGGTGCAAATCTATTTGCAGCACCTCTGCATTTCACACTCAAGCTCATTGTTACAAAGCCATTATAATACCAAACACTGAGGAAACTTAGTGGCATCCTAAGAGTGGCTGTTGGACTTCATTAGTGTCCCACTAGTGCAAAGATATTTGCAGCACTTCTGCATTGCACACTCAAACTCATTTTTACTAAGCTATTATACTAGCAAACTGTGCTGCCATTTTAAGGGCCATAGTTTCATTGTCCGGGATAGTTATTTATATTTATTCTACTGTCAATAAAGGTAGACCACCGCTGCAATCTACACCACCTCTCAATTTTTACTACCACATTTCAAGTGGACATTCTTGTCGCTAGCAAAATGAGTGGCAAAATGACAGATGCTGGTGGAAAGGGGAAAAGGCGTGTTGGAAAAGGAAAAAAAGTTTGTGTCTGTGAGGAAGGTGGCAAAGCTCCATTAACATCTGCTGAAGACAGGCCATCTTCCAGCAAAAGTAAGATGTCTACTACTTTCTGTGGACAACCGGATGTGCTCCCTTTTTTACGAACACAAACAACTGGAACAACGGTAGATGTTGCCCAAAAAAAGAAAATGCTTGAATGGATCTCAAGTGGTCCAACAAGTACCCTCTCCTCCACCTCAACTACCGCATCAAAAAAACACCAGTCCTCTGAGTTGTCATCTCAATCACACTTGCTTTCTCCCAGCTCTCAAGTCTCCATCCGCCCTGCACAGTATGGTGGAACAGAGATGGCTGAGTCTGCAGAGCTGTTCAGTCACACTTTAGCCTGGTAATCGGAGGTCTGCTCCCAAGCTACAGTGAGTACAGACCAAGAAATGGTCTGCAGTGATGCCCAGAAACTTTGTGACTCAGATTCAGGCCGTGATGACCATGTTTCTGAGCATAATGTTGACCCTTATTCACAAACTGAAATACCTGTTGTAATAGACAATGAGGAACATACTGATGACGATGAGACGCAGATACCAGATTGGGATGACAACTTAAATATTCATTCAGGGCAGGAAGAGGCTCGATCTGAGGGGGAGGGAGTGCAAACAAAACGCTTGATGAGGAACTTCTAGATCCCACCTACTGTCAACCCACAGTCTGGCACTCGAGGAGGTCAACAGAGGCAGTGGAGGAGGATGCTACTGACGACGAAGTTACCTTGCACCTTCCTGGACAGAGGAGGAGTACTGGTAGCATGTCTACAACTGCATCCTCAGCCACCACTCTGCCTCTGAGCACTAGTCGAGGTGGCTCAGCAGGTCACATGCCCTGTAAGCCTTGCCTAGCCTGGTCCTTTTTTGACATACCAAAAGATCGCCCCAATCATGTGATATGTAAAATTTGTCATGATTCTGTTAGTAGAGGGCAAAACCTCAGCAGTTTGACAACTTCTTCCATGAATCGTCACATGAATAAATATCATATGTCCCAGTGGGATGCTCACCGTGCTGCAATGTGGCCTAGCGGAGCGAACCATCCACCGCCTGCCCCTTCCAGTGCATCTGCAAACTCTTCATCTTCTAGGACTG
This sequence comes from Anomaloglossus baeobatrachus, assembly GCF_048569485.1. Taxonomy (NCBI): domain Eukaryota; kingdom Metazoa; phylum Chordata; class Amphibia; order Anura; family Aromobatidae; genus Anomaloglossus; species Anomaloglossus baeobatrachus. The sequence goes on from NC_134358.1 coordinate 207,058,601, forward strand.
TGGGGACAGCTGTCACACCTGGTTTTCCACGCACAACTTCCACCACTGTAACCGCAACAGCCAGTTTGCTTGGTAGGTCGTCAGTTGGTTTGGAAGGGGAAACAAGTGCGTGTGTACAGCTCTCTCAGACCAACGTTGGATGAAGGCAACATCATATCTATGCCTGCACTTTCCTCACAAACCTGCATTTTTCCAGGGACACCCTACTCACCACCATCTACACACAGCAGCCAGATCTCTGTCCCTCAGATGTGGACAAATAAAAGGCCATTTCCTGTGACCCATGACAAAGCTAAGAGGTTGACTTTATCCCTCTGTAAGCTCTTGGCTACAGAAATGCTGCCTTTCCGCCTGGTGGACACACAGGACTTTAGAGACCTTATGTCTGTCGCTGTGCCCCAGTACCAGATGCCCAGTCGCCACTACTTCTCTAAGAAAGGTGTGCCTGCGCTACACCAGCATATCGCACACAACATCACCGCTTCCTTGAGAAACTCTGTGTGAACGGGTGCATTTCACCACAGATACTTGGACCAGTAAGCATGGACAGGGACGTTATGTCACGCTCCCCGGGTCCTCGGTTCCGCTCCCCGGGTCCTCACCCCCGCTCCCTGGCTCACCTGCCACGTTCCCCGCTCTCCAGCCTCCGGTGCCCGTCCTTCCCAGGCCCCCTGGTCTCCGATCCCGGCGCCCGACGGCTTCCCAGGCCCTGGCCGGCTCCCCTGCGTCCTCCTCTCAGCTTCCTTCCCTGGCTTCTGGCACCTGGGCGGCGCGCATGCGCATTAGGGCGCGCGCGCGGTCACTGACCCTTTCTTAAAGGGCCAGCGTCCATTAACAGGAAATGAGGCTAAACAGGTACAGGGTATAAAGGGGGTTATTGTCCAAGGGGGCGGGGCCTGATCTTCGTGTTTCCTAAGCTAGGAGTCAGGTCTCCTGGTGTTTTTGTGATATACTCACCTATCTCTCTTGTAGAGCCGTGCCTGCCTCGCCATCCAGTCCTGCCGTATCCTGAACCCCGAACGCTGTCCATCTGCCATCCTGACAGTCCGCACCATCTCGGATCCCTGCGGTGACCCGTCATCTCGCTCCAAAGGTTCCGGACCCCGCCTGACATCATCTCGGCTTCCGAACCTGAGCTGCGTCACCCGGACTACCACCCGTGACTCCGTGGTCCCAGGGACTTCTCCGCTATACTCGTGTGCACGGACTGTTCTGCTGTTTATAGTGTTCCAGCTACCGGACTCTCTACTACCATCTAGGAGTTCGGCCCAGTGGATCCACCTCCTGGGTCTGCCCGTCCACCTGGCCGTGACAGTAAGATCAGGCCATGGATCCCGCTGCAGCACTAGCAGCCGTACAGGAGGAACTCCAACGCCAGCGTGAAGTCCAGACCCGCATGCTGCAATTCATGTCTTCTGTGGACGCCCGCCTGAACACGCTACAAACGGCAGTTACGACTTCAACATCCCGGGCTTCCACTAGTCAATCCACGGATCCAGCTCCTGTGGCGACTTCTTCAGATACCACCAGACTTCGGTTGGCTTCACCACCCCGGTACGCCGGAGACCCCAAGACCTGCAGGGGATTCTTAAACCAATGCTCCCTCCATTTCACGCAGCTGCCGCATTTGTTTGCCTCCGACCAAGCCAAGGTCGCCTTCATCATGTCCCATCTAGAGGGTGAGGCACTGGCGTGGATGAACCCCTTGTGGGAGAAGGGGATCCTGTGACCACGAACATCCAGGACTTCCTGCAGGCATTCCGTGGTACTTTTGATGAGCCCGGACGCGCCTCCGCGTCTGCTTCGTCTCTTTTCCGGTTACGTCAGGGGACTCTGACGGTGGGTCAATACGCGATCCGGTTTCGCACCCTGGCCTCAGAACTCGGGTGGAACAACGAGGCTCTAACCGCCGCCTTCTGGGAAGGACTCTCAGGGCGAATTAAAGACGAGCTGGCGGGTCGTGACGTACCGACCACCCTGGATGCCCTGATTGCCTTAGCGACTCGAGTGGACATTCGCTTTCAGGAGCGATCCAAGGAAGTGTCCCGTGAGAGACGTCCAGTACGGCATTCCTCTCCTCCGCAGAAACCCTCCGTACTTCAGTCATCGACAGCTGGGGCTCCCGTCCACGAGCCCATGCAGATCGACCGAGTGCGTCAGTCTGAACAACGTCGAGCAGAGCGGCTCGCCAAGGGTCTCTGCTTTTACTGCGGTGAGGGCACACACCTGCTACGCTCCTGTCCAGAGAGGCCGGGAAACTCCAAAGCCTAGGGTTGGTAGGAGAGGCCACCCTAGGTGCTGGGACTCTCTCTGACCCGGTTACATGGACAGTGCAAGTGACAACGGGAGAGACGCGGTTCACGGCTGATGCCTACCTCGATTCCGGGGCAGCAGGCAATTTCATCCAGCAGGCCACGGTGGACAAGTACCGGGTGCCTGTTATTCCACTCGACAAGCCCCTAGTGATTGCCTCGGTGGATGGGAGACCCCTCTCTGACACCATCTCCTGGATCACCAGGCCGGTCGAACTGCGTATCGGTGCCCTTCACACCGAGAACATCGCTTTCTACGTTCTCCCACACATGTCCCACCAGATCCTGCTGGGACTGCCATGGTTGCGGACACACGAACCATCAGTTAGCTGGGGCACTGGCGAAATCACCCGATGGGGCTCTTCGTGTCATGAGAGGTGCCTAAAGTCCATACAACCCATCCGACGACCTCCGGTTCCAGAGAACCTACCGGGGCTGCCCTCGGCCTATTGGTCCTTTGCAGATGTCTTTGATAAAAAGGAATCCGAGGTACTGCCGCCACATCGTCCATACGATTGTGCCATCGACCTGCTCCCAGGAACAACACCACCACGAGGACGCATATATCCTTTATCTCCAGCCGAAACAAGGGCCATGTCTGCTTACATCTCAGAGAGCCTGGCAAGGGGGTTCATTCGGAGATCCTCCTCTCCTGCTGGAGCAGGTTTCTTCTTCGTCAAGAAGAAAGAGGGCGACTTACGCCCATGCATAGACTACCGGGGTCTGAATCAAATCACCGTAAAAAACAAGTACCCTCTGCCGCTCATTCCCGAATTGTTTGACCGGCTTAGAGGAGCTCGTGTGTTCACCAAGCTGGATCTTCGGGGTGCTTACAATCTGGTACGCATCCGCTCTGGTGACGAATGGAAAACCGCGTTCAATACGCGCGATGGACATTATGAATACTGCGTGATGCCCTTCGGCCTGTGTAACGCTCCTGCCGTCTTTCAAGAACTGGTGAACGACGTGTTCCGGGACCTTCTCTACATCTGTGTGGTAGTGTATCTAGATGACATCCTTGTCTTCTCTCCGGACCTCCAAACCCACAGAGAAAACGTACAGCTGGTTCTACAAAGACTGAGAGAGAATCGTCTGTACGCAAAGTATGAGAAGTGTGTCTTTGAGCAGTCTTCTCTCCCCTTTCTGGGGTACATCATCTCTGATACTGGACTGCAGATGGATCCCAAGAAGGTCTCCGCCATTCTCAACTGGCCTCCTCCTTCTGGACTGAAGGCAATCCAACGCTTCCTGGGATTCGCCAACTACTACCGCCAGTTTATCCCTCACTTCTCTGCCTTGACTGCTCCTCTCTCCGCTTTGACTAAGAAGGAGGCTAATCCAAAGGACTGGTCACCTGCGGCTGACGCCGCGTTTGGCTCTCTGAAGCGGGCTTTTGCTTCCTCTCCTGTACTTCACCGTCCGGAGTTAAACCGCCAGTTCACCTTGGAGGTGGATGCCTCCTCCTCAGGAGCCGGAGCAGTGCTCATGCAAAAGTCCTCCTCCGGGAAGATGGTGACTTGCGGATTCTTCTCCAAGAGCTTCTCAGCGCCTGAACGCAACTACACCATCGGTGACCGAGAGCTCTTGGCAGTCAAACTGGCTTTGGAGGAATGGCGCTACCTCCTGGAAGGTGCAGTGTACCCCGTGATTATTTACACGGACCACAAGAACTTGGAATACCTACGGTCCGCTCAGCGTCTGAACCCACGGCAAGCCAGGTGGTCCCTATTCTTTGCCAGGTTTGATTTCCAGCTTCACTTCCGACCCGCGGACAAGAATGTACGCGCTGATGCCTTGTCCAGGTCTTTCATGCCCATGGAGCAGGAGGAAGAGACTACCCAACCCATCATTTGTCCTAGTAAAATCATTCCGGTGGCCCCTGTCACCCTGGCCCAGATACCGCCCGGGAAGACCTATGTCTCCGAGGTTGACAGGGAAAAAGTGTTACACTGGGGTCATGCCTCGAAAACAGCCGGTCATGCTGGTCAGAAAAAGACATGGGGTGCGATAGTACGTCATTATTGGTGGCCATCCCTTCGCACGGACGTCGCTGCTTTTGTATCCGCCTGTTCCTCTTGTGCCAGGAACAAGACGCCCAAACACCTCCCATATGGCCGTCTTCTGCCTCTGCCGATACCCTCAGTTCCGTGGCAACACATAGCAATGGATTTTATTACGGACTTGCCATTGTCCTCCGGACACACAGTCATATGGGTCGTGGTGGACCGGTTCTCTAAAATGGCCCATTTCGTCCCTATGGCTGGACTGCCCTCTGCTCAGGAACTCGCGGACGCCTATATACAACACATCTTCCGCTTGCATGGCTTTCCATTACACATCGTATCCGACAGAGGAACTCAGTTCACCTCCCGCTTCTGGAGGGCTCTCTGTAAACATCTGGGAGTGACTCTGGACTTTTCATCTGCATACCATCCTCAGTCTAATGGCCAGGTAGAGAGGGTCAATCAAATCTTGACCTCTTTCTTACGTCACTATGTTAACGCCCATCACGACGACTGGTCCGCTCTTCTTCCTTGGGCTGAATTCTCCCACAACCACCACATCAGTGAGTCGTCCTCCAGCTCTCCCTTCCATGTCGTTTACGGACTTCAGCCTTCCATCCCATTGCCTGTATCCCCTTCTTCGGATGTCCCTGCTGCAGATACAGTAGCCCGTGACTTTGCAACCATTTGGGACTCTGTCAAAGCGTCCCTTGGGCGTGCTTCCCTGCGGATGAAAAGACACGCAGACAAGAAACGTCTGGACCCTCCGTGTTTCTCTCCTGGAGATCTCGTCTGGCTTGCTTCCCAGTACGTCCGCCTGAAGATACCATCATACAAGCTGGGTCCTCGCTACATTGGGCCGTTTAAAGTCCTCAACAAGATCAATGAGGTCTCCTACAAGCTACAGCTCCCGGCCACGATGAGGATACCCAACTCATTCCACGTCTCCCTGCTCAAGCCGGTTGTCCTTGGTCCCTTCTCCGCTGCTGCCAGTCCGGCTCCTCCACCTATTGCCGAAGACGACATCTATGCGGTAAGGGATATCGTGGCCATGAAGACCGTACGAGGTCGACAGTTCTTCCTGGTGGACTGGGAAGGGTATGGTCCTGAGGATAGGTCCTGGGAGCCCAGGGAGAACGTGGGCACTCCTCTGATCCGTACCTTCATGTCCCGGTTGCGGGGAGGGGGGCGTGGGGGGGGGGTACTGTCACGCTCCCCGGGTTCTCGGTTCCGCTCCCCGGGTCCTCACCCCCGCTCCCCGGCTCACCTGCCACGTTCCCCGCTCTCCAGCCTCCGGTGCCCATCCTTCCCAGGCCCCCTGGTCTCCGATCCCGGCGCCCGACGGCTTCCCAGGCCCTGGCCGGCTCCCCTGCGTCCTCCTCTCAGCTTCCTTCCCTGGCTTCTGGCACCTGGGCGGCGCGCATGCGCATTAGGGCGCGCGCGCGGTCACTGACCCTTTCTTAAAGGGCCAGCGTCCATTAACAGGAAATGAGGCTAAACAGGTACAGGGTATAAAGGGGGTTATTGTCCAAGGGGGCGGGGCCTGATCTTCGTGTTTCCTAAGCTAGGAGTCAGGTCTCCTGGTGTTTTTGTGATATACTCACCTATCTCTCTTGTAGAGCCGTGCCTGCCTCGCCATACAGTCCTGCCGTATCCTGAACCCCGAACGCTGTCCATCTGCCATCCTGACAGTCCGCACCATCTCGGATCCCTGCGGTGACCCGTCATCTCGCTCCAAAGGTTCCGGACCCCGCCTGACATCATCTCGGCTTCCGAACCTGAGCTGCGTCACCCGGACTACCACCTGTGACTCCGTGGTCCCAGGGACTTCTCCGCTATACTCGTGTGCACGGACTGTTCTGCTGTTTATAGTGTTCCAGCTACCGGACTCTCTACTACCATCTAGGAGTTCGGCCCAGTGGATCCACCTCCTGGGTCTGCCCGTCCACCTGGCCGTGACACGTTACATGTCGCTGACTGGGCACTGGGTAACTATGGTGATAGATGGTGAAGGGTCTGCTGCACAAGTCTTGCTGTCCCCACGACTTGTGTGTCAATCTTCTGTCTGTCCAAGTTCCACCACTGCTTCTGCCTCCTCCACCTCGTCTGGGTCCTCCACCTCCGCCCCAAGCCTGCCTAGTCAGGCCACCAGCGTTGTAACTGCACAGTAGGAATCACACACCCCTCATTACTATGCTGGCAGCAGAGCGCAACGGCATCAGGCGGTCTTTGTCTTGAAATGTCTTGGAAATAAGAGTCACACAGCGGCTGAGTTGTGGGCAGCTCTGGAGACTGAGTTTGGTAAATGGTTGTCTCCACTCAACCTGCAGCCTGGTAAGGCCGTGTGCGACAATGCTGCAAACCTGGGTGCGGCCCTTCGCCTGGGCAAGGTGACACACGTGCCTTGTATGGCTCACATGTTGAACCTTGTTGTCCAGCAATTTTTAACACAGTATCCCGGCCTAGATGGCCTTCTGAACAGGGCACGAAAACTATCTGCTCACTTCCGCCGTTCAACCTCCGCAGCTGAGTGACTTGCATCACTCCAGAAGTCTTTCGGCCTGCCGGTTCGTCGCCTGAAATGCGATGTGCCGACACGCTGGAATTCGACTCTCCACATGTTACAGCAACTGTGGCAGCACCGCCGAGCCCTGGTGCAATACGTCAGGACGTATAGCCTGGGTCAATGAGATGCAGAGGTGGGGAAGATCACCCTGATGGAGTGGTCTCAGATCAAGGACCTATGCACCCTTCTGCACAGTTTCGACATGGCGATGAATATGTTTAGCGCTGGCAATGCCATTATCAGCATGACAATTCCAGTCATTTACATGCTGGAGCACACGCTAAACACTATTCGGAGTCAGGGGGTGGGCCAACAGGAAGGGGATGAACTACAGGAGGATTCATATGTGCAAGAGACAACAATATCACTAAGGTCCAGACGTTCATCATCACCAAGGCGGCAGGCATGGGACCATGGGGGACAGGAATCAACAAGGGCGCATGGTAGCTGGCGAAATGTTGAGGAAGGTGCAGGAGAACATGAAGAAATAGAGGACGAACTGTCCATGGACATGGAAGACTCAGCGGATGAGGGAGACCTGGGTCAAATTTCAGTTGAAAGAGGTTGGGGGAGATGTCAGAGGAAGAAAGAACAGTTAGCACCTCTATGCCACAAACACAGCGTAGACTTGGTCCGCAAGGCTGCACCAGACACATGAGCGCCTTCTTGCTGCACTACCTCCAACATGACCCTTGTATTGTCAAAATTAGAAGTGATGATGAGTACTGGCTTGCCACACTATGGTCAGACGGATGGAGGAGCTTTTAAACTAGGATCGGGGGGGGGGGGGGAGGGTAGTGGAGCAAGTAAGGGGAGAGATAGAGCAGATAGAGACAGTGAGACAGTAGGGGTCAATGAAGGATTAGGGGGGGATGGGACATACAAGGAATGTAGGGAGGCTAGGAGTAATAAAGGTGTTAATAGGATTAAATGTCTACTGGCAAATGCAAGAAGTCTTGCAAACAAAATGAATGAATTGAAGACTCTTATGTCAACCATGGATTATGATGTGGTGGGCATTACGGAAACCTGGCTGGATGAAAGCCATGACTGGGTGACAAACATACAGGGTTATAGTACATTTAGGAAGGACAGGAAAGGCCAAAAAGGTGGTGGGGTGTGTATATTTATTAAATCTAACCTAAAACCTGTGTTGTATGATGACATTGAGGGGAACAGCAACAATGTAGAGTCAGTATGGGTAAATGTACATGGGGAGGGGAATAATGGAAAAATGCTAATTGGAGTTTGCTATAAGCCTCCTAACATACCTCAACAAATAGAGGGTGAAATGCTGGAACAAATTGAAAAGGCAGCTAATAATAATAATCGGGTTCTTATTATGGGGGATTTCAACTATCCAGACATTCAGTGGGACATAGAATCTTCTGGTTCTGCTAAAAGCTGTAAGTTCTTATCTACTATTCAAGACCATTTCCTCTCTCAGATGGTAGGTGAACCGACCAGGGGAGATAATTTGCTAGATCTGGTCCTGTCAAATAGACCGGATACAATTTCAGATCTACAGGTCCTGGAGCACTTGGGCACCAGCGATCATAATATGGTAAGCTTCAACATAATATTCAATAGAACATTTCAAAGGGGGAGTGCTAAAACCTGGAATTTTAGGAAAGCTGATTTCAACAAATTAAGGGAAGAGCTTAAATGTGTAGATTGGAACAAAGTCATAATAACTGGGGATACCGAACATAAATGGGGTAAGTTTAAGGATATACTACTAGAGTCCTGTAAAAAACGTATACCCTCTGGTAATAAAATGTCCAGGAATAAAAAGAAACCACTATGGATAAATAAGACTGTACAAAGTATAATAAAACAAAAACAAAGGGCATTTAAAATCTTAAAGGCTGAGAATACAGAAATAGCATTTCAGAAGTATAAAGATATCAATAGGAAATGTAAAAAAGAAATCAAACAAGCAAAATTAGCTACTGAAACAAAAATCGCCAATGACATTAAAATAAATCCCAAAATCTGTTATAAATACATTAATGCCAAAAGGAAAACAAAGGATAGTATCGGCCCCTTAAAATATAATAACAAGTTAGTTATAGAGGACAAACAAAAGACTGAGATATTAAATAGGCATTTCTCATCTGTATTCACCAAGGAACTGACTGTACCAGGGATCATTCAACAAGTGAAAAATCAAAGTTCACCACCCGATATAATTAATTTAACACAAGATGAAGTACGCCTACGTCTGAGTAAATTAAACATTGACAAATCCCCAGGGCCAGATGACATTCATCCACGAATATTGAGGGAATTGAGCTCCGTAATCGACAGACCACTGTATCTCATCTTTTTAGACTCACTTGTAACAGGGTTGGTGCCTCAGGATTGGAGGATTGCTGATGTGGTACCGATATTTAAGAAAGGTAACAGGGTAGATCCAGGCAACTACCGCCCAGTAAGCCTGACATCAGTAGTATGCAAAGTTTTTGAGGGAATTTTAAGGGATGACATGCAAAAATATATTGCAGAAAATAATATGATAACTGACAAACAGCATGGATTCATGAAAGATAAGTCGTGTCTAACCAACCTGTTGGGGTTCTATGAGGGGGTAAGTTCAAACCTGGATATTGGTAATGCAGCTGATGTGATTTATTTGGACTTTGCAAAGGCATTTGATACTGTACCACATAATAGCCTTATAATGAAGCTCCAGAAGCAAGGACTAGGGGACACAATATGCAACTGGGTAAGGAATTGGCTAAAAGATAGGAAACAAAGAGTAGTCATAAATGGTACATTCTCTAAATGGGCTATAGTCAGCAGTGGGGTGCCGCAGGGATCTGTGCTTGGACCGATTCTTTTTAATCTCTTTATTAATGACCTTGTGGATGGGATTGATAGTACAGTGTCAGTCTTTGCCGATGACACCAAACTATGTAGGATATTAACAACTGACCTGGATAGTACAATATTACAAAAAGATCTGGATAAGATGTCAGAATGGGCAGATACTTGGCAAATGAGATTTTATGTTGATAAATGTAAAGTAATGCACCTAAGACGGAGTAATCCTATAGCTGCGTATACATTAAATGGAAGTAAACTCGGGACTACAGAACAGGAGAAGGACTTGGGTATTCTCATTACAAATAAGCTGAGCAGCAGCACTCAATGTCAAGCAGCAGCTGCTAAAGCAAACAAGATTTTAGGGTGTATAAAAAGAGAGATTAGATCCCGTGATCCCAACGTATTGTTACCCCTCTATAAATCACTTGTAAGGCCACATCTGGAATACGGGATCCAGTTTTGGGCTCCACATTTTAAAAAGGACATTCAGAAGTTAGAGTCAGTTCAAAGGCGGGCAACTAGACTATTACAAGGAATGGAAGGCCTCCCATATGATGACAGGTTGAAAAAGTTAGATATGTTTAGCTTAGAAAAAAGACGTCTCAGAGGAGATCTCATTTATATGTATAAATACATGTGTGGTCAATATAAAGGACTGGCACATGACTTATTTCTTCCAAAGACAGTACTAAGGACCAGGGGGCACTCACTGCGAGTGGAAGAAAAGCGATTCCAACAGCTAAATAGGAAAGGGTTCTTTACAGTTAGAGCAGTCAGACTGTGGAATGCCCTACCACAAGAGGTAGTAATGGCAGATACTATAACAGCTTTTAAAAAAGGGCTGGATGATTTCCTCAGTACACAAAACATTGTTGGTTATAAATGACTTAGTGACTAAATGTAGAACTGGTGGAGGAAGGTTGAACTAGATGGACGTAGGTCTTTTTTCAACCTAAGTAACTATGTAACTATGTAAAAAAAAAAGCTCCCCGGTACAAGTCCAAATTTTGTGACATAATTCCAGCCATAGAAAGGGATGCACGTACGCAGGAGAATCAGCAAAAGCTGTTACTTAATCTTAACTCGGCTTTTCCACAGAACACCCGTGGTGCACGGAGTGAATATCCCAGTTGTAACTCGACAAACATGGGACGGTCTCGTCATCTTCAACAGTCTAACCGTACCAGCAGCACCGTATCTGGTGCTGGTAACAGCAATTTTATTGAATCTCTTCAAAATTTTTTTTTAGACCATCCTTTGCAGGGCCACCAGAGACAACAAGTCTGACACATAGTCAACGGCTGGAGAGGATGATACAGGAGTATCTCCAAATGAACATCAATGCCATGACTTTGCAACTGGAGCCTTGCTTATTTTGGGCTTCAAATCTTGAAAAATGGCCAGGGCTCTCCACTTACGCCTTGGAGATCTTGTTGTGTCCAGCTGCCAGCGATGTCTCTGAACGTGTCTTCAGTGCTGCTGGGTGTTTGCTGACAGATAAGCGCACGCGTTTGTCCAGTGACAATGTGGACAGACTAACTGTTCATCAAAATGAACAAGTCATGGATCCACAAGCAATTTACTACCCCTGTGTCATCCTGGGGAGAGTAAATGTTTGTGGATTTTGAATGTGCTTGATGCAAATCTACCTGTGAAGTGTACAACTGGGGCACAAGTGATGCCACTGAAGGGGTGGGTGTCTGTGTGGCCCAATTTTTGGAAAAAAGGGAGACTCCACTTGGAGTAACCTTTGCTTGCAGTGTTTTTAAAAAGGAGCCAAGATGAACAAGTCATGGTTCAGCTAAGACTTTGCTACCTACCCCGGTGCAATTCTGGGGACGGTTAAGGATGGCCTATTTTTTAATGTGCTTGATGCAAATCTACCGGTGAAGTGTACAACTGGGGCACAAGTGCTGCCACTGAAGGGGTGGGTGTCTGTGTGGCCCAATTTTTGGAAAAAAGGGAGACTCCGCTTGGAGTAACCCTTGCTTACAGTGTTTATAAAAATGATCCAAGATGAACAGATCTGGGATCAGGAAAAACTTAGCTACCTACCCCGGTGTCATCCTGGGGATGGTTAAGGATGGCGTATTTTTGAATGTGCTTGATGCAAATCTACCTGTGAAGTGTACAACTGAGGCACAAGTGCTGCCACTGAAGGGGTGGGTATCTGTGTGGCCCAATTTTTGGAAAAAAGGGAGACTCCGCTTGGAGTAACCCTTGCTTGCAGTGTTTTTAAAAAGGAGCCAAGATGAACAAGTCATGGTTCAGCAAAGACTTTGCTACCTACCCCGGTGCAATACTGGGGACGGTTAAGGATGGCATATTTTTGAATGTGCTTGATGCAAATCTACCTGTGAAGTGTACAACTGGGGCACAAGTGCTGCCACTGAAGGGGTGGGTGTCTGTTTGGCCCAATTTTTGGAAAAAAGGGAGACTCCGCTTGGAGTAACCCTTGCTTACAGTGTTTCTAAAAATGATCCAAGATGAACAGATCTGGGATCAGGAAAAACTTAGCTACCTACCCCGGTGTCATCCTGGGGACGGTTAAGGATGGCGTATTTTTAAATGTGCTTGATGCAAATCTACCTGTAAAGTGTACAACTGGGGTACAAGTGCTGCCACTGAAGGGGTGGGTGTCTGTTTGGCCCAATTTTTGGAAAAAAGGGAGACTCCGCTTGGAGTAACCCTTGCTTAAAGTGTTTCTAAAAATGATCCAAGATGAACAGATCTGGGATCAGGAAAAACTTAGCTACCTACCCCGGTGTCATCCTGGGGACGGTTAAGTATGGCGTATTTTTAAATGTGCTTGATGCAAATCTACCTGTGAAGTGTACAACTGGGGCACAAGTGCTGCCACACAAGGGGTGGGTGTCTGTGTGGCCCAATTTTTGGAAAAAAGGGAGACTCCGCTTGGAGTAATCCTTGCTTGCAGTGTTTTTAAAAAGGAGCCAAGATCAACAAGTCATGGTTCAGCAAAGACTTTGCTACCTACCCCGGTGCAATCCTGGGGACGGTTAAGGATGGCGCATTTTTGAATATGCTTGATGCAAATCTACCTGTCCAGTTTACAGCTAGGGCACAAGTGCTGCTACTAAAGTGGTGTCTGTGGAGCACAATTTTTGGAAAAAAGGGAGACTCTGCTTGGAGTCCCCTTGCGGTGTTATACATGATTTTAGAAGGGCATGCCATGCCTATATCTGTGTCTCGTCCTCTTTTTCCTCGTAACGCTGTTTTGTTTTTGAATGAGAATTTGTTCTTGTCACTTTCCCATGTGTTTGTGTTGTGAGTTGTTTGTCACCTTTTGGACACCTTTGAGGGTGTTTTCTAGGTGTTTTTATGTGTTTGTGATTGCCTCCCATTGTTTCCTATGTGGTTCGAGCGGTTCGCCGAACCGATTTCGAACGAGACCTCTGTTCGACGAACCGAACTCGAGCCGAACCACGACCGGTTTGCTCATCTCTACTCCAGAAGTCACCTAATTAGTAAACTGAGTCTTCCTATGTAAAATTTATTCTCAGTATAACCACAGCTGTTCTGTGAAGGCCTGAGAAGTTTGTTTGAGAATACTAGAAATAAAACAGTATTGTGAAAAAGAAGAAACACACAAAACAGGTTAGGGATAAAGTTGTGGAGAAGAGTAAAGCAGGCTTAGGGTATTAAAAAAAATTCAAACTCTGAACATCTTTTGGAACATTGTTCAATTCAACATCCAAGAATGGAAGGAGTATGGCACTTCTGCAAACCTACCAAGAGATGGCTATCCATCAAACTGACATGCCAAATAAGGAGAGCACTAATTAAAGAAACAGGCAAGAGGCCCATGGTAATCTGTGGCAACCACAGCTCAGGTGAGAGAATGTGTTCACAGAGTGGCAAGAAAAAGCAATTTTTGAAAGCAAGATATAAGAACTCATGCTAGCAGTTTGCAAATATCCATGAAGGGGACACAGCATGTAGAAAAAGGTGCTTTGGTCAGATGAGACCAAAGTATACTATTTAGGCTAAATGTAAAATGTTATGTGTGGTGGAAACCTAAAACTATACATCATCCTGAAAACACCATCCCCACTGTCAAATATGGTGGTGGCAGCATCATGATATGGGAAGGCTTTCTTCAGCAGTGAGAAGAAAGCTGGTCAGCGTTGATGAAAAGATGGATATAGTTAAATACAGAGCAATTCCCGGAGGTAAACCTAATAGAGACTACAGAAAACTTAATCCCTTCCTAGATGCCTCAAATACACTATTCCTTCTCCAGCAGCCATCCCTACACTAATTGCAGCTAAGAGCAGTAGTATTATAGAATAAAGATATTTGAGTTAGCCCTGAAAAGAACGTTGGATTAATGTAGCAGAAGCAATAAATGTAAGGCAATAATCCCTTCCTTTATTTCTCTAATACACTATCACCTCTCCTGGACCTCTCCCAATATTAATTGCAGCTAAGAAAGGTAATATTGGACAATAGAATATGTTTGAATTAGCCCTGAAAAGGACTTTAGGGTTAACATTGCAGCAGCAAAGGAATGTAAGGCAATAATCACTTCCTAAATGCCTCATAATACACTAGCCCTTCTTCATATATCTGGTGTTAGGCAAAGTGGGACCCTGGGCAAAACTTAAAAGTGGGGTGCCAACTACTAACATATTGCACCATCTTAACCATATAAGTTGCATTTATAGGAGCCGATTTGACACCTTTAAACGAGCGTGACCGACTACAGGGATTTCATCCAGTGCTTGTATGTAGACCTCCTCACACAGGCTGGAAAAGAACAATGAGGTTAGAATGATCACTAATAGATCATTATGTGCTCTTATAGACCATGCTATTGCTAGCACATCTGCTATATCCCATGCTGCGCCCATGAATAAATAATTGTCCCTCACCGAGCTTCCGGCTCTAAATATTCCCCCACACACTGCCTCTCTCCAAAATAGCTCTACAAACTTCCCCTTTCCAAAATGTCCCCCCAAAATTTCCCCTTTCAATATCTCCCCCAGACTACATCTCTGCATGAAGTCCCCGACTGTAGCTCATTATACTATACCCCCTTTCACAATTCCTTCCCTAATGGCCTCATAATGTCCCAATTTGTTCCATAATGTCCCCTATTGCCCCATAATGTCGAATGTTCCTCCAAAATGTCCCTCATTGGCCCATAAAGTCCCCCATTGCCCCATATTGGGGCATGGAATACATAGTGATGCAACCTTGAACCAACTTCATTTGACCCCCACAATGAAGCCTTGCAGCACTGGGGTCCTGGATTCTAGTCCCCCTAAGGACAACATCTGCAAGGAGTTTGTATGTTCTCCCTGTGTTTGTGTGGGTTTCCTCTGGGTTCTCCGGTTTCCTCCCAAACTCCAAAAACATACTGATAGGGAATTTAGATTGTGAGCCCCAATGGGGACAGTGTTGCCAATGTATGTAAAAGTGCTGTGGAATTAATAGCGCTATATAAATGAATAAATATTATTATTATAATTATTATTATAATTATCAAGTTGCTTCATAAACTCCCCTATAATATTCCAATTTGCTTTATAATGTCCCTCATTGCTCTATAAAGTCCACTGTTGTCCCATAATGTCCCAATTTGTTCCATAATATCCCAAGTTGCTCCATAAAGTCCCGCATTGACTCATAATGTCCCAATTTGCTCAATATTGTCCCCCAAGTTGCTCCATAAATTTCCCCTTTGCAAAATAATGGGAGACTTTATGGAGCAATGGGGGACATTATGGGGCAATGAAGGACATTATGGAGCAAATTTGGACATTATGGGGCAATGGGGAATTTTATGGAGCAACTTGGAACACTTAGAGGCAAGACAATGTCTCAATTTGCTCCATAAAGACCACCCATTACCCCATAAAGTCCCCATTACCCCATAATGTCCATATTTGCCCCATAACGTTCCTCATTGCCCAATAATGTCACTTGTAAAATCACACTAATGGTTCCCTACGTTCGCTTTCTCATCTAAAGTTATTCTACACAGTCTCTTCAGCTCCTCCTGGAGCACTTACCTGTGCCTGCTATGTTTTCATCTCTGCAGCATTGGTGCCAGTTGTAGTGTGATGACAGTCCCTGTATTTTGGCTCTCTTACCTCAGTCCCGTAAATTTGGAAAAATGCGCATATTTTTGAATATGTGAGGCGGGGTTCCCAGGTCCTGAGCACCTCATATTTTGCAAGCCTGGACTCCCACAGTGCAGGAGGACTGGCTGTAATACACTATCTCTTCTCCAACAGTTCTCCCTATACTAATTTCAGCTAACAGCGGTATTATTAGAAAATATATTGTACTTGACTTAGCCCTAAAAAGGACTTTAAGATTAACATAGCAACAGCAAGAATTGTAAGGCAGCTGGTCTTAATCTAATTACAGCTAAGAGAGGTTAGACAATAGAATATATTAGAATTTTCTATGAAAAGGACTTTTGGGTATACTTAGCAGCAGGAAGGAATGTATGGCTATATTTCTTTCCTAGATGCCTCTAATACACTATTCCTTCTCCAGCAGCTCCTTCTAAACTAATGGCAGCAAAAAGTGGTATTATTGGAAAATAAATATATTTGAATTAGCCCTAAAAATACTTTTTTATTATTCTAGTAGCAGCAAGGAATATAAGGCAATAATCACTGTAATATAATATTCTTTTTCCAACAGCTCACCATACATGATTTCAAGTGTACAGTGCACCAAGCATGGCGTCATTGGGTCATATATAGACCTAATGATGTTATGTGGCCAGCCAAGCATAGTAATGCCAGTAGCCAACATGGCTACGGTATTAACATGATTGGCAAGCAATCCCTGCATGTTTAGTGGCTGAAAAACAGCAGCAAAACATGCGGGGGAGGGACTCGAGCTTAGCATCTGAGCACCAGGATACTCTATCAACTACCGAGTGTGCCGAGCATGCCTATACTCGATCGAGTACCAAACAGTGCTGAGTACGCTTGCTCATCACTAGTGCCTAACAAAAATATGAATTTTGGAAAAAACATAGAAAAAGAAGTGTATATTGTGTGTTAATAAGTTATATTCAAAGCATTGTATACAAAAGCATTAATAGCATATTAGTCACTTAGAAAATTATATGATCACTAAAATGGCAAGCCTATCTTACCATGAAGGGGTTAATGAAAACTGTTAAAATGTTCTGTTTTAGCATTTTCATGTGTACATCTAGTATAAATTCTGCATAATATAATACTTTGCTTTGACATACACTGCAGCTTACATTTTTGTTTAAGTAGAAATAATTACAGTGAATATTTAACTACATATTGAGTCCCCGCTTTATAAAATGTACAATAATAAATGTGACCCTATGCAATTTCCAAATGCTTAATCATCATTATCGGTAACACTGATTTTGAAATAACCAAAGCAGACATTAGGTCAGATTTAATACTACCTGGCAACAAAGCATACAAAAGCTATTCGAGTAGGAGGAAAGGGGACGCAAGGTAACCAATAGAACAAAAATTACTTTGTCCCAATATCTCCGAAGGATTTGAATAGGGACACAACATCGTGAGAGTTTTATGTAACTGGTTTCATAAAAGATTTCTTGGTTTGTACTATGAAAAGTGTATAAATTATAGATCAGCTAAACATGACATATTAAATATATTAAAGGAACAGAGTTGAAAAGATATCATTATTGCATGGTAGTATATTGTTATGCTGAAGATGTGTGTATTATATTGGTTACAAGGTTTACAAATTTATATCTCCATGAACCATGACAAAGCAGATAAAAAGTTTCTAATACCTCCAATCTCCTATCTCACTATATTGTTGGGTTGGTTGCAACTCAGTAAACATTGATTTAGTCCAGTCATGAGCCTGTCAAGCTCATGAGTCCAATAAAAAGCACCATGGCAGTCAAATATTAAAGTAGTTTATCATGACTGACATATTGGTGACATATCCGAAGGGGATTACAGGGGTCTAACATCCCCACCAATGTGCTCATTTTTAGTCTCCACATACCCAATGTCATTTTGAACATTAAATTCAAATTAGAGGGACAATTTTAACCCTTTATCAACAGGACAATTTTTTATTTTTTGTACTTTTATTTTATTACTTCCATTCTTTCCAGAGTTATGAAGGTTTTCCTTTTCCTTTGCTTTTTGTGTGATGAACTTTAGTTTTGAATGATACCACTATCATGTTCCCAAACACTATTACCTGCAGATATGGGGTTAATCTGCAGGCTACTAGCATGCTCAAGCTATCCGCCTGCTGTAGTAAAAGTCAGGCTGATAGGAAGTAATGAGCTTTATTCCTCCTGGTAGCCTCCAACTTTTAATCATAGAGATGTGCATGTGCGGCTTTAGTTGTAGCTCAGCATCCAGTGTGCACTCGCTGTAAGCTCTGGGCCAATATCCTGTAGAGACGGCTGTCACTCAGTGCTGTGGCATGCAAACAGTAGCCACTCACTATGTACTGAGCAGTGACAGAATTACACCAGTACAGCTATATTGCGGGCTTCACACGGTACGATCTATCGTGCGATTGCACGAGCGATCATACCCGCCCCCGTCGTTTGTGCTTCACGGGCAAATCGCTGCCCGTGTCACACAAAGTCGTTAAACCCTCGTCACATGTACTTACCTGCTGAGCGACCTCGCTGTGGGCGACGAACATCCTCTTCCAGAAGGGGGAGGGACGTTCGGCGTCACAGCGACGTCACACAGCCGCTGGCCAATAGAAGCGGAGGGGCGGGGAAGAGCGTGACGTAAACATCCCGCCCACCTCCTTCCTTCTGCATAGCCGGCGGGTGCCACAGGATGCAGGTAAGCTGTGTTAATCGTCCGCAGGGTGTTACACGGAGCAATGTGTGCTACCCCGGGTACGATGAACAAGCGGCGCCATGTTAAATAAACAATTTTTAAAAAACTCAGTGACGAGTACACGACTCAAGATTATTGAGCAATTCTGCATTGCTCGGAGGTGTCACACGAGATGACGTCGTGAACTATGCCGGATGTGTGTCACGAAAATCGTGACCCCGACGATGCATCACACGATAGCTCGTCTCGTGTAAAGCCCGCATATGTCTGAAAACAGGCTGCTCCCAGGAGGAAAACTTGTAATTTCCTTCTGAAAGGCTTTCAGTGCAGCTGCACAGTTTTAGAATATCTGCCGATTTGCCATACATGAAGAAAATACATAAATAAAACTCATTTACTGCAAAAGAAATTGATATGTTGTGGATTTCAAAAGGCTTTAAATTTACTCTATAAAATTATATAGCCAATAATGTTTGTCAATATAGTAGGATTGTACAAAACAAAAGGCCCTCCTCTTTACAAGGCTCCATAAACCAGTTAGGGTACTAATGCCCTGGTAGTGGCCCTGTGTCACACGCTGCAACTATAAAGATATTTCATTCTTATATTTACTTCAATTGTAAATAAAAATGTGTACAACAAGACACAGTGCCTTGAAAAAGTATTCATACCCCATTAATTATCCACATGCACGTGACAATTTTCAGATTTATATTTGGAAAATATTTAGAAAACTGTGTATTTCTTTTAAAAAGGGAAATGATGTGGTCACACGCCACTGAGACTGGAGTAACAAGGAACTACCAGCAAGGAAAGAGTCCTTTACCCTTGTTCTACAAAAAGACAGCAAATACATTTAAAACCCAGAGTTTTACAAGGCAATGTGAAACTCAGATCCCAAACCTACCAAAGGTCTCCAAAGGATGGGAGACACTCGAGACAGTACTCCCCTTTCTACGCGGGGTCTCAGGACACTCAGCACTGGAATTGTCCGAATAGCACATCCAGAAAGAACGCACCAACTCCCACACATTTACTTCCATTGTCACCTGACCTTCAAAATTACCATAAATGTCAACTGCAGGTAATAGAGTAGGCTCCATAGGCACAACAAGTCTCCTGAGCAATGAGCTATGGATAACATCATGGGTAGAGTTGAGCGATGTTCGATTCGAACGGTTCGCCAATTTCAAATTCGAGTGATTTTGGGCGGTTTTCGAGTCGTTCGACGAACTCGAACGATTTGTTTCAAGTTCGGCAGTTCGAGTTACCGTTCGATAATGGTTCGATCACCAAAAGTGTGGCTTTTCACTGTAAGGCTATGTGCGCACATTGTGTATTTGCATGCGTCCTGCGTCCCTAGCATAATCCCTCTCTCTTTCCTACTCACCGATCATGGGTGCGGCGCTGCACGGCTGTCACAAAGCTCTGGCGGCTTTTCCTCTTTTGAAAATGGCTGCCACTCATTATTCAATCTGGCATTCCCTGCTTTCCTCACCCACCGGCGCCCATGATTGGTTGCAGTCAGAAACGCCCCCACGATGAGTGACAGCTGCCTCACTGCAACCAATCACAGCCGCCGGCGGGCGGGTCTATATCGTGCAGTAAAATAAATAAATAAATAAAAAAAAAAGAAACTGCAGTTCCCCCCAATTTTGATACCAGCCAGGATTAAGCCACAAGGCTGAAGACTGGTATTGTCAGGATGGGGAGCGCCACGTTAATGGGAGCCCACCACCCTAACAATATCACCCAGCAGCCGCCCGGAATTGCCGCATCCATTAGATGCAGAAGTCCCGGGACTCTACCCGGCTCATCCCAAATTGCCCTGGTGCGGTGGCAATCGGGGTAATAAGGAGTTAATCATGGCAGGTGTCTCCCCGAGATATCTTCCATGATTAACCTGTAAGTCAAAGTAAATAAACCCACACAACGAAAAATCCTTTATTTGGAATAAAAGACAAAAAACACCCTTTTTTACCATTTTATTAAAATCCCCAAATACCCCTCCAGGTCCGACGTAATCCACAGAGGTCCCGTGACGCAACCAGCTCTGCTACATGAAGCTGACAGGAGCGCCGTAGAACACGAGCGCTCTGTCTCAGATTCACGCAGCAACTGAAGTGAGCCGCGCTGTCAGCGGGGATGTCACTGAGGTAATGCCTGCATGTGCGGTGATGATGGGGGTTGTAGTGCTTGCGTGTGTGCAGTGATGAGTGTGGTAGTGCCGTTGTTTGCCCATCCATCCATCCATCCATCCATCCATCCATCCATCCATCCATCCATCCATCCATCCATCCGAATAATCTACTTCTGGCTACTGCCTAAGAAGAATTAGTTCACGAGTTTGAGTCCCGGCCGTCCCGGTAAAGAATTTAATTCATTTTTAATGTTAAATTATAATTATTATTTATTTATAATTATAATTTAATTTAATTATGCACTGAGGGGAGGAGCCGGATATCAGCTGTGAGCCGCGGGACACACCTCTAAGTTCACGGAATGAGACTGCATTGCTCTCTCCTCTCTCTCTCTCTTTTCTCTCTCTCCTCTCTCTTCTCTCTCTTCTCTCTCCCTATCTCCTCTCTGTCTCTTCTCTCTCCTCTCTGTCTCTTCTCTCTCACTTCTCTCTCCTCTCTCTCTCCTCTCTCTCTCTTCTCTCTCTTCTCTCTCACTTCTCTCTCTCTTCTCTCTCTTCTCTCTCTTTTCTCTCTTTTCTCTCTTTCTCTCTCTCCCTCTCCTTTCTCTACTCTCTCTCCTCGCTCTCCTATCTCTCCTCTCTCTCCTCTCCTCTCTCTTTCTTTCTCTCTTTCTTTCTCTCTCTCTTTTTTCTCTCTCTCTTTAGCGCTCTCTCTCTCTTTTTCTCTCTCTCTTTCTCTCTCTCTCTTTTTCTCTCTCTCTCTCCTCTTTGTAGCTGAATAATCCACTTCTGGATTCTCTACTGCAAGAAATAGGTCAGGATTACCAAATCTTCCTATACTTTCCGTTACAGGCAGTGGCTCAATGGATAGAGCTGCCGCCTAAGAAGAGTTAGCTCACGAGTTTGAGTCCCAGCCGTCACTGAATTTTATTTATAATTTTAAATTATAATTATTATTTATTTAGAATTCTAATTTCATTTAATTATTCACTGAGGGGAAGAGCCGGACATCAGCTGTGAGCCGCGGGACACACCTCTAAAATCGGAGCAGTTCACGGAATGAAGCTAGATTGCACTCTCCTCTCTCTGCTCTCTCTCTTCTCTGTCACTCTCATCTCTCTTTGATCTCTCCTCTCTCTCCTCTCTCTCTCTCTCATCTCTCTCCTCTCTCTCTTTCTCTCTCTTTTTCTCTCCTCTTCTCTCTTCTCTCTCTCTTTTTCTCTCTTTCTCTCTCTTTCTCTCTCTCTTTCTTTCTCTCATTCTCTCTTTTTCTCTCTCTTTCTCTCTCTCTTTCTCTCCCTTTCTCTCTCTCTTTTTCTCCCTTTTCTCTCTCGTTTCTCTCTCTTTTTTCTCTCTCTTTTCTCTCTCTCCCCCCCTCTCTCTCCCCCTCTCTCTCTCCCTCCCTCTCTCCCTCCTACTCTCCCTCTCTTTCTCCCTCTCTCTTCTGTCTTTTCTCTCTCTCTCTTTTCTCTCTCTTTTCTCTCTCTCAGACATGGCGATGATAAGCCTATGCGGTCACTTGACGGAATTAGCTGACACTATAAGTCGAGCGGTGAGGCCGGCTTTTTACCGCCCGGCCGGCTAAAGTATCAGCTGCTGCTGTTGGACAGGAGTCTGCACAGAAGTGTGTAGTGGTTTTATTTTTTTTGCACTGATGCGTCAGCTGATAGTATAAAAGCCGTGTATACAATCAGCTGCTTTGTCATGTGATTCAGGCCTTTGAACCTGACACATCATCTGATCGTTTTGACTTCCAGCAAGCCGATCAGATGATATTGCATCCGGATTGGACAGTGCGGGACCCTTGACGCAGGATTACTGCGGAAGGGGGTTCTTTATTTCAATAAAGATGGAGTCACTAATTGTGTTGTGTTTTATTTATACTAAAAATATTTTTCTGTGTGTTGTGTTTTTTTTTATTTGTACTAGAAATTCATGGTGGCCATGTCTAACATTGGCGTGACACCATGAATTTTGGGCTTAGGGCCAGTTGATAATATACAGCTAGCCCTAACCCCATTATTACCCAGCGAGCCACCCATCACCAGTGCAGCTGGAAGAGTTGGCTACAGCGCCAGAAGATGGCGCTTCTCTGAATGTGCCATTTTCTGGGGCGGCTGTGGACTGCAATTCACAGCAGGGGTGCCCAGAAAGCTTGGGCATCCTGCACTGCGGATTCCAATTCCCAACTGCCTAGTTGTACCTGGCTGGACATAAAAATTGGGCGAAACCCACGTCATTTTTTTTTTAAAATATTTCATGAAATTCATGAATTAATTAAAAAAAAAAGAGCTTCCCTATATTTTGGTTCCCAGCCGGGTACAAATAGGCAGCTGGGGGTTGGGGGCAGCCCGTAGCTGCCTGCTGTACCTGGCTAGCATACAAAAACATGGCGAAGCCCATGTAATTTTTTTTTGGGGGGGGGCAAAAAACTTCTGCATACAGTCCTGGATGGAGTATGCTGAGCCTTGTAGTTCTGCAGCTGCTGTCTGCTGTCTGTCTGTATGGAGGAGAGCAGACAGCAGCTGAAGAACTACAAGGCTCAGCATACTAAATCCAGGACTGTATGCTGGAGGGAGAGGCAGGGGGAGCAGAGCTGCAAGGTTCAGCATACTTCATCCACTAGTGTATGCAGGAGAGCAAACAGCAGCTGCAGAACTACAAGGCTCAGCATGCTGCATCCAGGACTGTATGCTGGAGGGAGAGACAGGGGGAGCAGAACTACAAGGCTCAGCATGCTCCATTCACTAGTGTATGCAGGAGAGAAGACAGCAGCTGCAGAACTACAAGGCTCAGCGTACTCCATCCAGGACTGTATGCAGGAGTTTTTTGCCCACCAAAAAAAAGATGTGGGCTTTGCCATATTTTTGTATGCTAGCCAGGTACAGCAGGCAGGTACAGCTGTCCCCAACCCCCAGCTGCTTTTTTGTACCCAGCTGGCAATTAAAAATATAGGAAAGCACTTTTTTAAATTATTTCATGAATTTCATTAAATAATTAAAAAAAACGACATGGGCTTTGCCCCATTTTTGTGTCCAGCCAGGTACAACTAGGCAGCTGGGGATTGGTATCTACAGCACAGGTTAGCCCGAGATTTGTGGGCCCCTCTGCTGTGAATTGCAGTCCGCAGTCGCCCCAGAAAATGGCACTTTCATAGAAGCGCCATCATCTGGTGTTGTATCCAACTCTTCAAGCAGCCCTGAAGCCGGGTGGCTTGCTGGTTAATAATAATAATAATAATAATAATAATAATAATAATAATCTTTATTTCCATAGCGCCAACATATTCCTCAGTGCTTTACAATTCAGGAGGATCATATACTAACAAGTAAAAGTTATAGAAAATACAATATTTAAAGGTAAAAAAGACAACCCTGCTCGTGAGAGCTTACAATCTACAATGAGATGGGGGGGCAAGGTACAAGTGCTTATTTACAATGACAATCCAGCCATATCAAGAAAATGGGGGATAGATAATTGGTTCCTGGACCAGTTGGCCAGAGCCTTCAGATGGGTAATAATGGGTTAATACTAGCTTTGTTTACTAGCTAGTATTAAGCCATAGATTCTTAATGTCAGGTAAGTTTGACCAGCCATTAAGAATCTTCAATAAAGGGTTAAAAAAAAGACACCACACAGAGAAAAAATTCTTTAATAGAAATAAATACACAGATACACTTAGAGACTCCATGTTTATTACTCCCGCTCACCCCTCCAGGATCCTGGTCTTCTGTCTTATTTCTCCTTCAACCCATGCAGCTCTGCTACATCAGACAGCACTGCATGGGAGGAAGACGCTGCTGCTCCCGTGAAGTCTAATCATTCAGTTAGTCAGCAGAGGCTGCGGGTTGTAAGCGGTGACGTCACAGCTGCCACCGTTGCTAAAGTAATCTCACAGACGGGTTACTATTGCAACAGTGATCTCTGTTATTCACCGGCTGTGGCATCCAGTCCTTGCATGTGGGCTGACTCTGTAAAGAGTGCCTACATGCAGGAACGGGGAGCCAAGTGTTATGATCCGGAACCATGAAAGACCACCATAAATCATTGGTAAAAGGTGACAAGAGCATTGGCAACTAATCTGGCCGCCATCCCTTTACTAACCATCAACACTAGAAGTAGCAGAGGGGTGAACTAACATCCTGTGCACGCGAACCCAGCCAGAGAAGCTAGCTATCCTAAAGGAAGGAAAGATGAATAACTCTCTGCCTCAGAAAATAGATAAAGAATAGCAAGCGCCCCACATTCAAAGACTGCGGTGATATAGGAAAACACAATGCACAGATAGATGATAGGATTAGCAAAAGGTGAGGCCCTACTGACTAAATAGGACAGGACAGGAAAGGAACTGATGGTGGCGAGAGAAAAATCCTGCAAAAATCCAAATACTTGATAGTACAAAAAGGCCCTCAGACCACTAGATCTGAACTCCATCCTATACCAGGCGCTCTTGTCATACCAATGAATAGAAAGCCGGAATCATTGCAAATTCAAGAAGAAACAAACACATGGAGTTATAGGAGCAATACTCCAAACATAGCTGTAGGGAGCTTCCCAGCAAAGCAACTGAGAGGGAAGATCCCTGCATGCAAATAAACTGACAACAACCACAGCAAATGACAAACTCAGATAAAAGTCAAAAGAACCAAGCATCAAAATAAAGAGCAAAGCACTTATCTGGGGTAGATGTGGTCTGGAGCAGGATGAAGCAGGCTGGTGAACAAGGAACAACTGACATCCGGCATAGCCTGCTATCAGATCAAGGTTTAAATAGGCAGAGAGTTAGCAATGGAAGCACCCATTGCTCAACACACCTGGTCTCTGACCAAACCATTCCTGGCCACAAGAGGGAGCCTCACAGCAGCCAAAGCATAACTGACATTCACAACAGCCAAGCATGTGCCCAAGCATCTCACCGATACACGGAGATGCTCAAACGAGCACCGCGTACCGGAGAGATGCACTAACAAGACCTAACATGATGTCTAGCCATGTGACCAGTCTGTAGCCAATGAGATAATACACACGTGACAGGTCACATGCTATGATGACATCACGGAAGGTCCTATCATCAGTGCTGGTTACCGGGAGGGCGCAGCGATGATCGGAAGGAAAGGCGGAGGGAGACAGAGTGCAGGACACGTCTCGGGGACCTGTAAGTTTAATGGCAATGTTTATTAACTGTATGTGTACATGTATACTGTGTTTGTATGCAGGCTCGGTCTGGCCCGCCGGGGTACCGGGGAATCCCCCGGTAGGCCTTGGGCCCTCAGTGGGCCCCACGTGCCTTAATTAGTGTGGAGCTGTGTACAGCGCCGCGGGGCCACCGGTTTTTCACGGCCGGCGTTATGTGCGGCAGACTGGGCAAGGCCCCCACGCTCTGATGGGCCCCCTCCCATGCTCTGAGGGCCCCTCCAGCCTTTCAATTACAAATTGCAGCGATAGCACAAGTTCTGTACTATCGCTGCAGTTCTTACGGGTGCAGAAGGACATGCGGTGACATCACAGACAGACATGTGACTCACCGTAGGTCCTGCACCGCGCGCTATTCAAATGTACGTGTATCCTTCAGACGCGCGTACATGTGAACAGTGCGGCCGGTGACAGGAGGTGGAGGAGCTGTTCATCCCTGCACCGATACAGCGGCCGTCATCACACTGCCGACGGAGCAGCAGAGGAGAGGACGCGCAGGGCTGCAGAGGTAAGCGCTCAGAAGGAGCCGAAGAAAAAAAAAAAATCATTCTCACCTCTTCTCCTTTGTTCCCGCGGTGCTCCAGACAGCAAGACACAGGCCCCCTCAGTGACCCGTCCGGTGCACGGAGCCGCCGCTGCAGGTGACTTCATTGCTTTACTGCAGTTAAATTCTTTACGGCGCCGCAAAGCATTTCACTGCAGTAAAGCCATGATGGCATCCTGCAGCGGGGGCTCCGTGCACCGGACGAGTTCATGTAGGGGTCCATGAGCCTGCGGACTGGTAAGGTAAGGACAGCGCAGGAACGGAGGACAGGTGAGAACGTGTGTGTGTGTGTGTGTGTGTGTGTGTGTGAACAATGGCATAATAGGGGACAGGAAAAGGGGCCCATTGCTACAGGACACAAGGCTGGGGGGGCCCATTGCTACCCTCAGTGTCAGTGTCATTATCCTGTACCCCCAGTGTCAGTGTCATTATCCTGTACCCCCAGTGTCAGTGTCATTATCCTGTGCCAGCAGTGTCAGTGTCATTATCCTGTACCTCCAGTGTCAGTGTAATTATCCTGTACCCCCAGTGTCAGTGTCATTATCCTGTACCTCCAGTGTCAGTGTCATTATCCTGTACCCCCAGTGTTAGTGTCATTATCCTGTACCCCCAGTGTCAGTGTCATTATCCTGTGCCAGCAGTGTCAGTGTCATTATCCTGTACCTCCAGTGTCAGTGTCATTATCCTGTACCCCCAGTGTCAGTGTCATTATCCTGTACCCCCAGTGTCAGTGTCATAATCCTGTACCTCCAGTGTCAGTGTCATTATCCTGTACCTCCAGTGTCAGTGTCATTATCCTGTATCTCCAGTGTCAGTGTCATTATCCTGTACCTCCAGTGTCAGTGTCATTATCCTGTACCTCCAGTGTCAGTGTCATTATTCTGTACCTCAGTGTCAGTGTCATTATCCTGTACCTCCAGTGTCAGTGTCATTATCCTGTACCCCCAGTGTCAGTGTCATTATCATGTACCCCCAGTGTCAGTGTCATTATCCTGTACCCCAAGTGTCAGTGTCATTATCCTGTACCTCCAGTTTCAGTGTCAATATCCTGTATCCCCAGTGTCAGTGTCACTATCCTGTACCCCCCAGTGTCAGTGTCATTATCCTGTACCCCCAGTGTCTGTGTCATTATCCTGTACCCCCAGTGTCAGGGTCATTATCTTAGGCTATATGTAATTACTTTTCAGGGGGCCGCTATATGTGAAAATAGTACAGGAGGAGCTTCAGTATAAATACTGTATATGTAAAAAAAAAGCCTGATCTGTCTATAGAGCAGTATTATCAGAATACACAGGACTAATGAAGGGTTTAACCAACATGGAAAACTAGTTTGGAAACTATAGTGAAGACAAATATTCACCAGAGTCTCCAAATGGAAAAGTGTATTGGGTGGAAATGCTTCACACCACCACATACTGACTCTTAGGCGGGCTTTGCACGTTGCGACATCGCAAGCCGATGCTGCGATGTCACAAGCGATAGTCCCCGCTCCCGTCGCAGGTACAATATCTTGTGAAAGCTGGCGTAGCGAAAATTATCGCTACGCCAGCTTCACATGCACTCACCTGCCCTGCGACCGTCGCTCTGTCCGGCGACCCGCCTCCTTTTTAAGGGGGCTGGTCATGCGGCATCACTGCGACGTCACACGGCAGGAGGCCAATCGGAGAGGAGGGGCGGAGATGAGTGGGATGTAAACATCCCGCCCACCTCCTTCCTTCCTCATATTCTACGGAAGCTGTGCTGACGCCGGTAGGAGATGTTCCTCGCTCCTGCGGCTTCACACACAGCGATGTGTGCTGCCGCAGGAGCGAGGAACAACATCGGACCGTTGCGTCAGCGTAATTATGGATTACGCCGACGCTGCACCGACGATACGATTACGACGCTTTTGCGCTCGTTAATCGTATCATCGAGCCTTTACACACTACGATGTCGCATGCGATGCCGGAAGTATGTCATTTTCAATTTGACCCCACCGACATCGCACCTGCGATGTCGTAGTGTGCAAAGCCTGCCTTAGGGTATGTGCCCACGATCAGGACTCACTGTGTTCTGCATGGAGCAGGTCCTGACATGCGGGGCCACAAGTAGAGATGAGAGAACCGGTCGCGGTTCGGCTCGAGGTCGGTTCGCCGAGCCGAGGTTCCGTTCGAGTTCGGTTCGTCGAACGTTCGACGAACCGAACTCGAACCAATAGGCTATAATGGGAGGCAATCACAAACACATAAAAATGCATTATAAATGTACACATACAGTTAATAAACATTGCCATAACACTTACCGGTCCCCGCGATCCCTCCTGCACTCTGTCTCCTGCCGCTATTCCATCCGATGATCG